>NC_092569.1:34674667-35274667 GCF_037975245.1 Apostichopus japonicus
ACTCGACAAAGAGACCTGTGTTGCCAAGGAACAGCGAATCTTATCGTCTGATTCTTATGTATGTACACATTGTTTACAGTGCTGAAAACACACGTGAGTTCCAGCTGCAGTTCAAACGTTCGAAAGAAAATAGCAATGTTTGGAATTGTAAATTGCTGTGAACATTGAAAAACGTATATCATTTAGCCAGGAATGCGGTAGCTATGAGATCAAGACATTAGTCGTTGTAGAATACACATTAAATACGTAGTATAAGAATTAAGTGCTACAGGGGAGCACGTCACATGATCCTCCATGGTTGGCATGTTGTTTGTCTTGGCGCGTCTCCTAATGACGTTATCGGTCCAGATGTGTATATGAGTCAATAATTAGAACATCAACTACTCACCTGTATTTCCACTGTGTGATCTAACTGATAGTCGATACTTGTCTGCCTCGTTATTAATTCTAAAAGTGGAATAGACCGCGTATTTCGATGATGAGCCGGAGTCCCTTAGATCAATACGAAGCTGGTACGTTTTCTGGTTGGTCATAGAGTGGATATATTTATTACCTAGCCAGTGGTCTTGGTTTTTATTACCGAAACCGTTCTTGTAGTCCGACCAACCACGATTAAAGTCAGTGGAGGCACTCGATCGTCGCTGGAAAACCTATGAAATGGAAACAAAAAAGTAATCCAACTATATCATCTACTAATCCGTAAGAGCATGACATCCAAAGCCATAAAATAGTTTAACAAAGATGGATATTGTGAAAGTGAGATAATTCGCAAGAGTATTCTGTTTCTTGATTTGTGTTGCTGAAATGGTCAAGTTCATTTCAAAGAGATCTGCAGTGCATCAGTTTGAGGATGTAAAGTATAATGTGAGGAAGTTAAGAGTTTATATCCTAAACTGTTTTTGAAACTCACCGTCCATCCTCCTCCGTTACTTTCCATCTCACAGTAAACCTGAATGCCGCTTGGCCAACCATCAGGGTAAATAGTGTAAACACCATCACTGCGTATACCGGAAACATAAAGCTCGTAGCAATCTTTTGCGATCACGCGTATGCACGTCTCTCCGTCCCCTTGGTAGGTTGGATTGCAGTAACATTTACGGACACCGTTCCTCTCAGCACAAGTTGCTTGACTATTACATTGGTAATTCTCAATTACAAGCCGGTTGTTCCTACAAATCGATTTTCGTGTACATCTTGAATTGATGTAAAAGTGGCCCTCCTAATTTAAGACATTCAGCGAAAATAAAAACAACAACTAATAAATAAATTATGAATTTGCGGTTGTCACAGTGAAATGTACAGAATTTCAACGATGGGTGGCAAATGATATATCCCCTCGAATGATCTAGGTATGAGTATGAACCTTTATGAAAGTTTTATGAAGTATTTGAAGTCAACTCCGAAGTAGGAGGCGAAAGGATCCGCCATGAAAAAGTAGCTGCAAATATTGCATTCAAACGGCTTTACGCGACTATACATTAGGCCTACAAATAGGTCTAACCGGAAGACTGTGAAAAAAATATCTATGGAATTTTGTGTCAGGCTTATAAGTGGATGCAATTCGTAGGGAGTGGTCTCGTGATTCCCGACTAAACGTAATACTTCCCTCGACTGACAGTTTTAACTGGACTGAAGACCAAAAAGAAAAATGGGTCAATGGCCCCTCCCCAACGACGATGCGCACGCCACTCGATAATATGTAAATGTAATGTTTTTATCGACAAGTATAAATAATAAAGGTTAATTTCTAATTATTTGGACAATGATTAAGAAAAGAGCATTATAAAATTGCATGAATGAATCGTACTGACCCCTAATACACTTCCTATGTCAGCAACGAAGCAGTTGTGGGTGCACGTCTCTCCGTCCCCTTGGTAGTTTGGATTGCAGTAACATTTACGGACACCGTTCCTCTCAGCACAGGTTGCGTGATCACTACACTGGTAACTCGCTTGTATAATCTGGTTGTTTCGGCAAGTTGATTTTCGTGTACATCTTGAATTGACGTAAAAATCGCCTTCCTAATTCCACGAAAAAAAAAAGTAAATTAATTATGAATTTGCGGTTGTCACAGTGAAATGTACAGGATTTCAACGGTGGGTGGCCATTGCAAACTTCCCTGAATGATCTAGATAAGGGTATGAATTTTTATGAAATGTGGTCTTTGATGCCAACTCCGATGTAGGAGTCCGCGAGGTTCGCCATGAAAAGGTAGCCGTCAAATGTTGCATTAAAACGGCCTATGCGACTATACATTAGGCCTACAATTGGTTATCGCCGCAAAACTATCGTTAGGAGTATCCAAGCATTTTTGTGTGTCAGGTTTATAAATGAGCGACATCTGAAGGAGTAGTCTTGTGCTTCCTGACTAAATGTAAGTAAAACATTTACTTCTTATTATATGGAAAAAGTCATTACGAGAGAAGCACTTAAAATGAAAGAACCGAACTGACCATTAATACACCTCCTTTGTCAGCAACGAAGCAGTTGCATTGGTTGAGGGGGATGCATTGTTCTTGCTGTCTCATATAATCACCGACACAAACACATTGCTCTGATTTTGTGCGAGAGGTAGCGGAGATGCAAGTATCAGGGTCGACACAAGTCCTCTCGCAGGTCTCATTGCTAAATATCTCATTAGCTGGACACCATTCAGGGATTGTTTCTAGAGAACAGAAAATTAAAAAAAATAAAGTAATAATAACCTGATACAGTCACGGCAAATATGACATGTGGCATAGCATAGTTTGTCGTCATTACTTAAATACGTGGTTGTCAGAAGGCTAAAGTAAAGGAACATACACTCAGAAGCTGCTCGAATAAATGTAGAACATTTTAAATAGGTAGTGGCCGTTCCTTAGTCACATTAATTTTACTATTTATTCTGATAACGAGATAAAACACCATCATTTGTTGTGCAATTAGTCTGAAACCAGGTAGTCATGGCTTGTTTCTGTTTCAGAGTTCTCTCGGTGTAAGTATACTGCTTTCTGACAACAATTTTAATTAATAACAACATCAAATTTCTTTTCATTGGTTGTTCTATTTAAACTGGGAGACGAACCTGGTTTAATTGTAAACGTTCTGTTGTACTAACGTTAGGAATGGTTCCGTGTTCAGAGCCATGGTCGGTGTTGAGTACGAATCACTCTTGTAGTGAGTGCGTAATCACACTTTGGCTAATGGAGGCATTTTGGAATTCTAGTATGGATACTAATGCCAGATTAAGTGTTTGAACTCGCACTAGAAGCTTGTACTTGCACTCATATCATAACATATTTTAATTGCTACGATATGTATTGTAGTGCCGTTGTACTGTATACTATAAGTTTACTCGTACTATATATATTGTAGCAGTTTCTTCAAAACATATTTGACATGCCAAATTTACTTCCAAAAGATCCCTTCGTTTTCAGAATAAACCTTTCATTTTCTGCACGTTTACGTTTGACATTTAATAAATGATCATGATTTTTTTTTGGCTTTATATTAATAATAATGTAACTTGAAGACACTTACCATCTGATATTTCGAATGTTCCTAAACTAGATATATAATAATCCCCCCATTCATCTGAGATACGAAACTCGTCGTATGTTACATAGTAAGTTTCTTCAACAACGTTCTCAAAGTCCATTCGCAGTTGGTATTGCCTTTGATTTGTTAAGACGGCAATTTTCTCATTTCCGATCCAAAACTCACTCCCTAGAAAGCCAAAGCCATTTCTGAAGTCTTTCCAATTTCTACTAAAATTTACAGAATCCGATCTTCGTCGCTGTAATACCTTCAAAGAATATCAAAGAAGATAAACGTTAACTAGGAAGTGATTGAATAAACATTATTCGTTTCCTACTGCAAAGCGATTTGCGGCTAACAATTATTACACAGAAATAAGAACTTATGTTTCTAACTTCAGTTTGTAGTGTGGGCTAGATGTTTACAGTTTCCTTGGAAGAAGAACTACACTGTACCTAAGTACAATTTGGTACTTAAATTCCACAATATAAAAATAATTGATTCAAACTTTCGTTTCGATAAAAATATCAAGATTCTATTTGAAATAACGACTTTGTATTACATCGTTATACATTGCTGTAATCAAGATTGAAGTAAATTTATACAAAGCTATTTAAAGTTGTAAAAGAGAAATCGAGTAATCAGCCCTACCGTCCATCCACCAGTATCAAGATCATTATTACAGTAAGCCTCAAACGGTTCGGGATAGCCATCTGGTTTAATAAGGTACACCCCAGATGTATTTTGGGTAGAGGAACATGCATTCGATACTTCTTTGCAATCTCTCGGATACGCAGGTTGTTGAAAAACAAAGTATGAAGAACCTGAATGGAAAGTAAAACAAAGTTAACATTTTATTGCGACTAGAAAATCATTTCAGCTAACGAAAATACCGCCAAAGATGCTTTATCTCAATTGCCTCTCTTCACGGAGGGGTTAAATGAGTACATGTGAGGTAACTTGTCATAAGGCGCAATATATAGCTGCAGCTGTCTAGAGGGATTGTCTCTGGGACAGGTTATTATTGAACAGGGGTAATATAACGTCTGTACAGCTCTTTGAAACCTATCGCTGTTTAAAAGCGCTACATGAACCGAATATTATGATTATTTTTACTATAAGACTTTTTAGTTAATTGTAAGAGAACTGGTTTCGTTACTAAGCGAGTTAAGGGAATACATCAGTTTAAATATCAACTATTACTCAACTACCATATAGTCGAATATATCACGACTAAAGTTAAATGAAGTAATCGTTATTGAATTCTCATATGTTACTGTTTTGAAGCATTATATGTGATTAGTTTTCAGCCTGCAATGGAAATTCAAAGACCAAGTAACTTGAATTTCTTTTTAACCAAGCTTCCGTAGTTATCAATCATATCCAAGTGAGATCAAAAGATTCACGAAAACAGGCAAATCCCTTTTGTTTAAAGTACCTGAGAAAATATCGATGTGGCACGTAGGATATAAAAGATCGAAAGTATACTACTCAGAGGAAATCAACCTTGAAATAGATATTCGGAAATAGTAAGACGATTAAAAAACAAAACGTCAAGAGCGACCATTAAAAAGCTAACATTTCCAGCCATTCAAGTTGTCCAACTGTGTTAACGTTGATAATACATAAGTGATATAACTTACAGAGTTTTCTTCTTATTATAAGATAAATCATATAATATAAATAATACACCTACCTGAAGATCTTCCCCACGGCACTGACGATTATCTGTGTAATAAAAGACATTTACTGAATACATTACAAGACATACAGAGTATTGCAGTTAAGAATAAACACTATCATATTAAATAAAATGTTAATAAAACCAGTTTGAGGGTAAGAAAGAACTTTTCGCAAACTGTTCCAAAATATGTTAGTTTAAGAGTAAAGTCGATTTAAACTTTGGTAAATTCTCCGTATCACCAATTTTAATGATGTTTTTCTTTGTCTTTATTCCATATCTGATTTACAGGTCAATGATCACTTACAGAGTACAATTTTCTTCCAGGAAACATTAAATTACTGGCATTTTCCGGTTTTACAGCTACTCTGGCACATGATACGTATATTCACGTAAAGAACAAAGGCAATAGCTGGCTGCTTCCTTAAACAGCTGTGTTGCTTAATGCAGACAGATGTTCTTTGTTCAAGTTATATTTTGACATTAGAACATTTCAGACATATGTTGTAACGTATATGTGTTTAACAGTCCTTAATAACACGTAGGGATCATTTACATCGTCCCAGCTATTCTTGATGGACCAAGATAACCGTGTCTTGATACTTACCGTGCACAATGAAACTCTGAGTTTTGGAAGGTGTCATATTACTTATAAGGTAAGTTCATTGCCATAGATTTGTATATCTTACTTACTAAACAATTGTAGCAGCGCTGCAGAAGCTCAGATTAGCTTCTATTTGAAATCATTGTTTGTAGTGTTATGCCGTTTTTCTCCAATATCGGACCTGGCCGATATCCGATATTTCAATCCCAATATCGGTCCCATACCGATACCAATATTTTTAAACAGCCAGAATGAATGTCAGATCGCACTTTAAGTCATACTTCAATACATGAAGTATCAGAATTATAATCGGCTATCGTAAATATTATATTGCACAACTCACAAACAGTAACCACTTGATAACTCACTTGTGCCTATTCTATAGCACTAGCCCTAACCTCTTCATAATTGAATGATCATAGTCCCCAACAAGATGATATGCACAAAACTGTATGCTAGCATTTTGTTCTTGGAAAACACACGTCCATTCCTGTTACTTCTGTTGAAAGATTCGTTACTCTGTTTGACCCACTTCGTTTAAAACTTAAGCTGCAAGTCTTATACAAATTGTCGTCACATAGAGCCACGAATTTCGTAGAAAAAAATGTTAAAAGATGACATCTAGTTATCAATAAACTGAATTCATCTAGAAAAAACATTAGCGTATCCTAGCTAAGAACTTTTACTACTCTTAGTGATTAACAGAACCAAACCCGCACTACTTTTTTTTAAATTTTTATTAACTATATAAATTATATTCTACCATTTGCCGGCTATACTGACAACTAAGCCTAGCCAAAATTAGCAAGTGTCTCGTCTTTACATTATTCGTTAAGCAACCGAAAACAAATTGTGATACACAAACTTGATTCTCAGAATACAATCTTTTCCACAGTCGCTTATGTTCTCACAAAATGCATCCATGATACTCCTTGCAGCTTTTTAAAAGATACACAATTTTTGGAAGGGTGACTCCGTGTTATAACTTTAATTTTCAGCTGACGACGCAGAAGCACTGTGCAAGTTAGTGTGATGAGCTTCTACTGTAGTTATATACATATAGTCACATAGACTGGTGAAATTTACTTTAAAGCGCTACAAAGACTGCTATGTACGTAACGTTAAGTGGTTTGACTGGTCGGCATTAGATCGGTAAATATTTTTCAGAATTTGCGTCATGCTTGTTTGACCAGCTAGAACAGATTAATAAATCACCGCAATAAACAAGAAGTAGCTTTGTTATGGGGGAAAAAAACAAGCAAATATTCAATATCGGTTTGCCGTTATTGGCAATGAGGCTAAATTCTACTGATACCAATATGCCGCCGATATCATTAAACGATTATCGGCGCAACACTAGTTTTGATTGGCACTAGATCAGTTTATCCATTTGTTTGTTTGAAAGATATAAGTCATAGGCGGGATAACGATACCAATTCCTTTCGTTCTATCTCCCTTTTTTCTTGCCTTATGCTCCTTCTTATATCAGACCTAGTTCGTTTATAATGTTAGAAAGTTGAATTTCTTCAAAGTGGAAACACTGTCACGAGCTTACTATATGCAATAGATCGTGATAATTATTTCTAGGAATAACATATGCTCCATTGCAAAGACAAAGAACCAACAGCATTGCACTTCGTAGTTTATCTTCATGCAATGATATAACGAAATAGTAAAAAATACATATTCCTCAGATAAACCTGCTAAATATTGTGGATATCACATCTGAACTGTGCTGACCCAAAATTGCTCACAAAAATTGTACACGTACCATAATAGAACGACCTTAAACTTCTTATCGACGAACCACAGAAAAACGAATAAGGCAGAAATCCGAATTGGCTCCAACAATATAGGTTATTCTTATACGTATTACACACACAAACTGTGAAAAGGTCAAATTGGAAATCTGTAGTCCTTTTACAGAGAATAACATCGAACTAGATTGAACTTTATTGAGTCTCCCACCGGTGGAAAATTAAGATGGAAAGTTCAGATGGACAATTAAGATGGAAGACATTTTGCTACTCACATCAAAACGCAAGTTGGTCATGAATACTAAACGATTGGCAAAACAAATAACATGATCATTGCATATGATTGTGGCCCACATTAAATTATAACTTAAATCTTTACAGAATCCCCTGTTTTGAAACCTCACATGACGACAAATATATTCTTCCTGTACATTTTTGGTTCACCGCCATTCAATCTAATATCTACAATGCAAAATGGTAGATGTACGTTATGGCACAGCGAATGTAAGACAACCTTAGTAATGCTATACCTCAACAAATCTACGTAGTTCAGTAAGAAGAATCGACGTTTAGCATTATAACATTATATCTTTTATAACATGATGTTCATGATGATGATGAAAATTGCAAGAGATAAAGAATGTCAATAGAAAGGACTAAAGAAAAAGAGGAAGTTAAGAAAGAAACAAGGAATTTCATTTGTCAGACCAAGTCATTCATGACCAAAATTCCACAGTGTGATAATGCTCTGCCATAGGGGGAAAGAATTGAGCAAATACGAAAGTGAAGTATGAAGGATCGGAAGCAGGTAAAAAAATTACCATTTTTCTTGTTTGTTAATTCCGAATTATAATGACATAGACATGTTAGGACTTTCGCGCATATGGCAGTTCAAATTTAATGAAATGACGATGTTATCTGTCAAGACAAAAACATATTGTATTGCATTTCCAGTAGTGAAATTAGACAATTCTCTTAATAAACCAGAAAACAAGCTTTAGATCATTCCTGCAATTTTAGCAGTTCTCTGTTGTTTTTCGTCTCCATCAAATTTTTGAAAATGCCTAAAACAATGTTTGCACATGGGTCATCTTATCAATAGTTTTAACACGTCTAACATGTCAAAAGTTACTTTTTGGCACGAGTTTGTATCCTTCTAGAAGAAAATGGCCCTTGGGTACAGAAAATGGTATCACACTTACCTAAAGTCATAAGAAATTAAAATCTACATTTTATACTTTGCTGTTGCCAACAGAGTTAAGTACACAGTATAGTACTATCTCAACAAAGATATTGAAGCGGTCAGGGTGATTTATTTGGGATATAGCCAAAGTTTTGTTGTCGTCGATAATGTTATTGAGGAAGCACAGACGGTTTGCGACGTTATTGTTGTATCTGTATGAAAATTTTGTTTATTTTAACCAAATGCTGAGTACCACATACCGTTTGTTTCCTTGAATATAATGCTCGTTTGAACGAAAGCCACAAATTTTGATATCAAGGAATTTAATTTGATATCCTTCAATATATAAAGCGAATTTTACCATACATGCAGTAGTAATACTCTTCTTTGTGAAAAATACTTTCCTTTGTATACTGAATTAAATTACATGTTTCTGTCACAATATAAGAAATGTTAAGTTGTATACTACACCAAACAGCCATATCACGAGGAAGGGGTGAGTCGGGTAGGAGGGAGTGATTGAGGGCAGCGAAGAATTGGTTTATTCAAATTGAGACTATTAAGCGTTACAAGGAAGTTTACATGTTTAACAACTTAATTGAACACCTTGTGTGAATATCAAAGTAAACTACGGTATTTGTGATTAGAGAATTAACAGATAACATAAAGGATTATGAATGTATTTTTTTTCTCGTAGTAGTTCATTTCCAGGTTATACGTTAACACCTAATTAATTATATGGCACAGATGTAGTTAATATATGCATAGAATATTTAATTCTTTACACGGTGAACTAGCCTTTCATATTCCAATATTTGACAGAAAACATCACTTTGGATGGTCATTAGAATGTTGGTGAACTGGATTGTGTCAAAAGGGCTTTTTTCAATAAATGAAATGTAATTTAATTTTTGGTGAGAATTTTCTCACTCCAATTATGTTGTATTACTTGTTCTCTGCTTTATTTACTGTTATAGATTATGTCTAAGTAAATAATGTAAAGAAAAGACAGAAAAAGAAAAAAGGAAAAAGTATAAATATTTAAGAGATAATTAGCCAGAAGAATAATCAGTTAAGTTTAAAAGTTTTAGAAAGGTTATTCCGCTAGTAATATGAAATTTATCAGGATTTTTTATCGATATTTCCCTATTTCTACGAAGATGCTAACACTTCGCTCTCTCACATAATTTAATATTAACAGAATTAGCTCAACAACACATTGACGCAACTTATGTTATTTTCAAAACAGAAGATATTCAATGGAGTAAAATGAAATATATTAAATAATAGAAAGACTTACCATTTCTGTTCCAAACGAGTTCCAAATCGTCAAAACAGTCAAACAAACTTCGAAAAATTTCTCCATGATTTCGGGTTTGTATATATGACACGCGAAAATATATTCGATGAAGTGCAATATGGCAAATGACACAGAGTATCTACTTAGGGGTGACCAACACCCTATTGAAATGACCGTAGTAGTATGGATGTCTATTAATGCCATCATTTTATTTGAAATATGATTTGGTGAACAGCTTATACAAATGTGCTGCACGTCTATAGTATTATTGGCTTGTGTGTAAAGAAGACTATTCGACATGCGCAATCCAACTAAATATTTTGTACAGCTATTTATATGTTAAACTTTCAGTCAATAGTGCAGTAAGCTTCAGTTGCATAATGTTGAATTGTCCTTATGCCGATAAATACAGCATACGACCTATTGCATAATTATTGACTATCGTGGCTCTAGTTCCAAGGACAGCAACGGTATTGCAATTAAATAAAGGTAAATGTATTTGGTTTTTAAAAGGAATATCAATTACGACGATCACTTGTAATCTATATTACATTAAGTGTGGTTGATAAAGGAAGGGATTTGTAGTTGTGTGCCAAACGACGTCAATGCAACTAAGCCGATGAAATGAGTATTGGCATGTTGATTTACTTGTTCTAGTTAAGCTGCTATTATAGATATTTTAAAGAAACATGTATGAGTGATTATTTTAACTATGTTACTGCGTTTTACGTTGGAAGGCAAACTTAAAGCAGTATCGAACGGACAGGAAGTGGTACTACTAATCAGCATTATATAACTTGCGTTAACTAGTACAATACATCTTGAAATGTACCGTGAAATGTACTGTATGATCTATTTTACACTATCAATGTGTATGTAAAAATATCAAATTAACAAGTTTTCCAGCTATATAAACAATACTTCCTTGTTTAAGGATGCCTGCGTCACACCCTGTTTTCAGAATCGAGTATCCTCACATCTGATTGAATAAACATGTCAGCGGTGTCACTGGGCTTTGAATAGATTTGACTGTGCATTATATTTAAAAAAAATCATTGTCAATTATATAAGATATTGAATCTAATGGTACGATATCAAATTATTCAGTGGTATATAGCTTTTTTTAATAAAAATAATTTAGTTTAAGAGGGTTTGCTAGAGCTTCTTTGGAGGCATAGAGCTACTTTATATGCGTAGCTATAGGTGGTTTATCTAACCGTGGTACCTAGGGGGAAGGGGGTTCCTGAAGGTTGGTCCCCAACATGCAGTTTTAGCCAACGGATGACAACTGCCAGTCATATTTTTGCATGAATAGTTAAATGAGAGCCAGCTTTCCTACGCCAAAATATTTTGCTAACAGTAACGTAGCTCTAAGTGAAAGGAAAGTTCCACTACCACACACATAACATTTTCATGGACGATAACTGGGACGGCAAAAGGAAAATTAGTTAAAGAAAACTAAATAGCTAGCATATATGACATTGGATAGGTTACTTGATTTTATAGCACTGAGTGAATTGCTCCTCAGAAGGCTTCCTCTCTTTAGCTTTATGCTTACTGAGCATCGAGAGAGGTTTCTATTAACAAGTTTGATTCAATAATTGGTACTTTTAGTCATAGTTCAGTGAATTGTAAGTCGTATTGTGGTCTTTACAAAAAAACAAAAAAAAACACATCTCCATTTGGATCCCTGAGAAAGGAGATAAATGCATACACTTACCCCTCACATACTAGTATGTAGTTTTACATGTTTGATTTATTTAAAATATACAAGGCTGTAGCCACAGGGACCACGAACCTGACCACCCCCCCCCCCACCCTCCCCGAAAGTTGCTTGCAATGGTTAGCATTTTATAATACCCCAACGCAAAGTCAAATGCTCTTAATGTATTGTAATTTTGTTACCAGAGGTACAGACTGTGAAATTACAAGTTAATATCAGTTAAGGCTCAAAGTCAAACTTGTGTAGTAGTTATGCAATCACTCAAGCACATTCCGTAAGCCGTCTAAAATAGTGCAGTATTAATATCATTTTGATTGGTTTTGGTACTTAGGGATTTTAGGGGTTAATATCATAAACAGCAGTCGTCATCACTGTTTAGAAGTGGAATTATATTGGCCTTGTCTATATTTAAGGCTTCGGTGGTCATTGTTCATTATTTTCATTACTTTATTCAGAAACAAACCTCTATATTCTAGCTATGCCAGTTCATGTGCCATTCCACCATAGGAACATACCTCCATATCGTTCCGCCATAGGTTTTGATCCTTTCCGCCATGGCAGAAAGCTCGAAACCTATGGCGGATAGGTACATTTTAAAAATGGATTTTACACAGGAATGTATCGGTGAAACTGTTTTGATTCGCGTGGAAGGATAGGTACAATGGATGTGACGGTTCGCTGGATAGACTGAATTGTAGTTAAGACAACATTGGGGAATAGACACAAAGTTTTTGATGTACATCTTGATTGAATAGTTTTATTTGTAAGTTTATAAGAGTCGATACACTGTCTTCAAATATATATTGAATAAATCAAATTAGGTTAGGTTGATTGTTTATTAAAAAGACCGATTCTAATTGTCTATTTAAAGGCAATGAAGACTCGCCCAAAACCGCTTGCGGCCGTCTGAAAATGTTAACTTTCTGTTACTTGCAAGTGACGTTTTTGTTTGTGTAGCTACAAAGTGCAGACAGTAATGAAACGTTATACCTTGTTATCTTTAGCTGGACCTGAGATGTCCATCGCTGTATCGTATACACTGTGCTGTGGGTATTGACCGCAGCTGTAGGTTACAGTATGTACTTACTGTACACTAGTGTCTAATTACCGACCGTAGCAAGCTTTGTGTGTAATTATTGGGATCGATGGTGGTGTCTAACACTTTTGTTACACCTCATTCAAAACTAGGTTAGATTACCGGCATTAACATTTCTTTTTGCGGGAGTCTTCACACCATTTAAATGACCGAATTTGTGGGCCTAAATAGCGTGAAGCGAAGCAATATACAGTGCATATAGGCCTACAAAAGTGCTTAACGACATCGGGGTAACGCAGTGGAATGGCACTTCTTCTATGGCGGAAAGAGCACATTTTCTATTGCGAATATACCGACGACAGAATAACACGGCCCCAGCTAGGCCTACACCCTCTCTTTGCCTTGTCGGTATCAGACCTGGAGATACTACAGTCACTGCGAGTTACTTGGGTTTTCTTTGATAAGCGTTAGCAGCGCTTGCAGCCTAACATTAAAATGCTTTCTGCCGCCTAACTAAAAAGTTAAGCCTTAATAGTATTTTAGGCAACGTTACCATTACTTAGTATACTAGCCTAGGCCTAATTTCGGCACAGCTTACTTTAGTGTAGGTCTCACGTAACGTAGGCTATGCCTAATGTAAATTTTTGCGGATCGAATTAAAAAAAAAGATTACTCTTTTAAACAACTCAACCGTTTCTATGGGTAAAAACGAACTGTAACACACATTAAGTTAAATATTCAGTAGCTTACTATCATCTTATAGTGACAATAATTGGTCCTTGCTTGACAAGTGGGGCAAGTCAGCACTTTGCTTAGGTTGCGGCTATGCCGGTCGTTGCTAAGGAAGCAATAGTAAAGTATATAGTGCTAGTGCACGAAGAGCATACGTTATTCCTAGCTTACAAACTGTACTGAAAATGGTCACCTATCTATCGTGATGTCTTGCCGTGACATAGGTAACAATTTTTAATCCAAGTTGTAAGTTAGGAATAATATATGCCCTTCGTGTACTAATATAATTATTTAATATTCCTTAGGAACGACCGTGTCGAACGCCATTTTAACATTTATACAATAATTCGAGATATCTACAATTAAATTGTAGATATCTCCAATTAATTTCAAATATCTCGAATTAAATTGAAGAAATCTCTAATCATATCAGATATCTCCAATTCAACATGAGATATCAGAAATGCATGCATTTTCGAATCTTGAATTTTATTTAAGATATCTCATATTGATTTTAAGATATCAAGACTAATAAAAGATATCAAAATGGAACATAATTAAAAAATAATTCAAATTGAATTCGAGATATCAGAAATTGAATTCGAGATATCAAAAAAAGAATTCGAGATAGTACCCAAAACTGAATTAGAGATATCAAATAATTCGAATTTGAGATATCCAAATTGAACTCGAGATATCAAGAATTGGAATTAGAGATATCCAAATTTGAATTAGAGATATCAAGAATTGCATTAGAGATATCAAGAATTCGAATTGTAGCGCTAACAAGAAGAGTTCCATCTTAATCGGCAAATCTATGGCAGGAAAACGAGGCATATTTAATTTCGGTGGCTACTTATTATTACTAGATTGGTTTAGGCTACTAATACTAGACTTAGGGCTAGACCTTATGGGTAACATTAACTAGTAATACAAATAGTACTTCGATTCCATTATACTTAGGTACCACGGCGACTGCGTCTGGCAGACTGGCACTTTAGCGTTACTTCCATTCAATGCTTCCACAAATCCCATTTCTTTAGATGGACCTGACAATTTCTATAGATTTTGTAACATATCAGTTTTCTGAAACTCAAGAGGGCCACAAAGGCACATGAGACGTATCTTTAAGGGCATATAATTCAGATTCTAGTAGCAGTGGCGGGCTTCGGGCGTGTTATGAATGCGTATAATCATGGCAATGTGAGATTCACATGTTAAACTACCGATGGGCCAAGCATATAAATAAATGGTTTCCATTCATAGGCAAACTTTCCGTCATATCCGTCACTACATTTCTAGAATTCCAGCTCATGAATTTGATATCCGTAAGGTTTCCGTAATTTCACTTATATCAAGAAGTTCTTTGAAAGATATCTTAACTAATCAATTTTCCATACAATCAGAAAATTTCATTGAAAGTGGAAGTACTGCAGTTAAGACGAAAGTCACGTGTACCGGAAACCGAATTTGGATATTCCGAAATCGAATTTTTGATATCTCTAATTCAATTTTGGATATCTCTAAATGGAAATCTTGATATTTCCAATTAAATTTTGGATATCTCCAATATGTTAAATGTATTGATATCTGGAAATGAATTAGAGATATGTGGAAATGAAATAGAGATATCTGGAAATGATTAGAGATACCCAAAAATTTAATAAGAGATATCTGTATTTGTTGAACAAATGTTAAAATGGCATTCCATGCTACGGACATAACCGCAACCTTGACCGGAAGTCCCTATTGTAAACAATGCCTTGTCGTTTCCAAAAAGCCCTGTGTGTATAGGTTGCGGGCTTTCTTCTGCAAGTGCTCCCTATAGTCATTTTGACTTCTAAATATCAAAACATGTAAAATTGCGTGAATTTTTGATACCAATGGTCGAAACTTGATACAAAAGTTTTCAATTTGGTAAAAAAGGGCGTAATATCGAGAAAAAAACCTCAAAATAGGAAGATTAATAGACAAATGTCTGATATAATAGGTAAAATTTGAGAGAAATGTAACAAAAAACAATACACAATTGCATATTCATTGTATTTTTTTAGATGATTCGTTCAGAACGCAAGAATATAGTCATTATGGACGTGAAAACAAGCCTGTATAAACAATATGTAACATTGCTACCTACATAGACCTAGCCTACTTCATTCAATTCAAGTTAATTGAATTTAACTTCAATCAATACAAAGTATACAACAAGTAGGCCCCTGGTAATGGTAATGGTAATACATTACGTAGAAGATGGTTGAGTTATGAAGGAAAGCTATTATAATACCGAAAGCTTGTAAGTATAAAACCCCTGCAAGTATAGACAAAAAAATATGCCATCTTTACAAATATAACCCTATAATAATAGAAAGAGCACCCACCCTCCCTCTCCCCATAGCTCTCGGATTGACGAGTTTAAGGTAGGCCTATGTATCATTGATTTTGCATAATGTATTTGTTTTAATTACCTTTAAAAGATGTCATAGTTCATTTAAGTGACGCTGGTAGGCTGTTCCAAACTGTATAGGCCCAGTATAGTTAATATTGTGTTGTGTTCTTATAAATCTAAAAAGGGATCCTATCATCATAAATATGTCTGGTATTAAATACATGACCGTTTCTAGCAAACAGATTTGACACAAAGATCGGTAACCAAATTACAAGTGGCGTGCAAAATGAGCAAACCAGTTTGAAAATAAATATATATCATCCAAAATAAGAATATTAAATATATTGAAAAGGGCTTTGCTTGCATGGTGGTTAATTAATGTTTATCTGCAATATAACGAATACTCTTCTGCATTCAATAAAATTTGCTTGTATAAATATCAGCGACAAATCCCCAGCTGACAGTAACACAGTGAGGTAAAGAAGGAAGTACTAGACCTTTGTAGATAGTTGATAAAAGTTAACCTTGCTGAGAACTACCTGTTTCAATCTAATACATATATTGTTTAAGTAAGAAGACCAAATCAAATTCTGATCGATTGTGACGCCAAGAAACGTAGTAGATACAGAAATGAACTAAAGTTGTTATTTCAAGTAATACCATTACTCCATCAAAATCCCTTTGAATATGGTGAGAACAAATAGCAGTCGACTCAGTTGCATTCAGAGGTAATTTATTCGCAGTGAACAAATTGGTTACAAAGACCTTCTCGTTATTAATGGCGTTAATGAGTGAGAGCAGATTTCGATTGTCGTTAAAGATGCTTGTATCATCAGCGTATAAAGTAAATTTAAACTTTGAACTAATTAGAGGTAAATCATTGAATTAAATGAGAATGGGTAATGGACCCAGAATAGAACCTTGTGGTACACCTGCTGCAATTGGTCACTAACTAGAATCTTGTGGTACACCTGTTGCAATCGGTCACTAACTAGAGCCTTATGGTACACCTGTTGTAATTGGTTACTAACTAGAGCCTTGTGGTACAGGGTGTTGTAATTGGTCACTAACTAGAGTCTTGTGGTACACCTGTTGCAATTGGTCACTAACTAGAACCTTGTGGTATAGGGTGCTGTAATTGGTCACTTTGAGATGACTTTGAGTTGTTCTCAATAAAGTTAATTAATGGATGAGCTGTAGAGTAAGGGTTATTTGGTTTTAATATATTATGCTATAATGTGAAATACATTTAAAGCAACATTTATATGCTGATTTTTCAAATACCTTGGAAAAGACTGGCAATACAAGAATTGGACTATAGTTTTTCACTTTTTTTTTTTTTACTTTTTATTTTGTAGACAGGAACTGCACGTGTAATTTTAAGATCATTAGGCACATTGTACCACTACTAAAACACCTGTTTACAAGATGGCTGAATGGACGAACAGTAATGTAATTAAATTCTTTAACAACTTTACAATGAATATTATAATTGTCCTTGACTACCATTTTGAAGATCTTTGCTACATTCCATAACTTCGCCCTCATCGGTGGAATACAAAAACATACAGTTATCATGTACACACCAGCTCTTCTTGATTTTGGAGTGACTACTACACCATTGACGAGGAATATGACGGTCATATAAGAAGATACAAAAGAATACGTTATAAATAGAATTAGAATCATCTAATCATTACTAGAACATCAGTCCAAACCACCTGTGAAAGATCCTAATGAAATGAAGTTATAGCACTTTGCGTCAATTTACGGTGTAATTTTGTAGACAATATATTCCTTTCTAGAGCCCAAATGCCCATCCCTTCCCTCCCCAGTAGGTCCATTTTAGACATGTAAAACAAATAATAATAACACAAAAATAACAATTACTTCACACCAAATTCCCCAGACAGATCCCCCCCCCAGCATATATAGGCTACGACTACCATCAGAATGCCCTACAGCACACAGCGTGCTTTTATTTCTTCACTTACCTGTGTAAAACAATGAATAACCCAGAGTTTACAAAGAAAAATAGACTTCATTTTTCCTCTACAAAGTGATTCTACCGAATAATGTTTTCCTATTAAATTTTTTTGAAGCGTTAATGTTTAAAAAATGAGATCTCAAAATGTTTAGATGCAACTGATAAGGCCTGGGAAGTGCCATTTCCGGCAACCTGGGAGGCATATTTGGCAAAGCATTATGGAACGCGAAAAGGGTCTAGTCTAAGTTTGTTGTTGTCTAAACTTAAGTTGTTGCTGCTGTTTTAATATGCTGTTGCTCAAACTCACGTTGATGTCTAAACTTACGTCATTGTCTTCCGCGCTGATCGACATTATTGCTCAACCACGTAATGTAAAAAATAGGCGTTTCGCACAAACTTCAACAAACATCACCAGCGCAGGAGAATGCATGGTATGTAGGCTGCTACCACTACAACTACTAGGCCTACTACTGTTACATCAAGGAATTCCATAAAATCTCCCTGGTTACACCTAGAGCCATACTGGAACTCTTATTACTGCTACTAATAGACTCAACAATGAAAATAATTCTAAACAGTCTGCACTACCCACATATCCTAATTAACGACGTGCGTGTAGTAAGCATATGCAGCGCAAATTGAATTTAGTTTGAGAAAAGCTATTTTTTTTTACATCACGTGGTTGAGCAATTGTTGAATAGCGCCGCTGGCAACAACTTAAGTTTAAACAACGAAATAAGTTTGCCCTTTTCGCGTTCCATAAAACATTCTTGCTACACTCTCGCCAACCGATGGTGGCGCTCAGATAGTGTCATGATGGTCCCTTTTAGGAAATGGCCCACCCACTAAAAGTTTCTTTAAAAGGCCCTGGTATAACGCACCTCAAAGTATCACTGTGTAACATTTGGACGATACATAATGTTCTCGATGTTCCTCAACTGTGTATGGAAAGCGAAAAGTGAAAAGTTTAAGAATATTTCCGTTTGGGTTTAAGTTTCAATTAACCATGATACGGCTCTAAGTCACACCCGGATGATAAATAGCCAAGTCTTCCTTAATTTAAGTCCAATCACTTGTCAGATGTTGACTTTTGTTAAAATTTAGCTATGACTGACATATCAATCCAGGGACCAAACAGAAGCAGCTTGAAGATATATAGATGTGAGTGCCACCCCCCCCCCCCCCCCCCCTTCGCGCCCGCCGAAGCTTCATACTACACCCATTTAACTATGACTATCTAACTCGAAATCATTTGTGATTCCTAATTATTAATTTTCCACAAAAAAATTAAACATCTCCCAAATTTAGCGATAGTACCTCTGTTTTCAACATTGCGTTATTTTAATTTTTTTATTTATTATTGCGTTATTTTAAGTTGTCTATGTACATGAGATTAACATCACCATGTGCAATCACAGAATACTTTGTCATCACTTGACATGGCCGGTATTAGATGATTTATTTACGGATGCTGTAATATATATATATTTATATATATATATATATATATATATATATATATATATATATATATATATATATATATATATATATATATATATATATATATATAAATGTTACCCTATGTTTTGTGAGTAGTTCGACGGCAAGCCTGATAATGACTTCATATATGTAAGTATTTGAAATATGTGTGTATATGTCCTAGAAACTAAGAATCGTTAAGAATCCACTTGCAATTGTCCATTTCCAACCAACTAATAATACTTGGGGGGGGGGTGGGAGGGTGGGGGTTGATCTACGAGGGATGCAACAAATTAAGGAAAATGCACAAGTTTACCTTGTTTTATTCTTTTGTGAGACTCATACAATAATCAATGTTCAAACTATCAAACAACAGTACGCTGGTTATTATTAATAATTTGACATCAATTTCAATTAATATCTCCTCATTTCCTTAGAAAATTAATTATTTAGTCGAATCGTCCCGTTTGTAATTTTTGTTGCTTTTCTTCTTCTACTTTCTTGTCTATGGCACGTCCAACTGTCCGATGCTCGAAGATCTGTATGGATATTTTCTTATTTCTAAGTAAAAACTGCTTTTTGGACAGTGTGTTATTTATACAGTGTTTTGTCTACACCGGTCGTATTTTCATATCTGTGTATTGGAGGCTACATCCATAACTGTTCAAACTATAACTAAACCAGAGCATGTTCGTTCCTCGAGTAGAGCCGTCGTAATCTCCGTTGAGATTTGAATCTGTGCAATTAGCGCAGTTGTCGCTGCCAACGGGAAAATAATAACAATAGTAACTATAACCGGGACAGTCAGACCGACAATAAAAAGCAGAAGAATACCATCTACAGTCCCAACGATGGTGGAACCACCAGGCTCCTCTGTGTTTCTCAGCACAGTCGAGGCTGCTCGATCCATCGTTGTCCCGGTCTTTTGTACTGAATTGTTTATTGTTGCTATCAGACAAACTATCATAACCTGCAACAAACAAGAAAGAGTAAATAAATCGGTCATTTTATATGCTTTATATATTTACGATATATAAGGTGGTATTTTGTCTTTGCAAGGACGTTTTGATATATTTTTATATTTCAGTTTAAAATACAGTGCCACAACAGGATTCACATACAGATGGGGAACTACTCTAACCAAATAATAGATTTGGGCTACTAGTGTCGCTAATATCGCTCATTATTTTATATTTATTTATCGTAATTTATTTATTTGATTGTTATTTCTAAGTTCACAAATGAGTTGGATCCCACTCTGTCAAAACTCTAGTTATAAATTCCTTGTGTGTGTCGGTGTTAAATTTTATGTGTTGAATAATATTACGTTTAATTTAATTTGCATAACCAAACTCTCCTTATTCAACCCATTGCTTATTTGTTTTCTTGTACCACACATAGGCTAACTTAGGCTCTCTTCGAACCTGGACAAGGAGGGTGGGAGGGGGGGGGGGAGGGGCTGTGTGATGTAGCTTCATATATCATTCAAGTTAGGAAAACAAGGGTATCATTGTAAGATCTAGTCCTGAGTAATCTAACATGTTATTATTACATACAAAGTAATACTTGCATTTTGCAGAAAAGCCATCTCCCCATAAAACAAAAATCAAATAGACGGCATCATCTGTCTGTCAATATTATGGTTGTGATATAATATCTGGCCGGCTCCAAGTTCCCTGTTCTACTGTAAACAGGGTACACAGGGTGTTATTGCAAAGGACGAAATAACTGGGTTCGCATAGCAATTTGCTACCCAAGAATTGCCAGTTGCTAATCAATATTACTTTTGATTAGCAAAAGATGCAGTACCTGCTAATGCTAATTGCTATTTCCAAGAATTGTCGAGCAATTATTGCTAATCAATTCTCTAAAACTATTTCGTCTCTTGTATTGCCATCGATTGTTCAATTCCTTACCCTATATCTATAGCACTTTGTAATATTTGTATCTTTTAACTTGAGCTGATACGTTGGACTATGAACGTAGATTGAAATTTACCCTATACACAAATCATGAAATAAATACGTTTAAATGAACAATAGAATCGACATTGTATAAAGAGAATTTACTATTGATTTAGTAGCTAATATTTTAGGTTTCCACAAGGTAACCAAATTCGATGTATTACATTTATGAAAATCTTGAATGATATTAATTATCGGCATTTTATTATTTAGTTCTTATCGACATGTACAATCTAGTCTCGTACGTATATCTTCTTCGAACAGACTGAATGATTGATTGATTCAAATTTCTCGAAACTATATAGACGAATATTTAAAAATAAAACATTTCTGATTCCTCTGTTTCAATGTTCTATGAATGATAAACCCTAGATTATTTTATATATAACATGATTATATTAACATAGCGCCTCAACGTTTGCACATATGAGAATCATCGAACATACATACCACTTGAAGTCTCACTATACAGTAACGAGAAGAGGCATGTGACTACTCACCTGTATTTCCACTGTGTGATCCAACTGATAGTCGATACTTGTCTGCCTCGTTATTAATGCGAAAAGTCGAATAGACGGCGTAAAACGATGATGAGCCAGAGTCCCGTAGATCAATACGTAGCTGGTACCTTTTCTGGTTGGTCAGAGAGTGAATAAATTTGTTACCTAGCCAGTGGTCGTGATTTTTATTACCAAAACCGTTCTTGTAGTCCGACCAACCACGATAAAAGTCAGCAGAGGAACTCGATCGTCGCTGGAAAACCTATGAAATGAAGAAAAAAAGGTTAATACAACTATAGAATCTACCAATCCTTAAGAGCATGACATTCAAAGCCGAAAAATAGTTAATAAAGATATAAATATTGTGAAAGTGAGATAATTCGCAAGAGTACTTTGTTACTTGATTTGCTTTCCTAAAATGGTCAAGTTCATCTCAACGGGATCTGCAGTGCATCATTTTGAGTAAAGTGAGGAAGTTAAGAATTTAAGTCCTTCATTGTTTGCATTACTCACCGTCCATCCTCCTCCGTTTCTTTCCATCTCACAGTAAACCTGAATGCCGCTTGACCAACCATCAGGGTAAATGGTGTAAACACCATCTCTGCGTGTACCGGAATAATAAAGCTCGTAGCAATCTTTTGGGAGGCTTGTGCACGTCACTCCGTCCCCTTCGTAGCCATCATTACAGTAACATTTACGGACACCGCTCCTCGTATCACAGGTTGCGTGACTACTACACCGGTAACTCTCATCTACAAGCCGGTTGTTCCTACAAGTCGATTTCCGTGTACATCGTGAATTGATGTAAAAGTGGCCCTCCTAATTTAAGATATTCAGCGAAAATAAAAACGACTAATAAATAAATTATGAATTTGCGGTTGTCACAGTTAAATGTACAGAATTTCAACGGTAAGTGGCGATTGATAAATCCCCTCGAATGATATAGGTATGAGTATGAACCTTTATGAAAGTTTTATGAAGTATTTGAAGCCAACTCCGAAGTAGGAGGCGAAAGGATCCGCCATAAAAAAAAGTAGCTGCAAATAGTGAATTCAACGGCTTACCGCGACTATACATTAGGCCTACAAATAGTTCTAACCGTAAGACTGAAAAAAAAAGTATCTATGAAATTTTGTGTCAGGCTTATAAGTGGATGCACACTCGAAGGGAGTGGTCTCGTGATTCCCGACTAAACGTAATGCTTCCCTCGACTGACAGTTTTGACTGGACTGGAGACAAAAAAATGGGTCACTGGCCCCTCCCCAACCTCGATGCGCACGCCACTGGATTATCTGTAAATGTAATGATTTTATCGACAAGTATAAATACTAAAGGTTTCCTTCTAATTACATGGACAATGATTAAGAAAAAAGCATTATAACATTTCCTGAATGAACCGTACTGACCCCTAATACACTTCCTATGTTAGCAACGAAGCAGTTGTGGATGCACGTCTCTCCGTCCCCTTGGTAGTTTGGATTGCAGTAACATTTACGGACACCGTTCCTCTCAGCACAGGTTGCGTGATCACTACACTGGTAACTCGCTTGTATAATCTGGTTGTTTCGGCAAGTTGATTTTCGTGTACATCTGGAATTGACGTAAAAATCGTCTTCCTAATTCCACGAAAAAATAAATAAATTTATTATGAATTTGCGGTTGTCACAGTAAAATGTACAGGATTTCAACGGTGGGTGGCCATTGCAAACTTCCCCTGAATGATCTAGGTGAGGGTATGGATTTTTATGAAATGTGGTCTTTGAAGCCAACTCCGATGTAGGAGTCCACGGGGTTCGCTATGAAAAGGTAGCCGTCAAATGTTGCATTAAAACGGCCTACTGCGACTAAACATTAGGCCTACAATTGGTTCTCACCGCAAAACTATCGTTTGTAGTATCCGTGCATTTTAAAAGGGTTTAAAAGGGAATGACATCTGAAGGAGTAGTCTTGTGCTTCCTGACTAAATGTAAGTAGAATATTTGCTTCTTATTATATGGAAAAAGTCATTAAGAGCAAAGCACTTAAAATGAAAGAACCATACTGACCATTAATACACCTCCTTTGTCAGCAACGAAGCAGTTGCATTGATTGAGAGGGATGCATTGTTCTTGCTGTCTCAGATAATCACCGACACAAACACATTGCTCTGATTTTGTGCGAGAGGTAGCCGAGATGCAAGTATCAGGGTCGTCACAAGTCCTCTCACAGGTCTCATTGCTAAATATCTCATTAGCTGGACACCATTCAGGGATTGTTTCTAGAGAACAGAAAAGAAAATATGAAAATAATAGTAACCTGATACAGTCACGACAAATATGACATGTGGCATAGAATAGTTTGTCGTCATTACTTAAATACGTGGTTGTCGGAAGGTTAAAGGAAAGGAACATACACTCAGAAGCTGCTCGAATAAATGTAGAACATTTTAAATAGGTAGTGGCCGTTCCTTAGTCACATTAATGTTAATATTTATTCTGATAACGAGATAAAACACCATCATTTGTTGTGCAATTAGTCTGAAACCAGGTAGTCATGGCTTGTTCCTGTTTCAGAGTTCTCTAGGTGTAAGCATACTGCTTTCTGACAACAATGGTAATTAATAACAACATCAAAATTCTTTCGTTGGTTGTTCTGATCAAACTGGGAGACGAACCTGGTTTAATTGTAAACGTTATGTTGTACTAACGTTAGGAACGGTTCCTTGTTCAGAGCCATGGTCGTTGTTGAGTACGAAGCAGTCTTGTAGTGAGTGCGTAATCACACTTTAGCTAATGGAGGTATTTTGGAATTCTAGTATGGATACTAATGCCAGATTAATTGTTTGAACTCGCACTAGAAGCTTGTACTTGCACTCATATCATATCATATTCTATTTGCTACGATATGTATTGTAGTGCCGTTGTACTCGCTGATATACTATATGTATACTCGTACTATATATATTGTAGCAGTTTCTTCAAAACATATTTGACATGCCAAATTTACTTCCAAAAGATCCTTCGTTTTCAGAATAAACCTTTTATTTTCTGCGCGTTTACGTTTGACATTTAATAAATGATCATGATTTCTTTTTGGCTTTACATTTAATAATACTGTAAAAGACACTTACCATCTGATATTTCGAATGTTCCTAAACTAGATATATAATAATCCCCCCATTCATCTGAGATACGAAACTCGTCGTATGTTACATAGTAAGTTTCTCCAGCAACGTTCTCAAAGTCCATTCGCAGTTGGTATCGCTTTTGATTTGTTAAGACGGCAATTTTCTCATTTCCGATCCAAAACTCACTCCCTAGAAAGCCAAAGCCGTTTCTGAAGTCTTTCCAACTTCTACTAAATTTTACAGAATCCGATCTTCGTCGCTGTAATACCTTCAAAGAATATCAAAGAAGTTAATTAGGACGTGATTGAATTATTATTATTTGTTCCCTACTGCAATGCGATTTGTTGCTAACAACTATTGCACAGAAATACTTATACTTATATTTCTAACTTCAGTTTGTAGTTTGGGCTAGATGTTTACAGTTTCCTTGGAAGAAGAACTGCACTGTACCTAAGTACAATCTGTACTTAAATTCCACAATACTAAAAATAATTGATTCAAACTTTCGTTTCGATAAAAAAGCGAGATTCTATTTGAAATAACGACGTTGTATTACATCGCTATATATTGCTGCAATCAAAATCTGAAGTAAATTTTTACAAAACTATTTAAACTTGAAAAGAAAACATCAAGTAATCAGCCATACCGTCCATCCACCAGTATCAAGATCATTGTTACAGTAAGCCTCAAACGGTTCCGGATAGCCATCTGGTTTAATAAGGTACACTCCAGATGTATTGTGGGTAGAGGAACATGCAATCGATACTTCTTTGCAATCTCTCGGATACGCAGGTTGTTGCAAAACAAAGTATGAAGAACCTGGATGGAAAGTAAACAAGGTTAACATTTTATTGTGACTGAAAAATAATTTCAGCTAACGAAAATATCGCCTAAGATGCTTTATCTCAATTGCCTCTCTCCACACAGGGGTTAATGGGTACATGCCAGTTAACTTGTCATTGGGCGCAGTATATAACTGCAGCCGTCTGGAGGGATTGTCTCTGGGACAGGTTATTATTGAACAGGGGTAATATAACGTCTGTAAAGCTCTTTGAAACCTATCGCTGTTTAAAAGCGTTACATGAATCAAATATTATGATTAATATTTTTACTATAAGACTTTTTAGCTAATTGTAAGAGAACTGGTTTCGTTACTTAGCGAGTTAAGGCAATGCATCAGTTTAAATATCAGCTATTACTCAACTACCATATAGTCACGACTAAAGTTAAATGAAGTAATCGTTATTGAATTCTCAGATGTAAATGATTTGAAGCATTATTTGTGATTAGTTTTCAGCCTGCAATGGAAATTCAAAGACCAAGTAACTTGATTTCTTTTTAACCAAGCTTCCGTAGTTATCAATCATATCCAAGTGACATCAAAAGACTCACGAAAACAGGAAAATCCCTTTTGTTTAAAGTACCTGAGAAAATATCGTAGGATATAAAAAGATCGAAAGTATACTACTCAGAGGAAATCAACCACAAAATAGATATTCGGAAAAAGTAACACGACTGAAAAACAAAACGTCAAGAGCGACCATTAAAAAGCTAACATTTCCAGCCATTCAAGTTGTCCAACTGAGGTGTTAACGTTTACATTACATAAGTTATATACCTTACAGAGGTTACTTCTTATAATAAGAAAAATCATGTGATATAAATAATACACCTACCTGAAGATCTTCCCTCGGCACTGACGATTATCTGTGTAATAAAAGATTTACTGAATACATTACAAGACATACAGAGTATTGCAGTCAACATAAAGCAGGATCAGATTAAATCTAATGTTAATAAAACCAGTTTGAGGGAAAGAAAGAACCTTTCGCAAACTGGTCTAAAATATGTTAGTTTAAGAGTAAAGTCGATTTATACTTTGATAAAGTTTCCGGATAACCACTTACAATGATGTTTTTCTTTTGTCTATATTCCATATCTGATTTACAGGTCAATGATCACTTACAGGGTAAAACTTTCTTCCAGGAAACATTAGGTTACTGGCATTTTCCGGTTTTACAGCTACTCTGGCACATGATACGTACGTGAAGGACAAAGGCAATAGCCGGCTTCTTCCTGAAACAGCTTTGTTGCTTAATGCAGACAGATGTTCTTTGTTCAAGTCATATTTTGACATTAGAACATTTCAAACATGGGTTGTAACACATTTGTGTTTAACAGTCCTTAATAACACGTAGGGATCATTGACATCGCCCCAGCTATTCTTGTTGGACGAAGATTACCGTGTCTTGATACTTACCGTGCACAATGAAACTCTGAGTTTTTAATGGTGTCATTTTACTTGTAAGGTAAGTTCATAGCCATAGATTTGTATATCTTGCTAACTAAACAATTGTAGCAGCGCTACAGAAGCTCAGCTAAGCTTCTATTTGAAATCATTATGTCTAGTGTTGTGCTGATATCGCCAATATTGGACCTGGCCGATATCCGATTTTTTCAATCTCAAAATCGGCCCCATACCGTTACCGATATTTTTCAACAGCCAGTATGAATGTCAAATCGCACTTTAAGTCATATTTTAATACATAAAGAATCAGAATTATCATCGGCTACCGTAAAATATTATATTGCACAGCACACAAACAGTAACCACTTGATAATTCCTTTGTGCCTATTCTATAACATTAGCCCTAACCTCTTTTTAACTGAATGATCATAGTCCCCAACAAGATGATATGCAAGAAACTATGTGCTAGCATTTTGTTCTTGGAACAACACAAGTCCATTCTTCCTATTACTTCTGTTGAACGGTTCGTTACTCTGTTTGCCCCACTACGTTCAAAACTTAAGCTGCAAGTCTTATACAAATTGTTGTCACAAAGAGCCACGACATTCTTAGCAAAGAATGTTAAAAGATGACGACAAGTTATGAATAAAACTGACTTCATATAGAAAAGACATTAGCGTGTCCTGGCTAAGAACTTTTACTACTCTTAGTGATTAACAGAACCAAAACCACGATATTTTCTTTATTTTTTTTTAACTTCCGTAAAAAAAAATATCCTACCATTTGCCGGTTATACTGACAACTAAGCCTAGCCAAAATTAGCAAGTGCCTCGTCCTTGAATTATTCGACAAATTGTTTCAAACAAAATTCTCAAAATACAATCTTTTCAACAGTCATTTATGTTTTAACAAAATGCATCCATGATACTCATTGCAGCTTTTTAAGAGATACAGACTTTTTGGAATGATTCAGTAGGGGGTGTCCACGTGTTATGAAATGTATTCTCAGCTGAGGACTAGAAGCACTGTGAAAGTTAGTGTGATAAGCTACTACTGTAGTTATAAACATATAGTCACATAGACTTGTGAAATTTACTTTAAAGCGCTACAAAGACTGGTATGTACGTAACGTTAAGTGGCTTGACTGGTCTTCTTACAGATTGTTATATCATTAGATCGGTAAATATTTTTTTTAGAACATTTCGTCATGTATGTTTGACTTGCTAGAACAAATTAATAAATCATCGCAAGAAACAAGAAGTGGCTTTGTTGTGGGAAAACAGAGCAGAAATTGGAATTGGCTCCAACAATATAGGTCATTCTCACACGTATTACACACACAAACTGTGAAAAGGGTCAAATTGGAAATATGTAGGCCTTTTACAGAGAATAACATCGAACTAGATTGGATTTGATCGAGTCTCCCACGGGTGGAATTTTGTCCAACAATGACGGGAAATTAAAATGGAAGACAATTTGCTACTCACATCAAAACGCATGCTGTTCATGAATACTAAAAGGTTGAAAAACAAATAACATGATCATGGCATATGATTGTGGCCCACATTTCATTATAACTTAAATCTTTACAGAAGCCCGTGATTTGAGTCCTCACATGACGACAAAAAATATTTTTCGTGTACAATTTTGGTTCACCGCCATTCAAAATTATATCTTCAAAGCAAAATGGTAGAAGTACGTTATGGCATAGCAAATGTAAGACAACCTTAGTAACGCTACCTCAACAAATCTACGTGGTGCAGTAAGAAGAATAGACTTTTAGCAATTTAATTGTATCTGTTATAACATGATGATCATGATGATGATACACATTGCAAGAGATAAAGAATGTCAACAGAAAGGACAATATAAAAAGAAGAAGTTAAGGAAGAATGAAGGAATTTAATCTCTTTTCTCTCAGACCAAGTCATTCATGACCAAAATTCCATAGTGTGATATTGTTCTACCATAGGGGGAAAGAATTGAACCAATACTCGGCTTTAAATTTGTAAAATTATCAAGGATCGGAAGCAGCTTAAACACATTTTTTTTCTTGTTTGTTAATGCCGAATAATTATGATATAAACATGTTAGAACAGCCGAGCATATGACAGTTCAAAGTTTATTTAATGACAATGTTGTCTTTCAAGACAAACACATATTGTATAGCAATTCTAGTAGTGAAATAGACAATTCTCTGAATAACCAGAAAACAAGGTTTAGATCATTCCTGCAATTTTAGCAGTTCTCTGATGTTTTTTCTCTCCATCAAATTTGTGAAAATGCTTCAAACTGTGAATGCACATGGGTGATAGTTTTTACATGTCGAAAATGTTAGGAATGACTTTTTGGCGCGATTTAGTATCCTTCTAGAAGAATATTTTCCTTGGGTACAGAAAATGGTATCACACTTACCTAAAGTTATGAAAAAAATTATAATCTACATTTTATACTTTGCCGTTGTCAACAGATTAAAGCCGTCAAGGCGATTTATTTGGGATATAGCCAACGTTTTTGTTGTCGTCGAGAATGTTATTCAGGAAGCACAGACGGTGTGCGACGTTATTGTTGTATCTGTATAAAACATTGTGTTTATTGTCACCGTATGCTGAGTATCACATGCCGTTTGTTCCCTTGAATATAATGGAGGAATTTAACTCGATATCCTTCAACATATAAAGCGAATTATTACCATACATTGAGCAGTGATAGATGTTATGATAATACTTTCTAGTTTTTGCAACGTATTAGAAAAGAGACCTTTAAATACAGCGTCATGTATTTTATGTTGTTTAATTTGTAAAAGTCTATCATCGATGTTTGTTAAGTACAGGGAGAGTTTCCTTTGTATACTGAATTATAGTACATGTTACTGTAAGCGATATAAGAAATGTTAAGTTTTATACTACACCAAACAGCCCTATCACGAAGGGAGGGTGTGAGTCGGGTAGGAGGGAGTGATTGATGGCAGCGAAGAGGGAGAGTATATGGGTGGGGATCGGTGACTACTCCCATCGCATACATGTTGTAGATGGAGTACATTTTCAATGGTCCTAGGTTAAGTAGCCTTGTTATCAAGTTTGAAAGACAACATACATGAGAATATATTCGCGTTGGTTTTACATTTAATTACTGTATTCAAATTGAGACTAATAAACGTTACAAGAACGTTTATATGATCGCCACAACTTTATGGAACACCTTGTGTGGAAATCAAAATAAACTACGGTATTTGTGGTTAAAGAATTAAAAGATAACTTAAAGGATCATGAATATCTGTCTTTCTTGTAGTAGTCTATTTCCATGTAATACGCTAACACCTAATACACTATTTCGCATATTTTTAGTTAATATATGCATTAGATATTTAGTTCTTTGCATGGTGAACTAGCCTTAAATATTCCAATATTTGACAGAAAACATCACTTTGGATTGTCATTAGAATGTTGGTGAAATGGATTGTGTCAAAAGGCTTTTTTTTAATAAAAATGAAATGTAATATAAATTTGGTGATAATTTTCTCACTCCAATTATGTTGTATTACTTGTTTTCTGTTTTTTTTTACTGTTATAGATTATGTCTAAGTAAATACAAACAACAAAGCTATAAATTGAAAAGTATAAATATTTAAAGGACAATCAACAAGAATAAGAATCAGTTTATTATTAAAAGTTATAGAAGATTTCTCTGCGTCTGTATTATGTTATTCTGCAAGTAATATCGGCCTTTAGTGCATGTTATTCGTATGATCGGGTAAAATTTTAGATTTGCCTGTCGCACTTTGTCCAGAATGCAGCCTAAATTTGGAGCTATAATGTCAAAAAAACTGAATAAATGGAAGAAAAAAATACAATTCCTTCGTGCATTTGTCTTTATTTAATAAGGCATTTATGCAGCTTTTGATTTTTATTTTTTTAGTCTGGATTGATTACACAAAGACTACACAAAGAAGTACGTTAAACGAAAAGCTATTTTATCGTTTCTTAAATGTATGTATTGAATGCCATATGAGCATATCAAGGATGTGCACATTTTCTGTTACTGTTTTAGTTAGCTAACGATATCTAAATATATCTCAATTAAGTTTCCCATTCGGAATCATAATCTTCTTTTTTCCTTTTAATTTCCCTCTTATCTTGGCAATGTGATACGACATTAGGTATGAGTCGGTATCAAGGAGTTACCTTTGGTCAAGTTATATTACTTCTCGACATAATCATTAACGAAATCAGCCTCATTTAACTGTCACTTTAAAAAAAAAATCGACAGAGTTTTTCTTTACAAACTTTATCAGTTCAAATAAAATAAAGGAACATGTCTTACATTTGTTCTGCTCTAATATCCGTCATATTTAGAATAACGGAATATTGGGATTATATTTCTTTGGAATCTCTTACAATATATAGAGTTACTGAGGGAAATGAGAAACACAAAAAGAGAGAAAAATTAGAAGCTAGCCACTTAAACCGCCGGAGACATTTTCATGATCGCGTATACACCATGCTTTAATGTAAGCAATTTGAAACCAGAACGTACTGCCCGAAAAATAACATTTGGTATTTTTCTGGCTTTGTGGAAGTATTTTATCTTTGATAATTCGTTCTGCGATAAATCCGTGTAACCTAAGTTTTCTATTTTTAGTATTAATTTAAGTTTCCATAAATTAGTTTTAAATTAGATTGACGTGTACACCAGTTGGATTTATTGTTATTCAACTTTGTTTCCTTGAATAATATGATATTTTCAAAATACATTTCAAAGTACCTTTATTTTTGTTGAAGATTGTTTTTTCAAACTTTGACACACATATAACGCTATCTATTAAAGAGATCTCTATGAGCATGTAAAGGAAGTAAATATTTAGGTGCTCTTCAGAAATTTATATCTGAAACTTTCGTGTTTGGATGATAGTTCAAACAATATAATCAAACGTACAACTGAGCATTTCTTCTAATTTGATTAAACCTGAACAACAGTTTAAAGTTATAGATTTCTAATTTAAAGGATGTACCTTGTCATTATAGTTTTGTCCACTGTAGTTACCCAATTAAGCATCTTTGTGATTGGATTATCACATAGAAATTGTTTTGTTTTAGATTAGTTAACGCACATGTTGCTTTAATGTATTCATCAGGATAACTTGGACAAAGACGAGCAATAAAATGTCTGTTCGGAAATCATATCAAAATAACAGAGCTGACAAAGGAAGTTGCCTTTACGCAGAAGAAAACCAAATTATTCGTATGTAGTTTATATCGAAAAACAAAAGCAAGGCGTTATAATAAATAAAAAAAAAAACATTGAAAACATTTAACTATACAAAGCTTACCGAATAACGCTCTGTTTCAAAAGGGAATCTCATGATTGGATTTTTAACAAGAAGAACTTTTTTTTTAAAAGTTATTGTATAGTGTTTTAGTTATCGCTGAAATAAATGAATTTCTTGTTTTTAGTTATCGAACTCGTAGCCAATATTATGGAGTATACATTTATGAGCTAGAATGATTTACATTTGAATTTAAGCTCACTAATTTGTAATATGAATTGAGTGTTGTAACGTGATGGTATGGATCTGTGAAAGGTAGGGTTGGCCATTGAAGGGAAACCTTGTGAACAGATGTGCTGTAAAGGATATGTTGGGAACGATATACTCATAAAGTTTGAAAAAAGGATTACTTTTTCCTGGCCTTATCACGAAACTTGATTGACTTTGAAAAATTGGTGGGTAACGAAAACACGTTTGAGATGTATGAATGAGCTTTTCTTCTAAGTATTTTACATATGTGGCAAATTTTAAAGAATACTGTATATAAGCAAAGAAGAACCGATTAGAGCTAATCTTTTGTTTTTATTCCAATATATGTGGTTAAATTAAAAGACGTTTCGTCATTTTTATCGAAACACTGCTGTCTTTTTTCGAAGTTAAAAATTCGGAGTATTTCTAATTGAAGGCCTTCTAACTGTAATTTATCAGGATTTTTTATCGATATTTTCCTATTATTTCGAAGACGCTAACTCTTCACTTTTCACATAATTTAATATTAACAGAGTTAGCTCAACAACACATTGATGCAACTTATGTTATTTTTTTTCGAAACAGAAAATATTTCAATGGAGTAAAATATAAAATATATTAAACAATAGAAAGACTTACCATTTCTGTTCCAAACAAGTTCCAAATCGTCAAAACAGTCAAACAAACTTTGAAACACTTCTCCATGATTTCGAGTTTGTATAAATGAGACGCGAAAATATTTACGATGAAGTGCAAGATAGCAAATGACACAGAGTATCTATTCAGGGCTGTCCAACACCCTATTAAAATGACCGTAGTAGTATGGATGTCCATTAATGCCATCATTTTATTTGAAATATGATTTGGTGAACAGCTTATACAAATGTGCTGCACATCTATAGTATTATTGGCTTGTGTGTAAAGAAGACTATTCGACATGCGCAATCCAACTTAATATTATTTACAGCTATATATATCTTGCACTTTCAGTCAATAGTGCAGTAAGCTTCAGTGGCATTATGTTAAACTGTCCTTGTTCCGATCCATACAACATAACACCTTCTGTATACTTATTGACTATCGTGCCTCTAGTTCCAACGACAGCAACGGTATTGCAATTCAATCAATGTAAATGTATTTGGTTTTAAACGAATATTAATTACAATGATCACTTTTAATCTACAATACATTTAGTGTGGTTTATGTTAAAGTTATGTAGTTGTGTGCCAAACGACGTCAATGCTAGTAGGAATGTTGATTTTCTTGTTCTGGTTAAGCTGCTGCTATTACCGATATTTTAAGAAACATGTATGAGTGATTATTTTAGCTAAGTTACTTCGCTTTTGGTTGGAAGGCAAAATTAAAGCAGTATCGAAAGGACAGGAAGTGATACTACTAATAAGCACTATATAACGTGCATGAACTAGTACAATACATCTTATATACCGTGAAATTTACGGTATGATCTATCCTATACTATCAATATGTATGTACAAATATATAATTAATTCACACTTTGGAACATTCAAAGTTGGTCAGTGGTACGCTATATGAACAATACTTCCTTGTTTTATGGTGCCTACATCACATCCTGTTTGCGGAATCGAGTATTCTCACATCTGATTGAATAAACATTTCAGCTGTTACACTGGGCTTTGACTAATTTGTTTATAGACTGTAAGAATTACATCAATAATGACTGTAAATTATAAGGAAAAATATTTTTCATTTATATAAGATATTTAATCAAGGAGCATGTTTTGACCTATGGAAAGGTAGGTTGGATATTAGATTTTTTCTTTGATACAAATTTTTAAATGAAATGTATATCTGTTAACCAGCAGAGGTGTAGCTAGAGCTTATTTAGAGGCGTAGAGCTACTTTACAAGCGTAGCTATAAGTGGTTCTTTTAACAGTGGCCCCCATTTCTCAGGGGGCCCGAGGGTTGGCTACCAACGGAGACAACTGTCAATGATGATTTTGCATGAATAATTATATGAGTACCAGCACGCCCACGCCATTCTATTATTTAGCTGACAGTGGCGTAGCAAGAGGTAGAGGAAAAGCTGCCCCTCCCACACACAAAAACATTTTCAGGGACGAAAACTGGGACGGCAAGGAAAATTAACCAAGAAAAATAAATAGCTATCATATATGATACTGGATAGGTTACTCTATGTTACAGCACGGCGTTAAGTGCTTCTCAGAAGGCTGCTCTCTTAAGCTATATGCCCACTAAGCACATTAATAGGTTTGTATTAACATATTCACTTCGAGTCAGTTATAATCATTTCTAGACAAAATTCCGTGAGTCGCACGGAACTGGATTGTCATCTTTAATAAAAGGTCACTGAGAAAGGAGATTAATGCGTTTACCTACCCTCATGTCCTATTTCGTATTTTAAATGTATTATGTATTCAATATATATACAAGGCCGTAGACACAGGGACCATGGGAACACGAACCTAACCACCCCCCCCTCCCCCATCCCGAGAGTTTCTAGCAAGTGGTTAACAAATGTTATAACACCCGAACGCAAATGTATTTAATATAAAATGAAAATGATAGCATCATGCTTCTCAACACCCTTACCGAGACACAATTTTCAGAAAGGTGAGGGTACACTACTCCCATTAAGCCCCACCCCTGTCTTAAGATCCCTCCCTAGTACGGACCTCCACCTAAAATTTGAATTAAATTTCGTAACAGGGTGTACAAACTGTACATTTTCATGCAATTGCATATCGGTACAGGCGTTAAGTCAACCACATTCACATTCTGTGAACCGTCTGAAATAGTACAGTATTACTTAATTGAAACTTGTTTTGCCAATGCCAGACATGCCAGGCATATTAAATATACAATATAAAATTGATACACTTTTCAACTATAGCGATGCATTTCACGGCAGAACTAAATCTTTAAGCTAACCATTTTATTAGTTCAGAAAACAAATACTTTGTTATGTAAACCAGTTGAGTCTAGATACAATACGTCAAACCTTCGAAGTATTACGCGTACTGCCGAGGTGACTATTGTTGCACGAAAAAAAGAACCGGATATCCCATTGACGTTGCGCGAAAGAGAAACTAAATACTGGATGTTGTGCCTGGTTTACTCACTCTTCGAAATATGAATTCGCGTATTCCTTGACTTTGAATGCCATAACAAATTGTGACAAATAAAGATGGAAACACATTTGGCAATATCTGTGGGTGAAATTGACTCCCGTATCAATTCAATCAGTGCATGTGAAAACAAAAAGAAATAAAATAGTTCATAATCACTAAAGAGCAAGAATCGTTACATATTCACTTTCATGCAACTGTTAATTTCCAACCAACAATTTTTTTTGGGGGGCGGGAGGGGTAGGAGGGTGAGGGTTGACTACGGGGGATGCAAAACATTAAGGACTAATGAACAAGTTACTTTAATGTTTTATTGTGATTCTTTTGTGAGACTCTAACAATAATCAATTTTCGAACTTTTAAACAACAGTAAGCTGGTTAATATTAATAATTTGACATCAAAACAATCAATTAATATGTTCTCACTCCCTTAAAAATGAATTATTTGTCGAATCGTCCCGATTGTAAATTTTGTTGCATTTTCTTCTTCTTTCTTGTCTATGGCACGTCCAGTTGTCCGACGCTCGCAGATCTATATGGATCTTTTCTTACTTTTCTTAGTAAAAACTGCTCTTTTGGGCAACTTGTTATTTAAACTGTTTTTGTCTACACAGGCCGTATTTTCATATCTTTGTATTGCAGGCTGCATCCGTAACCGTTCACACTATAACTATAACTGTAACGATAACTATGCCAGAACATGTTCTTTCCCTGAGTAGAGCCGTCGTAGTCTCCGTTGAGATTTGAATTTGTGCAACGAAGACAGCAGTTGCCAACAGGGATATATGAGCACAAGTTATCACTAGTACCACAGTAACTATAACAATAATAGTAATATAAATGGTACCACCAGGCTCCTCGATGTCCCTCTGCACACGAGTAACTATTGTATTTGTCGTTGTCCTGGTCTTTTGTACTGAATTGTTTATTGTTGCTAATAGACATATCAGCAGAACCTGAAAGAAGCGAGAAAGAGTAAATAAACCGATCAATTTATATACTTTGAACGAATCAAACATAGGATACAAGTAAGATGACAGTGCGTTTTTGTCCTACCACGATGAAAACGTCAGTTCCTCATTTTTTGTTTGTTCAATAATTAAGATAAATAAGTAGGTATTTTGTCTTTGCAAGGACGTTGTTATACTTTTTTTCGTCGTTTAAAATACAGTGCCCCAGCAGGAGTAACATACAGATGGGGAAACTACTTTAACCAAATACTAGGTTTGGTTACTAGAATCGCTAATATCGCTCTTTAATTTTATTTTATTTTTCTCGGCATTTAACACTACTCTTCATTCTTTCATTTATGTGATTGTTATATTTAAGTTCACAACTGAGTTTCCTAACTCTGTCAAAACTCTAGTTATACATTTCTTGTTTGTGTCGGTGTTAAATGTTGCAATTTGTTGAATAATAGTATGTTTAATTTGATTTGCATAACCAAATGTTCATTTATCACCTATATTCAAACCAGTGCTTATATTTTTCTTGTACCATATAGGCAAACTTAGGATCTCTTCGAACTTGGACAAGAAGTATGGGAGGGCGGGGGGGGGGTGGGGTTGTGTGATGTACCTTCATATATCATTCAAGTTAGGAAAACAAGGGTATCACTGAAAGATCTAGTCCTGAGTAATCTAACATGTTATTATTACGTACAAAGTAATAATTGCATTTTGCTGAAAAGCCATCTCCCCATAAAACAAGAAACAAATAGACGACATAACTCTTTCTGTCAATATGATGGTTGTTATCTAATATCAGCCCGGCTCCAAGTTCCCTGTTCTACTGTATACAGGGTATACAGGGTGTTATTGTCATCGATTGTTCAATTCTTTACCCTGTAACTATAGCACTTTGCAATCTTTGTATCTTTCACGTTCTTTTACGTTGGATTATAAACGTAGATTGAAATTTACACTGTAAGACCAAAGACATGATTATTGATTTTCGTCGCAATACTTATCCTCAACCCCCTGTGGTTGTCAAAGGAAGTGTAGTTGATCGTGTTACGTCATATAAGTATCTTGGGGTAGTGCTGAATGATCACTTGGCATGGGAGATCATATTGATATATTGGTTAAAAAGTTGAATTCTAGATTGTACTGCCTCCGTAAGATGTCGAATTTTGATGTTCGTCATGACATCCTTGAAATGTTTTATAATTGTACCATTAGCGGGGTTTGGCGTTATTGCTTGATTTGCTAGGGTGGGAATGTCAACAAACATGAAAAAGATCGTATTAACAGCATCATTAAGAAAGCGGAGAGAGTAGTTAGGGAACCCTTGCCTTCCATTGACTCGGTTTACCACAGCCTTCTCGAGTCCAAACTGGACGCGGTATGGAAGGACGATACTCACCCCCTCTATGAGTTACTTCATAGTAGTCAGATGTCCGGAGGCAGTGGCACGTTGAGACTCCCGTGTCTCAAAACCAATAGATACAGAGATTCTTTCATACCCCGTGCAATTAAGCTTTTCAATGAGGTTTTGTTACGTTGACTCTCATATATTGACTTTTTCTTATTATTCTTGCTGTCTTATTGTACAATTAACTCATCTATTTTTGTAACATTTTCATTGTTTTATGAGCTAGTGCCTGAATTTCCCTTTGGGATCAATAAAGTTTTACTTACTTGTTTAGGTTGGGATGATAGTGATGTTGAGATTTAATTTCTCTGTGTCAGAAATACATAGAGCCTGGCTACTATTTTAATATCTACTGTAACAATTTTAAAGATTGCGTATGACGGTCACTCCTATCATGTTAGGTGCTTGTTACGTGCTTGTTACGTACAAACACGGCAAAGAGACATGTGTTGCCAATGAACAGTGAATCTTATCGTCTGCTTCTTATGTCTGTACACATTGTATATAGTCCTGAAAATTTACGTGCGTTCCAGCTGTAGCTCAAACGTTTGAAAGAAAATTGCAGTTTGGAATTGTAAATTGTTGTGAACATTGAACTCATATATCATTTAGCCAGGAATGCGGTAGCTATGAGATCAATACATTAGTTGTTGTAGAATAAACATGTAAGGAATACTACAAGAATTAGTTGCTATAGGAGAGCACGTCACAATATCCTCCTTGGTTGGCATTTTTGTGTTTTGGTCTTCACCCTTCTCCTTATTGACGTAATCGGTCCAGATTCATGTATGAGTCAATGATTAGAACATCACTTACTCACCTGTATTTCCACTGTATCTTCCAATTGATAGTCGATACTTGTCTGTCTCGTTATTAATGCTAAAAGTCGAATAGACGGCGTATTTCGATGATGAGCCGGAGTCCCTTAGATCAATACGAAGCTGGTACGGTTTCTGGTTGGTCATAGAGTGGATATATTTCATACCTAGCCAGTGGTCTTGATTTTTATTACCGAAACCGTTCTTGTAGTCCGACCAACCACGATAAAAGTCAACAGAGGCACTCGATCGTCGCTGGAAAACCTATGAAATGAAGACAAAAAGGTAATCCAACTGTATAATCTACTAATCCTTAAGAGCATGACATCCAAAGCCATCAAATAGTTTAACATAGATATGGATATTGTGAAAGTGAGATAATTTGCAAGAGTATTCTTCTTCTTGATTTTTTGTCCTAAAATGGTCGAGATCTGTAGTGGATCATTTTGAGGAAAGAAAAGTATAATGTGAAGAAGAATTTAAATCCTTCAATGTTTGCAAAACTCACCGTCCATCCTCCTCCGTTACTTTCCATCTCACAGTAAACCTGAATGCCGCTTGGCCAACCATCAGGGTAAATGGTGTAAACACCATCACTGCGTGTACCGGAAACATAAAGCTCGTAGCAATCTTTTGGGAACACGCTTGTGCACGTCTCTCCGTCCCCTTGGTAGTTTGGATTGCAGTAACATTTACGGACACCGTTCCTCTCAGCACAGGTTGCGTGACTACTACACTGGTAACTCTCATCTAAAAGCCGGGTATTCCTACAAGTTTTTCTTTGTGTACATCTTGAATTGCTGTAAAAGTGGCCTTCCTAATTGAAGAAATGCAGCCACCCCCCCAAAAAAAACTAATAAATGAATTATGAATTTGCGGTTGTCACAGTGAAATGTACATGATTAAAACGGTGGATGGCCAATGATAAATCCCCTCGAATGATCTAGGTATGGATATGAACCTTTTTGAAAGTTTTATGGAGTATTTGAAGCCAACTCCGATCGGGGAGGCGATAGGATCCGCCATCAAAAGAGGAGCTGCAAATATTGCATTCAACGTCTTATCGTGACTAAACTTTAGGCATACAAATAGTGCTAATCGCAAGGATGTGAAAAAAAGTATCCATGGATTGATGTGTTCGTATTATCAGTGGACACACACCCGTAGGAGGGGTGTCGTAATTCCCGACTAAACGTAATACATCCCTCGACTGACAGTTTTGACTGAACTGGCGACAAAAAAATGGGTCAATGGCCCAATCCCAACCACGATATCTACGCCACTCGGTTATCTGTAAATGTAATGTCATTATCGACACGTATAAATAGTAAAGGTCTCCTCCTAAATATATGGACAATGATTTAGAAAAAACATTACAAAATGACCTGAAAGAACCGTACTGACCCCTAATACACTTCCTATGTCAGCAACGAAGCAGTTGTGAGTGCACGTCTCTCCGTCCCCTTGGTAGTTTGGATTGCAGTAACATTTACGGACACCGTTCCTCTCAGCACAGGTTGCGTGACTATTACACTGGTAACTCTCATCTACAAGCCGGTTGTTCCTGCATGTTAATTTTCCTGTACATCTTGAATTGATGTAAAAGTGGCCCTCCTAATTTAAGATAAACAGCGAAAGGAAAAACAACAACTAATAAATGAATGATGAATTTGCGGTGGTCAGAGTGAAATGTACAGAATTTCAAAGGTAAATGGCCGTGATAAGTCCCGTCGAATGATCTAGGTATGGATATGGACCTTTAAGAAATTTGTATGGAGTATTTGAAGCCAACTCCGAAGTAGGAAGCGAAGGGATCCGGTCTAAAAAAGTAGCTGCAAATATTGCATTCAACGGCTTATCGCGACTATAATTTCGGCCTACAAATAGTTCTAACCGCAAGACTGTAAAAAAAAAGTATCCAAGGATTTTTGTGTTAGTCTTATCAGTGGATACACACCCGTAGGAGTGATCTCGTGATTCCCGACTAAACGTAATACATCCCTCCACTGAAAGTTTAGACTTGACAGGGACAAAAGAATGGGTCAATGGCCCCTGCCCAACCAAACTGCGCACGCAACTCGGTTATCTGTAAATGTAATGTCATTATCGACAAGTATAAATAGTAAACGTTTCCTTCTAAATATATGGACAGTGATTAAGAAAAAACATTACAAAATGACCTGAAAGAACCGTACTGACCCCTAATACACTTCCTATGTCAGCAACGAAGCAGTTGTGGGTGCACGTCTCTCCGTCCCCTTGGTAGTTTGGATTACAGTAACATTTACGGACACCGTTCCTCTCAGCACAGGTTGCGTGATCACTACACTGGTAACTCGCCTTTATAATCTGGTTGTTTCGGCAGGTTGATCTTCGTGTACATCTTGAATTAACGTAAAAATCGCCAACCTGAATTAAGATATTTAGCCAAAATGAAACAAACTAATAAACACATTTTGAATTTGCGGTTGTCACAGTGAAATGTACATAATTTAAGCAGTGGGTGGCCAAATATAAGTCCCCTCGGATGATCTAGCTATGAGTATTAACCTTAGACACGTTTAATGAAGTATTTGAAGCCAACCCCGAAGTAGGAGGCGAAGGGATCTGCCATACAAAAAAGTAGTGCAAACATTGCATTCAACGGCTTACTGCGACTATATTTTAGGCGTACAAATAGTTCTAACCGCAAGACTTTGAATAAAGTATCCATGGATTTTTGTCCCAGGCTTATCAGTGGATAAACACTCGTAGGAGTGATCTCGTGATTCCCGACTAAACGTAATACATCCCTCGACTGACAGTTTTGACTGAACTGGCTATAAAAACATGTGTCAAAGGCCCCTGCCCAAATGTTGAGCAAGCAACTCGATTATCTGTAAATGTAATGTGATCATCGACACGAATAAATAGTAAACATTTCCTTCTAATTATATGGACATGATTAAGAACAATGCATCATAAAAATGACCAGAAAGAACCGTACTGACCCCTAATACACTTCCAATGTCAGCAACGAAGCAGTTGTGGGTGCACGTCTCTCCGTCCCCTTGGTAGTTTTGATCACAGTAACATTTACGGACACCGTTCCTCTCAGCACAGGTTGCGTGACTATTACACTGGTAACTCTCATCTACAAGACGGTTGTTCCTACAAGTTGATTTTCCTGTACATCTTGAATTGATGTAAAAGTGGCCCTCCTAATTTAAGATATTCAGCGAAAGGAAAAACAACAACTAATAAATGAATTATGAATTTGCGGTTGTCACAGTGAAATGTACAATATATCAACGGTAGGTGGCCGTGATAAATCCCCTCGAATAATCTAGGGATGGATATGAACCTTAATGAAGGTTTTATGAAGTATTTGAAAACAACTCAGACGTAGGAAGCAAAGGGAAACGGCCTTAAAAAATGCTGCAGGTATTGCATTCAACGGCTTATCGTGACTAAACTTTAGGCATACAAATAGTGCTAATAACAAGGATGTGAAAAAAGTATCCATGGATTGTTGTGTTCGTATTATCAGGGATCAAACACCCGTAGGAGTGGTCTCGTGATTCCCGACTAAACGTAATATATCCCTTGACTTACAGTTTTGACTGAACTGGCGACAAAAGAATGGGTCAATGGCCCCTGCCCAACCACGATATCTACGCCACCCGGTTATCTGTAAATGTAATGTCATTATCGACACGTATAAATAGTAAACATTTCCTTCTAAATATATGGACAATGCTTAAGAAAAATATTACAAAATGACCTGAAAGAACCGTACTGACCCCTAATACACTTCCTATGTCAGCAACGAAGCAGTTGTGGGTGCACGTCTCTCCGTCCCCTTGGTAGTTTGGATTACAGTAACATTTACGGACACCGTTCCTCTCAGAACAGGTTGCGTGACTACTACACTGGTAACTCTCATCTACAAGCCGGCTGTTCCTGCAAGTTAATTTTCCTGTACATCTTGAATTGATGTAAAAGTGGCCTTCCTAATTTAAGATAAACAGCGAAAGGAAAAACAACAACTAATAAATGAATGATGAATTTGCGGTGGTCAGAGTGAAATGTACAGAATTTCAACGGTAAATGGCCGTGATAAATTCCCTCGAATGATCTACGTATGGGTATGGACCTTTAAGAAAGTTTTATAGAGAATTTGAAGCCAACTCCGAAGTAGGAAGCGAAGGGATCCGCCCTTAAAAAAGTTAGCAACAAACATTGCATTCAACGGCTTATCGCGACTTTAATTTCGGCCTACAAATAGTTCTAACCGCAAGATTGTAAAAAAAAATATCAATGCATTGTTGTTTTCATCTTATCAGTAGACACACACCCGTAGGAGTGGTCTCGTGATTCCCGACTAAACGTAATATATCCCTCGACTGACAGTTTTGACTGAACTGGCGACAAAAAAATGGGTCAATGGCCCCTGCACAACCAAACTGCGCACGTAACTCGGTTATCTGTAAATGTAGTGTCATTATCGACACGTATAAATAGTAAACGTTTCCTTCTAAATATATGGACAATGATTAAGAAAAAAACATTACAAAATGACCTGAAAGAACCGTACTGACCCCTAATACACTTCCTATGTCAGCAACGAAGCAGTTGTGGGTGCACGTCTCTCCGTCCCCTTGGTAGTTTGGATTACAGTAACATTTACGGACACCGTTCCTCTCAGCACAGGTTGCGTGATCACTACACTGGTAACTCTCATCTACAAGCCGGTTGTTCCTGCAAGTTAATTTTCCTGTACATCTTGAATTGACGTTAAAATCGGCTTCCTAATTCCACGAAAAAATAAAGTAAATTAATTATGAATTTGCGGTTGTCACAGTGAAATGTACAGAATTTCAACGGTGGGTGGCCAATGCCAAAATTGCCCTGAATGATCTAGGTAAGGGTATGGATCTTTATGAAAGTTTTATGAGGTCTTTTAAGCCACCTCCGATGTAGGAGTTCGCTGGGTTTGCCATGAAAAGGTAGCCGTCAAATGTTACATTAAAATGGCCTATTGCGACTATACATTTGGCCTACAATTGGTTCTCACCGCAAAACTATCGACAGTATTCATGCAATTTAGTGTAAGGTTTATAAGGGCATGAAAATCCGTAGGAATAGTCTTGTGCTTCCTGACTAAATGTAAGTAAAATATTTGCTTCTTATAACATGGAAAAGTAAAGCACTTAAAATGCCCTGAAAGAAACGTACTGACCCCTAATACACTTGTTTTGTCAGCAACGAAGCAGTTACATTGGTTGAGAGGGATGCATTGTCCTTGCTCTCTCAGATAATCGCCGACACAAACACATTGCTCTGATTCTGTGCGAGAGGTAGCCGAGATGCAAGTATCAGGGGCTTCACAAGTCCTTTCACATGTCTCATTGCTAAATATCTCATTAGCTGGACACCATTCGGGGATTGTTTCTAAAGAACAGGAAAGAAAACATTTTAAATACTAGTAACTTGATACAGTCACGACAAATATGGCATGTGGCATAGAATAGTTTGTCGTCATTACTTAAATACGTGGTTTTCAGAAGGTTAAAGGAAAGAAACATACATTCAGAAGCTGCTCGAATAAATGTAGAACATTTTAAACAGTCAGTGGCCATTCCTTAGTCACATTAATGTTAATATTTATCCAATTTAACGAGATAAAACACCATCATTTGTTGTGCCATTAGTCTGAAACCAGGTAGTGATGGCTTAATTCTGTTTCAGAGTTCTCTCGGTGTAAGTATACTGCTCTCTGACAACAATGATAATTAATATCAACATCAAATTTCTTTTCGTTGGTTGTTCTGATCAAACTGGGAGACCAACCTGGTTTAATTGTAAACGTTCTGTTGTACTAACGGTAGGAACGGTTCCCTGTTCAGAGCTATGGTCGGTGTTGAGTACGAATCAGTCTTTAGTGAGTGCGTAATCACACTTTGGCTAATGGAGGCATTTTGAAATTCTATTATGGATACTAATACAAGATTAAGTATTTGAACTCGCGCTAAAAGCTACTTGCACCTGCACTCATATCATATCATGTTGTAATTGCTGCAATATGTATGGTAGCGCCGTTGTACTCGCTGATATACTACATGTATACTATTACTATATATATTGTAGCAGAATCTTCAAAACATATTTGACATGCCAAATTTACTTCCAAAGATCCCTTCGTTTTCAAAATAAATCTTTCATTTTCTGCACGTTTACTTTGATCATTAATAAATGACCACAATTTGTTTGATTATTTTGGTATTATATTTAATAATAATGTAAAAGACACTTACCATCTGATCTTTCGAATGTTCCTAAAGTAGATATATAATAGTCCCCCCATTCATCTGAGATACGAAATTTGTCGTACGTTACATAGTAAGTTTCTCCAGCAACGTTCTCAAAGTCCATTCGCAGTTGGTACCGCTTTTGATTTGTTAAGACGGCTATTTTCTCATTTCCGATCCAAAACTCACTCCCTAGAAAGCCAAAGCCATTTCTGAAGTCTGTCCAACTTCTACTAAAATTTACAGAATCCGATCTTCGTCGCTGTAATACCTTCAACGAATATCAAAGAAGTTAAGCGTTAACTAGGACGTGATTGAATAATTATTATTTGTTCCCTACTGCAATGCGATTTGTTGCTAACAACTATTACACAGAAATTTTAACTAATATTTCTAACATCAGTTTGTAGTGTGGGCTAGATGTTTACAGTTCCCTTGGAAGAAGAACTACACTGCACCTAAGTACAATCTGGTACTTAAATTTCACAATATTATAAATAATTGAATCAAATTTTCGTTTCGATAAAAGAAATCGAGATTCTATTTGAAATAACGACTTTGTATTACATCGCAATATATTGCTGTAATCAAAATTGAAGTAAATTTGTACAAAACTATTTAAAGTTGAAAAGGTGACATCGAGTAATCGGCCATACCGTCCATCCACCAGTATCAAGATCATTGTTACAGTAAGCCTCAAACGGTTCCGGATAGCCATCTGGTTTAATAAGATACACTCCAGATGTATTGTGGGTAGAGGAACATGCATTCGATACTTCTTTGCAATCTCTCGGATACGCAGGTTGTTGAAAAACCAAGTATGAAGAACCTGATGGAAATTAAAACAAAGTTAACATTTTATTGTGACTGAAAATCATTTTAGCTAACAAAAATATCGCCTAAGATGCTTTATCTCAATGGCCCCTCTCCATGCAGGTGTTAAATGGGTACATGTTAGGTAACTTGTCTTTGGGCGCAGTAAATAACTGCAGTCGTCTGGAGGGATTGTCTCTGGGACAGGTTATTATTGAACAGGGGTAATATAACGTCTGTAAAGCGCTTTGAAACCTATCGCTGCATAAAAGCGCTACATGATACCAATATTATCATTATTATTTTTACTATCAGACTTTTTAGCTAATTTTAAGAGAACTGGTTTCGTAACTAAGCGAGTTAAGGCATTACATCAGTTTAAATATCAACTATTACTCAACTACCATATAGTCTAAGATGTTATTATATTAAATTCTCAGATGTAACTGTTTTGAAGCATTATATGTGATAGTTTTAAGCCTGCAATGGAATTTCAAAGACCAAGTAACTTGAATTTCTTTTTCACCAGGCTTCGGTAGTTATCAATCATACCCAGGTGAGATCAAAAGACTCACGAAAACAGGCAAATCCCACTGTTTAACGTAGCTGAGAAAATATCATGTGGCACGTAAGATATGAAAAGATCGAAAGCATACTACTCAGAGGAAATCAACCTCGAAATAGATATTCGGAAATAGTGACACGATTGAAAAATAAAACGTCAAGAGCAACCATTAAAAAGCTAACATTTCCAGCCATTCAAGTTGTCCAACTGAGGTGTTAACGTTTACATACATAAGTGATATAACTTACAGACTGAGGCTACTTCTTATGATAAGATAAATCATATAATATAAATAAACACCTACCTGAAGATTTTCCCTCGGCACTGACGATTATCTGTGTAATAAAAGACATTTACTGAATACATTACAAGACATACAGAGCATTGCAGTCAACACTAAGCAGGGTCAGATTAAATCTTATGTTAATAAAACCAGTTTGATGGAAAGATAGAACTTTTTGCAAACTGGTCCAAAATATGTTAGTTTAAGAGTAAAGTCGATTTAAACTTTGGTAAATTCTCCGTATCACCACTTTAAATGATGTTTTCTTTGTCTATATGCCATATCTGATTCACAGGTCAATGATCATTTACAGAGTACAACTTTCTTTCAAGGAACCATTAGATAACTGGCATTTTTCCGGTTTACAGCTACTCTGGCACATGATACGTATGTTCACGTTTAGAACAAAGGCAATAGCTGGCTGCTTCCTTGAACAGCTTTGTTGCTTAATGCAGACAGATGTTCTTTGTTCTAGTTATATTTTGACATTCGAACATTTCAGACAAATGTTGTAACGCAGATGTGTTTAACAGTCCTTAATAACACGTAGGGATTATTTACATCGTCCTAGCTATTCTTGTTGGACTAAGTTTACCGTGTCTTGATACCTACCGTGCACAATGAAACTCTGAGATTTGAAACGTGTCATGTTACTTGTAAGGTAAGTCCATAACCATAGATTTGTAACAATTGTAGCAGCGCTGCAGAAGCTCAGCTAAGCTTCTATTTGAAATCATTGTTTGTAGTGTTGTGCCGATATCGCCAATATCGGATCTGGCCGATATCTGATATTTCAATCCCAATATCGGCCCCATACCGATACCGATATTTTTAAGCAGCCAGAATGAATGTCAAATCGCACTTTAAGTCATACTTTAATACATGAAGTATCAGAATTATGATCGGCTATCGTAAAATAGTATATTGCACAACCCACAAACAGTAACCACTTGATAACTCCACTGTGCCTAATCTATAACACTAGCCCTAACCTCTTTTTAACAGAACGACCATAGTCCCCAACAAAATGCTATGCAAGAAGCTGTGTGCTAGCATTTCGTTCTAGGAAAAACACAAGTCCATTCTTCCTGTTACTTCTTTTGAAACAATACGTTACTCTGTTACACCCAATATATTCAAAATTTAAGCTGCAAGTCTTAAACAAATTATCGTCACATAGAGCCATGAATTTCTTAGCAAAAGATGACATCGAGTTATGAATAAAACTGACTTCATGTTGCGTATCCTGGCTAAAAACTTTCGATAGTTTTTGCACTTAACAGAACCAAAATTACAACATTTCTTTATTGTTTATATCTTCCGTAAAAAAATACCTTCCATTTGCCTGCTATACTGACAATTAAGCCTAGCCAAAATAAGCAAGCGTCTCGTCTTTGAATTTATTCGTTAACCTACCGGAAACATATTGTGATACACAAACTTGATTCTCAAAATACAATCTTTTCAACAGTTATGTTCTAACAAAATGCATCCATGATACTCCTTGCAGCTTTTTGAAAGATACCCAATTTTTGGACTTTTTCAGTAGGGGTATCCACGTGTTATAACTTTATTCTCACCTGAGGACTCAGAAGCACTGTGTTTGTGTAATCAGTTAGTACTGTAGTTATTATATATATATATATATATATATATATATATATATATATATATATATATATATATATATATAAACATAGACTGGTGAAATTTACTTTAAAGAGATACACAGACTGCTATTTACGTAACGTTAGGTGGCCTAACTGGTCTGCTTACAGACCGATATATCATTAGATTGGTAAATATTTTCAGGACTTGCGTCATGCTTGTTTGACCAGCTAGAACAGATTAATAAATCGTCCTAAGAAACGAGAAGTGGTTTAGTTGTTGGGGAAAAACGAAGCAAATGTTCAATATCGGTTTGCCGTTATTGGCAATGAAGCTAAGTTCTGCGGATACCGATATGCCGCCGATATTACAAATATCGGCCAATACCGATATCACAAACTATTATCGGCGCAAAACTGGTTTTGATTGGCACTAGATCAGTTTATCTATTGGTTTGTTCGAAAGATATAACTTAAAATTCATAGGCGGGATAACGATGTCAATTCCTGACCTCATATCTCCTTTTCTCTTGCCTTATGCTCCTTATCATAGCAGACATAGTTCGTTGTAATGTTAGAAAGTTGAATTTCTTCAAAGTGGAAACACTGTCACGAACTTAATTTATGCAATAGATCGTTGTACTCATTGCTAGGAATAAAATATGCTCCATTGTAAAGACAAAGAACCAACAGCATTGCACTTCGTAGTTTATGTTCATGCAATGATAGAACGGAAACGTAAAAACAAAATATTCCTCTAATAAACCTGCTAAATGTTGTAGATATCACGTTTGAACTGTGCTGATCCAAAATTGCTCACGAAAATTTTACACATACCATACTAGAACGACCTTAAACTTCTTACAATCGACGAACCACATAAAAATGATAAAGAGCAGAAATCGGAATTGGCTCCAACAACATAGGTCATATTCACACGTATTACATACATAAACTGTGGAAAGAGTCAAATTGGAAATATGAAGTACTTTTACAGAGAATAACATCGAACTAGATTTACTTGATCAAGTCTCCCATGGGTGGAATTATGTCCTTCAATGACGGGGAATTAATATAGAAGACATTTTTCTACTCACATCAAAACGCATGCTCGTCATGAATACTAAAATATTGAAAAACAAATAACATGATCATTGCATATGATTGTGGCCCTCATTTTATAATGACTGAAATATTTACAGAAGCCCCTGTTTTTAACCCTCACATGACGACAAAAATATTCTTCCTGTACAGTTATGGCACAGCGAATGTAAGACAACCTTAGTAACGCTACCTCAACAAATCTAAGTGGTACAGTACGAAAATATACGTTTAGCATTAAAGTTGTATCGTTTGTAACATGATGATTATGATAATGAATCGCAGATGAAAATTGTAAGAGATAAAGAATTTCAATAGAACGAAAAATAAAAGAGAAAGAGGAAGTTAAGAAAGAAACGAGGAATTAATTATTTTTCTTTCAGACCAAGTCATTCATGACCAAAATTCCATAATGTGATATTGTTCGGCCATAGCGGATAAGAATTGAACAAATACTCGGCTTTAAAGTTGTAAAATGATAAAATATCGAAAACAGCTTAAACAAAATACATGTTTGTTTAGTAATCCGAATAATAATGACATAGAAATGCTAGAACATTCGAGCATATGACAGAAAGACAAATACATATTTTATAGCTTTTCCAGTGAATTTAGACCATTCTCTGAATACACCTGAATAGCTTTGAAACGTCTAACATGTCAAGAGTTACTTTGTGGCACGATTTAGTATCCTTTTAAAAAAATATGGCCCTTGGATACTGAAAATGGTATCACACTTACCTAAAGTCATGATAAATTCAAATCTACATTTTATACTTTGCTGTTGCCAACAGAGTAAAGTACACAGTATACTATTATCTCAAATAACAGATTGAAGCGGTCAAGGCGATTTGTTTGGGATATATCCAAGGTTTTTTGTTGTCTTCGTTAATGTTATTCAGGAAGCACAGACGGTTTGCGACGTTATTGTTGTATCTGTATAAAACATTGTGTTTATTGTCACCGTATGCTGAGTATCACATGCCGTTTGTTCCCTTGAATATAATGCTCGTTCGAACGATAGCGACAATATATGATATGGAGAAATTTAATTAGATATCCTTCAACTTATAAAGCGAATTATTACCGTACATGGAGAAGTAATAAATGTTATGATAATACTTTCTAGTTTTTGCAACGTGTTAGACAGAGACCTTTAAATACAGTGTGATGTATTTTATGTTGTTTAATTTGTAAAAGTCTATCATCGATGTTTTTAAACGATATAAGAAATGTTAAGTATGACACTACACCAAATAACCATATCACGAAGGGGTGGGCGGGGGGGGGGGGGTAGTCTGGTGGAGAGAGTGATTGATGGCCGCGAGAATTGTTGTTGAATATTTAATTCTTTACACGGTGAACTAGCCTTTCATATTCCCATATATGACAGAAAACATCACTTTGAATGGTCATTAGAATGTTGGTGAACTGAATTGTGTCAAAATAATTGAAATGCAATTTAATTTTTCTCTAATTATGTTGTATTAATTGTTCTCTGCTTTGTTTAACTGCTATAGATGATGTATTAGTAAATGAAGAAAAGAAAAGAAAGAAAAAACTGAAAAGTATTTATATATAAGAGATCATCCACCAGAATAATAATCAGTTTAGTTTTAAAGTTTTAGAAACGTTCTCTGCATCTGCATTGAGTTATTCCGCTAGTACTATGGCTTTCAATGCTTTTTGTATGTTCGTGTGAAATTTTAGATTTGCTTGTCGCAATATATCTAGAATACGGCTTATATTTGAAGCATTTATGTAATATAACTGATTTAATGGAAGAAAACGAGCAATTCTTTTGTGAAATTGTTTTGATTTGATTAGGCATTTATACAACGTTTAAACAGTTGTTATTGTTTTACTTTTAATACACAAATACTAATGATACATCTGACAACGATTTTATTTTGAATATGATTTTATAACGACTATTCCATTGGAAAGAGACTTTCAATCCACTTATTCTTCTAGTTCAATAAATGAAAGATCGTGAAATAACAGTATAATTTAAAAAAAATGCTCTTACAATACTATTAGTTGTAATTATTATCACTAAATCGCTAATGCTTTCTAGACGTAAACGTCGTTGCACATTTTATTAAAATAAGCGACACGTAAATTAGAAATACACAGTTAAACAAGTCGCACACATTCGACAAACAATACGATACTTTACAGGTGTTTCATTTTAACTCACAAGAATCAAAGCAGAAGTTCAAACAGTGTGCAATGTTCATAAAAGTAATTTAAACGAAAAGTTATTTTATTGCTTCTTAAATTAATTTATTGAATGCCATATGAGCATATTTAGGGATGTGCACATTTTCTGTTACTGTTTTATTAGTTAACGATTACTCAATTAAGTTTCCCATTCACAATCAAAATTGTATTTCTTCCTTTTAATTTCGCTCTTATCTTGGAATTGTAATACGACATTAAGTCTGAGTTGGTAGCAAGGAGTTTCCTTTGGTTACGTTATATTACTTCTCGAAATAATCATTGAGTAAATCAATCTTATTTAACTGTCACTTTAAAAGGCTTGTGAATGTGATTTTCTTTAAAAACTTTATCATTTTAAATTAAATAATTGAACATGTCTTACATTTTATCTGCTCTAATATCCATCATATTTAAAATAACGGAGTATTTGGGATTAAATTTCCTGGGAATATCTAACAATGTAAAGGCTAACAGAAGGCAATAAGAAACACAAAAAGAAAGAAAAATTGGAAGATAGCCACCCGAATCGCCGGTGACATTTTCATGATCACGTATCATACCATTCTTTCGTATAAGCAATTAAAACCAGAACGTACTTACTAATTTGTCTGAACAAATATATTTGTGATTTTTTTCTGGCATTTTGGAAGTCTTTTATCTTTGATAATAAAATAAGTCCGTGTAACTTAAGTTTTCTATTTTCAGCAGTACTTTAAGTTTCCATATATTAGTTTTAAATAAGATTGACGTGTACACCAGTTGGATTTGCTGTTTATTCAACTTTGTTTCCTTGAATTTGTACATATACAAAATAGTGATCTTAATATCATATTTTCAAAATACATTTCAAAGTACCTTTAGTTTTGTTGCAAACTGTTTTTTAAACTTGGCAACGTACAACGATAAATAATAAAGAGATCTCTATGAACATGTGAAGGAAGTAAATATTTAGGTGCTCTTTAGAAATTTAAATCTGAAAATGTTACGTTTCGATGATAGTTTGTAACAATATAATCAAACGTAAAACTGAGCATTTCTTCAAATTTGATTAAACCTGAACCACCCTTTCAAGTAATATATATCTAATTTGAAGGATGTACCTTGTCATGATAGTTTTGTTTACTGTAGTTACCTAACTGTTCACTATTTGAAATGGAAGTTAATTAAGCATCTTTGTGATTGGATTATCACATAGATGCTTTTAGATTAGTTACCGCAGATGTTGCTTTAATGTATTCATAAGGATAAATTAGACAAGACGAGAAATAAAATGTCTGTTCGGAAATCATATCAAAATAACAGAGCTGAAAAAGGAAGTTGCCTTTATGCAGATGAAAATCAAATTATTCGTATGAAGTTTAAATCGAAAAATAAAAACAAGGCATATAACAAATGAAAAAAAAAAAGGATTGTAAACATATAACGATACAAAAAGTACCGAATATCGCTCTGTATAGAGAGGGAATCTCATGATTGGATTTTTAACAAGAAGAAAAATAAACTCATGATTCTAAAAAAAAATATATATATAGATAGTTAAGTTTTTAATTATCGCCGCTGAAATGAATTTCCAAAATTATGGAGTATAAATTTATGAACTAGAACGATCTACATGTGAATGTAAGCTCACATATGAATTGAGTGCTGTAACGTGTTGGTAGGTATATGTCAAAGGTGGGGTTGGCTATTGGATATGTGAAGAGCGATATACTCATAAATTGGAAAGAAAAAGATTAATTTACTTTTAAAAATTGGTGTGTAACGAAAACACGTTTGAGATGTATGAACGAGGTTTTTTCCAAGTATTTTACATGTGAGCAAATTTTAAAGAATACTGTATTTAAGCATAAAAGAACCGGTTAGAGCTAATCTTTTGTTTTATTCCAATATATGTTGTTAAATTGAAGTGTTTTTTTTTTAACAATACTGTTTTTTTCGCGAAGTTAAAAATTCTGAGTATTTTACATTGAAGGCCTTCAGATTGAAATTTATCAGGATTTTTTTGTTAGATAGTTTCCTATTTCTTTGAAGACGGTAACACTCATTTTGACACATAATGTAATATTAACAGAATTAGCTCAACAACACATTGACGCAACTTATGTTATTTTTGAAACAAAAGATATTCAATGGAATAAAATATAATATATATTAATAAATATTAAGACTTACCATTTCTGTTCCAAACGAGTTCCAAATAGTCAAAACAGTCATACAAACTTTGAAACACTTCTCCATGATTTCGAGTTGGTATAAACGACACGTGAAAATATATTCGATGAAGTGCAAGATGGCAAATGACACAGGGTCTCTATTTAGGGGTTACCAACACCCTATTGAAATGACCGTTGTAGTATGGATGTCCATTAATGCCATCATTTTATTTGAAATATGATTTGGTGAACAGCTTATACAAATGTGCTGCACATCTATAGTATTATTGGCTTGTGTGTAAAGAAGACTATTCGACATGCGCAATCCAACTTAATATTATTTACAGCTCTATATATCTTGAACTTTTAAGTCAATAGTGCAGTAAGCTTCAGTTGCATTATGTTAAATTGTCCTTGTTCCGATAAATACAGCATACCACCTACTGTATGCTTATTGACTATCGTGCCTCTAGTTCCAAGGACAGCAACGGTATTGCAATTCAATCAATGTAAATGTATTTGGTTTTAAACGAATATTAATTACAATGATCACTTTTAATCTACATTACATTTAGTGTGGTTTATGTAAAAGTTATGTAGTTGTGTGCCAAACGACGTCAATGCTAGTAGGAATGTTGATTTACTTGTTCTGGTTAAGCTGCTATTACCGATATTTTAAGAAACATGTATGAGTAATTATTTTAGCTAAGTTACTTCGCTTTTGGTTGGAAGGCAAAATTAAAGCAGTAACGAAAGGACAGGAAGTGATACTACTAATATGCACTATATAACATGCATGAACTAGTACAATACATCTTATATACCGTAAAATTAACGGTATGATATATCCTATACTATCAATATGCATGTACAAATATCTAATTAACACAGTTTGGAACATTCGAAGTTGGTCAGTGGTACGCTATATGAACAATACTTCCTTGTTTTATGATGCCTACATCACATCCTGTTTGCGGAATCGAGTATCCTCACATATGATTGAATAAACATTTCAGCTGTTACACTGGGCTTTGACTAATTTGTTTATTGACTGTAAGAATTACATCAATAATGACTGTAAATTATAAGGAAAAATATTTTTCATTTATATAAGATATTTAATCAAGGAGCATGTCTTGACCTATGGAAAGGTAGGTTGGATATTAGATTTTTTCTTTTATACAAATTTTAAATGAAATGTATATCTGTTAACCAGCAGAGGCGTAGCTAGAGCTTATTTAGAGGCGTAGAGCTACTTTATAGGCGTAGCTATAAGTGGTTCTTTTAACAGTGGCCCCCATTTCTCAGGGGGCCCGAGGGTTGGCTACCAACTGAGACAACTGTCAGTGATGATTTTGCATGAATAATTATATGAGTACCAGCACGCCCACGCCATTCTATTATTGAGCTGACAGTGGCGTAGCCAGAGTAGAGAAAACGCTGTCCCTCCCACACACAAAACATTTTCAGGGACGAAAACTGGGACGGCAAGGAAAATTAACCAAGAAAATTAAATAGCTATCATATATGATATTGGTCCGGTTACTTTATGATACAGCACAATGTTTAGACTGCCTCTCAGAAGGCTTCTCTCTTAAGCTATATGCCCACTAAGCACAGAAATAGGTTTCTATTAACACATTCACTTCGAGTCAGTTATTGACATTTTTAGACAAAATTCCGTGAGTCCAACGGCACTGGAATGTCGTCTTTAATAAAAGGTCACTGAGAGAGGAGATAAATCTGTATACCTACCCTCATATCCTATTATGTATTTTAAATGTCTTATGTATTCAATATAAACAAGACCGTAGACACAGGGACCATGGGAACACGATCCTGACCACCCCCCCCCCCAACCCCGAAAGTTTCTAGCAAATGGTTAACAATGTTATATCACCCGAACGCAAATGTTTTTAATATATAATGAAAATGATAGCATCATGCTTCACAACACCCTTACCGAGACAAAATTCTCTCAAAGGTGAGGGCACGCTCCCCCCATTAAGCCCCACCCCTCTCCTAAGATCCCTCCCTAGTACGGACGTCCACCTACAATTTGAATTGAATTTCGTAACAGGGTGTACAGACTGTAAATGTTCATGCAATTACATATCAGTGCAGGCGTTAAGTCAACCTTAGTAGTTATGCAGTAGTTCACGCACATCCTGTGAACCGTCTGAAATAGTACAGTATTAATTAATCGAAACTTGTTTGTCCAATGCCAACCATGCAAGGCATATAAAATGAACAAAATAAAATTGATACACTTCTCAACAATAGCGATGCATTCCACGTCAGTGCTAAATCTTTTAGCTAACCCTTTTCATTATTTCAGGGGAAAAAATACATTTTTATGTAAACCAGATGCGCTTTTCGTTGGAGGTAGAAATGAAACTGTTAATACAAGTCGACAGTTTGAAATAAAAATGTCGTACGTTAAGTTTTTAGCATAATCAGTAGAAATTTGTGAGATAATATAGCCGAAATTTAAAAATAAGTCTTGATACAATACTTCAAAGCTTCGCAGTATTCCGCGTACTGCCGGGGTGACTATTGTTGCACGAAAAAAGAACCGGATATCCCATTGACGTTGCGCGAAAGAGAAACTATATATTGGATGTTGTGCCTGGTTTACTCACTCTTCGATATATTAATTTTCGTATTCCTTGACTTTGAATGCCAAAGCAAATTGAGACAAATAAAGATGGAAACACATTTGGCAATTTCTGTGGGTGAAATTGCATCCCGTATTAAATCAATCATTGCATGTGAAAACAAAAAGAAACAAAATATTTCATAATCACAGAGTCGACACAATTTGCGCCAGTCTGGTCCTTCTCGAATTGAATCTACATTCCCCTTGAAAAAAGGAAGCATTTACGCCCCTGTACTTACATTAGAAACAACCATATCACACGGTGCATATTCGTTTTGCTGGATTAGGAATGGAAGTTGCGCAGAAGAGTTCAGTCAAAAGGTTGGTTTAGAGACCCAATGATTAGAAGTCTCGTTGTAGGTTATTCAATATGCAAGGTGTCAGTGAACTTTCGGCTAATCAAATGATTTCTTCTCTGGAATTTGTTTGGCCATGATAAAAATCTGTTCAGGTGATGCAGAATTTATTCAGCAGGTGGTTCAAGTCCACCAACAGATAACATTAAGCCACTCACTTTCCAAGAAGAATATCAAACTTTTGAGCACTTAATGTTACTTGATATAGAACAAAAGGCTAATCCTATGATAGAAATTTTGTATGACAATTGGCAAAGCGATCAATGTGTAAATTAGTAAAGACATCATTATTGACGCCCCTTCGTAATTGACGCATCTTCAAATTTTGCTAGCAACGATTCAGCAGGCAGCAAAGCAGAGTTACATATTTCATGAGTTTGAATCCACTTCAGGTATATGCTCATCAAATTGTGTTTTTAAAAAAAAAAAATCTTTTGACATCCTCTCCCAAGTTTTGCACGTATTTTTGGCATTTAAAAATCTTACTTCCTACAAATAACCAAAATTACCTAAACATGAAACCACTACTCTCAGGGACCTGGTCTGTCTGAGTTGAGAGGCTCAATATCGGGGTATAAAATACTTGACACGGCAGACATTTTGTGGTCAAATTCTGCTCACTATACACTTGAAGGGGCAATGCCAGTACAAAAAGATCTCTTAATGTACAGTTTGCTTGTTACAACAATGTGACAGTATATGTGTACAATTGGTAAACATTTCATAATTTTTCAACAACACATACATTAACACTTAAATGAGACAGTGCCCCCCCCCCCTTTGTAAATAAAGAATAGGAGCTGGCGTTGTTAAAGCTCATTACCAGCTTTGTATGGTTAAAACACAAACAAACCCACTGGTGGGATTATGGGGGTTGGGAGAGGGGCAGATGATGTCTCCTTCCACATTTTCCCAGAACTTGAGCAAATTTTCAAATACACAACTAGAAACCCAAATTTCTCAAGAGGGGTGGGGGCACCCCCTTGTTCCCTCTCTCAGGTTTGCCTCAAAACTAGTACTTGGTGTGACCTGTTTTTTTCTTAAACTAAGTATTTTTTTGTGTTGTCCTTTTTTCTAGGAATACATGTGCTGGCTCTAAAAGAGTCTACCTCTTTTTAGCACTGTGGGTGAAATAGACAGTTTAATAGCTATTTTTGGTTAAATAGGAATATTCTTGGTGATAGATGTTTAATTTAAAATGTGCCTATGGACACCGAAATCCATTTATATGTTAAGTAATGTGTCTGGTAATTTATTTATTAAACATTAATTGACAGCTGGTAGGTCACTGGACCCCAGATACCAGGGAGTGAAGGGCATAGGGTTGGAGGGGGAAGTTGAGACCAAGTCTAAATGTTTGTGTTTGATTGGTTTAAGGTGGTCATGTGTGAGCTGCCTTGAACAATTATTATAGAATGTATTCTTATTATTATGGGATGTATTCTTCTTCTTCTTATTATTATGGGATGTATTTTAGGAATTATGGGATGGAATGAATAGGGTATGATGGTAGGGGGACAAAGTTAAGAATAGTTACTGAAGCTGAGTTGCTTATAGGTAGAGTAGAAGAGAGGAAGGATTAAGTTTGAGATGGTTGGGCACGAGATCATAATTATTTTCTAAGACTAACTTCACCAGTATTAGAATAGAGGACTAGTATAAAATTAATTTAAAGTTAAGTGGCCACTTGAAGCGTTTTTATAGATGTTTTGTGAATACCTGGAGCTTGTTCTTTAAATAGATATTTTATTTTAGTAAACACCTGGAACTGTTTTACGTGGAGATTTGATATTCAATAAAAGTTTATCACCCGAAGTTGTAGCCATGGAAGAGGACCTACATTTCATCCTGTTCTAATATCTGGCAACCATACTATTTGTTGTGCTAATTTTCTGTTGTGATGGAACTATAAATCCCCTTTTTAATTCTACGTCCTTGTTTGGCACCGAACGTGAAGCCCTGCGACGACCCAACCCCAGTGATGAATAGCCCCTTCTAGAGACCGAGACGCCCCAAGGGGTTATTTTTCCCCGAGTAGCGAGCAACCCAGAGAGCCACCCTACTCCAGAGACGTCCTCAACTAAGGGGACCGCCCTCGAGGTTTCCTAATAAGACAACTTCATTTTCAATTACATTAGGTCTACTCGCGCCGCGATTTTTTTTTTATTTCGTTGGGACCGATAAGTATTTTATTTTCCAGTGGAGTCGTTATAAGATGTAAGAGCTCCAAAATATGTAAGTTTACACCCCTGAATATAATTTTACATTTTACTTTAGGTTAAAGTAACCCCTTTGAGTTGAATGCAACGTCCATGTGCATAGTAACATTTCTATTTCAAACCAAGTTGTATCGTCCAGAATAAAGGATACAAAAGTATTGATGTGGTTAATGATTGCTACAGTAAAAATTACATGGTATATGAAGCTGGTAACACAAATTTACGATAGTAATATAAAACTAATCAAACATCGCGATAACTAATAACTGCATTATAATTAGTTTGATACTCCGAGCTTAGAGGGTCTATCAACAAATTATGTATGTATAGTTTTAATTAAATGTCACTCAATTTGTCAAAAATCAAGTCTTTGGATTGCTTAACAAAATGGGGTATAGTATCATTCTTTCAGAAACTTAGGCGATGTTAAGAATACATTTGGCAAACCTTTCTTTTTTAACCGAGTTTTATCGTCCAGAGCAAGGATTAATTACAATGATAAAGGCGGTTAATTATTGCTACGGTAAATATTCCATAATTTACGAAGCTGGTAACAAAGATTTCCATCTTCATGAAAAAAAGTAATCAAATATCACGAAAACTAAAACGGCATTAGGCCTAATTAGAGATTAGACCGGCTATTATGAAGAATAATATACCAAGGTTACAATACTGGTTGTGGGGAGGCTGACAAATATTTGGAAGCTTAGAGCAGATAAAGGCAAAATAATGAGTGTTCTTCTTCAATCATGGGTTATGGGATCAAATGGATTATGTCTTTCTTTTCCGTAATGGATGAATTTAGGCAGAATTTCAACAATAAAACAAGTTTTCAAAACCCTAATAACTCGAAGAAAAACATGTTTTGTGTTTTTAATATCATGTAAATAGTACCTTCAGATGAAATTCAGAAATTGCTAATGTATTTTAAACATGATGTCATTTGAGGTTAGAAACTTCTTAAGTTTAATCTTGCATCTGAGTAAATTGAACTAATGTATTAGATACTACAGTCTTGTAATTGTTATTGATGAACTTCGGTTAAGTCCTGTTTAAGGTTCTTGGTAAAGTCTTACAATAATAACAACAAAGCTGGGCTAATAATTTAATTATGCAAGTTACGAACATCCGATTAAAAATGATAATGTTATGTAACAGTTACAGACCTAAAGTGTTCTAGCGGTGAGGGGATGGTTGGGGGGAGGGGTGAAAACCATTAATGAAATAATAGAGATTTGTGACATTGACCATCAAATTACATTCGTTACTCATTTTATTTTAATAATGTAATTATAAATAGTGTAGCAATCATTACTCAATGTAATTAGTCAGTTAGATGACGTTATTAATTTATGACTTCCATGAACAGATCAATGCCCAGTGTCTATAGAACAATCGGATCATTTGCTTAATTGGTTTAAATTGTCTCCAATTATCTATACAACTGACTATTGACTCAATTTGGAAATCTCTATGGAAAACGTTTATTCATTGAAACCAACGGCAGCAATCAATAATTTTCCTAGATATTTAGATGGTGATATGTGTTACTTCTTCAATGTTTGCTTATAGCTTAGGTGCATGGTTACAGTTACAACGATCGGCAATAACAAGTCCGCCATCAACAGATACATAAACAACAAGTCGGTACTTTTAAGAAAAGTCCACCTCAACCCAAGTCCCCTTACATCGAAACTACAACAGTGTGTGGTTTTGGTTTAACTCCACAATAGAACACAACGCCGCAGATTAAGAAATAGGTCATGTTGCCATATAGTTGGAAATAGAGGGCGGATTCACAATATCTGTATAACCACTAAGAAGAGACCATTAAAGATTACTAAAGCGAGGAAGAGATTGCAATCGAATACATGTATGTCCGTGTAAGCTTATCTTTGGGTGTCATTTATTTCGATTGTGCTAAAGCATTGCGAAATAAACAGGCAGAAATATATATATATATATATATATATATATATATATATATATATATATATATATATATATATGTATGTATACTCTCACTCGACCTGGATTACGTGGACATTCGTTAGTATCCCACCGCGCTATGTGGACACTAACCGATTATGTGGACATTCGATGTCCACGTAACGCAGTTGCTCTAAACAGGCTCTACCCCCCACAAAACATATGCTCCTAGTGAAATTACGAACTTTTATTTTTGTCCACGTAATCGGTTGAAAGTGATTTTAATCATTCCAAAATTCGCATAGCGCCCTCAAAAATCTGTCCACATAATCTTGTACAGCAGCTTAACATCTAAATGAGCGTGAGCAAGCACCGTCGCTGTACAGTATCTGAATGAGAAAGCCGACGCCTTCAAGTTTGCTAATGACCTTACTCTTCACCTTTACGTAATACAGTCTACGGCCGAAGTTTACTCAACTTTAAACAAGGTTAGTACAATTGTTTAAATGGTCTAACTCGAACGATAGGGTGTCGGATTACACTATCGTTAAGTTCATGCTGGATATTATTATAGGTACGGTCCTAAAAGAGTACCGGAATTAATTCTGCAGTTGGCATAGAGGCCTACGAAGAAGTTTTCATAACGTAGAGCCTAACTTAATATGAGTTATACTGTAGTTACATCGGCTAGTAATGATAATATTAACGTTAACGTTAGGCTATACTACGGCTAACTTAATTACTCTGTTGGTGTGTTGGCTTAGGCTACACTAGTTGTAAATTACGGTACGCTGACCTTAAAAAAGGTTAGGCCTACATGCATGCATACTGGCGAGAAAAAAGTCAGTTTGGTTGTTTTCGTAGCTTAAAGTGGTAGTTATCTTTCGAAAGGAAACACTGCAGCCTTCCATGTGAATGCGTTTTGTTTACTTTAGTTTGAGGAATGACAGTCCTAATAAATGTAGACTATAGACTGTGTCATGTAAACAATGTGCTAATAAATGCACTGTTTGCCCCAAGGACTTAATGTTGTTGAGCCTACATGCACAAACAAGCCCTAACCACCCTCATGTTTCAAAAAAGTTTTACTAGTTGGGTAAATGTTGAACATTCACTGAGATTATGTTACTATCTTTTTAAGTGGGCCTATCCTTACTCCCGGCCCTAGGCTACCCAAGTAGTCATTATTCATGGACAGCTTCTCAGAGTGGCAAATAGATGCCCGAAAGCTGTCATAGTTTTGATGATGGTCTTGGTACGGTGCAAAATCATGCATAGGCTACTCCATATTAGTTTGGCCACTTGCTGTACCCTATAAGACTTACTAGGCCCAAACCAACAACTGTTCATCTATAGATAATAAAACAGATAACGTAGGCTACTCTTGTATGGTTTTGATTTTCTAGCCGTCCCAGATGACCAGGGTTCATTTTAGATTTTTCAATTTGCTTAGCAGTATTGCTAATCAAAATCCTGAATTGATTAGCAGTTTGGTAAAAATGGTTAGCAATTTTTTTTTCTGTGCACGTGCGCTGCACGACAAAGATAATGTCATAACTGTATCCCTGGCACTGGGGGCGGGGGTCTCCCTCTTTGGAAATATTGACTCTCAACTCTCAGAAGAAAGTTTCAAACATATCTTTCCACTTTTAGAGGGAATGCAATTATGCAAGCATTCACAATGTGGTATATTGTGCAGTAACGTTGATATATCGAATTTCGCCGTTGGCCCCATAAATACTGTAGTTACACAAATATCAAAAATCGTGATGAATTTAAATTTTATTGTAGGATGTTCACGATATTGATTAAAATACGTCAAAAGTGCGCGAAATCATGTATATCCATGGTACGATCACACTAGGTTGCCGCCTAGCTTACCAGTTACAATAGTTTGCAGTTTTGATGTCAATAAAAAAGTGGAAGCATATCCCAAGTAAATATTCCGAAGCTAGCTACCGATAGCAGCAACTCGCTTATTATCCACTGCTATTGTCCACCACTAGTATTGCTTATTGGCGGCTGCTATTGTCCGCCGTTATTGGTAGCCAACTTCAGCTTGATGCAGACTAAGCCCGCACCGGTGGATCGGAGTACGAGTGCGAAAGTAACGTTATATTATTATTATTATTATTGCGTAGGTCAGATCAGGCATAGGCCTAGGCCAAGTAAATTATTTGAATCAAATGCGAAAACAAAACTCCAAAAATGTCAGATAAAATAGTAAATATGAGTGTAACATTTCGTGCCAATGAATCATGCTCTGTGTGATAGTAATGTATGTGGTTATTTGGGACTTTAGGCTGCTATACTCTAGGTGTGTGTAGTCTAGGGGCCTACCTTGGGTTGTGTAGCAGTTGCGCGATACAAAGTATCATCTTGCATCGCAAATGTAAATAATCGCATCGCAAAGTGTGATGCGATACCGCTTAAAATGAACCCTGCAGATGACTGTATAAATCCTACACTGTTAATATCTCCTTTTCCAGTCTCTAGGGACAATAGTTTTGTGAGTGAATCAATTGAACTTTATTTCAAGCCATGTTCGTAGCACTCTTGACTTGTACTCCTAACATTGTACTCTTGTACAGTTTCAGATTGTGTGGACAATGCTTAATGCTTACTGTGCACTCTATTTTCTACTTTTAGAAATTAATCATTACATTCAGTTATTGCCAGGAACTGCAGAATATTGATATAGGTTAAAGCACAATTAATCTTAGGATTTTGTCTCAAAAATACCCACTGCAACTGTTGCTAAAGTACACACATGTTTGGACTGTGTAGAATATAGAACCTGTACATTTTCCTAAATATTATAGATTTTCTAGTGCTTTCAAATCTGGCATAGTAACTCCACATTTCTTACTGTACCTTCTTCATTGTTCACATGTTTGGATATTGTGGACAATATAACCTATTCATTCTATATTGCAGATGAATATCATATTATAATAAAAAAAGGTGATTCTATTTTCCATTTACCAGCTGTATCAAGGCAATGTAGTTAATGACTTTATATATGCTTTTTCAACAGGCAATGGAAAGGGCTCTTGAAGTGTTCCAACCATTCCTTTTCCTGAAGATGGACGTTAATATCACTGGTAGGTTAACTGAGGACAATGACTTTAAGTTAATTGTGTATTAAGCAGATTAGAAGATTAATGACTGCTTTAGTTACGATTGTCGTTGTGTAAGTTACCTGATCTGAATCAGCCTTAACCTTCAACATTAATATCTCATTTTCCAGTCTTTGTGGAAAATAGTTTTGTAAGTGAATCAATTGAACTTAGGTTCAAGCACACTCAAGCCATGTTTGTAGTCACTTGTACTCCTAACATTGTACTCTTGTACAGTTTCAGATTGTGTGGACAATGCTTAATGTGTACTTTACCTTGTAACTGGCCTAAAAACAAAATAGGCATAAACAAAAAAATTTAAATACTGTGACTCCTCTTTCATTCTTTGCAGACAATATTTGTCCAAATGAATCAATTGAACTTAAGTTCCAGCACAATCAGACCATGTTAGCATTTACTTGAGCTCCTAACATTGTACTCTTATACAGTTTCAGATTGTGTGGACAATGCTTAATGTGTACTTTACCTTGTAACTGGCCTAAAAACAAAATAGGCATAAACAAAAAAAATTAAATACTGTGACTCCTCTTTCAGTCTTTGCAGACAATATTTGTCCATATGAATCAATTGAACTTAAGTTCAAGCACAATCAGACCATGTTAGCATTTACTTGAGCTCCTAACATTGTACTCTTATACAGTTTCAGATTGTGTGGACAATGCTTAATGTGTACTTTACCTTGTAACTGGCCTAAAAACAAAATAGGCATAAACAAAAAAAATTAAATACTGTGACTCCTCTTTCAGTCTTTGCAGACAATATTTGTCCATATGAATCAATTGAACTTAAGTTCAAGCACAATCAAGCCATGTTAGCATTTACTTGAGCTCCTAACATTGTACTCTTATACAGTTTCAGACTGTGTGGACAATGCTTACTGTGCACTCTATTTTGTACTTTTAGAAATTAATCCAGTTGTTACATTCAGTTATTGCCAGGAACTGCAGAACATGATATGGGTTAAAGCACAATTAATCTTATGTTTTTGTCTCAAAAATGCCCACTGCAACTGTTGCTAAAGTACACACATGTTTGGACTGTGTAGAATATAGAACCTGTACATTTTCCTAAATATTATAGATTTTCTAGTGCTTTCAAATCTGGCATAGTAACTCCACATTTCTAACTGTACCTTCTTCATTGCACATATGTTTGGATATTGTGGACAATATAACCTATTCATTTTATATTGCAGATGAATATCAATTATTAAATATCATATTATAACAAAAAAAGGTGATTCTATTTTCCATTAACCAGCTGTATCAAGGCAATGTAGTTAATGACTTTATATATGCTTTTTCAACAGGCAATGGAAAGGGCTCTTGAAGTGTTCCAACCATTCCTTTTCCTGAAGATGGACATTAATATCACTGGTAGGTTAACTGAGGGCAATGACTTTAAGTTAATGTGTATTAAACAGATTAGAAGATTAAAGACTGCTTCAGTTACGATTGTCCTTGTGTAAGTTACCCGATATGAATCAGCCTTAAACTTCAACATTAATATCTCCTTTTCTAGTCTCTGGGGACAATAGTTTTGTAAGTGAATCAATTGAACTTAGGTTCAAGTACACTCAAGCCATGTTTGTAGTTACTTGTACTCCTAACATTGTAATCTTGTACAGTTTCAGATTGTGTGGACGATGCTTAATGTGTATTTTACCTTGTAACTGGCCTAAACAAAATAAGCATAAAAAAAAAAAATTAAATACTGTGACTCCTCTTTCAGTGTATGCAGACAATATTTGTCCATATGAATCAATTGAACTTAAGTTCCAGCACAATCAAGCCATGTTAGCATTTACTTGAGCTCCTAACATTGTACTCTTATACAGTTTCAGACTGTGTGGACAATGCTTACTGTGCACTCTATTTTGTACTTTTAGAAATTAATCCAGTTGTTACATTCAGTTATTGCCAGGAACTGCAGAACATGATATGGGTTAAAGCACAATTAATCTTATGTTTTTGTCTCAAAAATGCCCACTGCAACTGTTGCTAAAGTACACACATGTTTGGACTGTGTAGAATATAGAACCTGTACATTTTCCTAAATATTATAGATTTTCTAGTGCTTTCAAATCTGGCATAGTAACTCCACATTTCTTACTGTACCTTCTTCATTGTTCACATGTTTGGATATTGTGGACAATATAACCTATTCATTCTATATTGCAGATGAATATCATATTATAATAAAAAAAGGTGATTCTATTTTCCATTTACCAGCTGTATCAAGGCAATGTAGTTAATGACTTTATATATGCTTTTTCAACAGGCAATGGAAAGGGCTCTTGAAGTGTTCCAACCATTCCTTTTCCTGAAGATGGACGTTAATATCACTGGTAGGTTAACTGAGGACAATGACTTTAAGTTAATTGTGTATTAAGCAGATTAGAAGATTAATGACTGCTTTAGTTACGATTGTCGTTGTGTAAGTTACCTGATCTGAATCAGCCTTAACCTTCAACATTAATATCTCATTTTCCAGTCTTTGTGGAAAATAGTTTTGTAAGTGAATCAATTGAACTTAGGTTCAAGCACACTCAAGCCATGTTTGTAGTCACTTGTACTCCTAACATTGTACTCTTGTACAGTTTCAGATTGTGTGGACAATGCTTAATGTGTACTTTACCTTGTAACTGGCCTAAAAACAAAATAGGCATAAACAAAAAAATTTAAATACTGTGACTCCTCTTTCAGTCTTTGCAGACAATATTTGTCCAAATGAATCAATTGAACTTAAGTTCCAGCACAATCAGACCATGTTAGCATTTACTTGAGCTCCTAACATTGTACTCTTATACAGTTTCAGATTGTGTGGACAATGCTTAATGTGTACTTTACCTTGTAACTGGCCTAAAAACAAAATAGGCATAAACAAAAAAAATTAAATACTGTGACTCCTCTTTCAGTCTTTGCAGACAATATTTGTCCATATGAATCAATTGAACTTAAGTTCAAGCACAATCAAGCCATGTTAGCATTTACTTGAGCTCCTAACATTGTACTCTTATGCAGTTTCAGACTGTGTGGACAATGCTTACTGTGCACTCTATTTTGTACTTTTAGAAATTAATCCAGTTGTTACATTCAGTTATTGCCAGGAACTGCAGATCATGATATAGCTTAAAGCACAATTAATCTTATGTTTTTGTCTCAAAAATGCCCACTGCAACTGTTGCTAAAGTACACACATGTTTGGACTGGGTAGAATATAGAACCTGTACATTTTCCTAAATATTATAGATTTTCTAGTGCTTTCAAATCTGGCATAGTAACTCCACATTTCTTACTGTACCTTCTTCATTGTTCACATGTTTGGATATTGTGGACAATATAACCTATTCATTCTATATTGCAGATGAATATCATATTATAACAAAAAAAGGTGATTCTATTTTCCATTTACCAGCTGTATCAAGGCAATGTAGTTAATGACTTTATATATGCTTTTTCAACAGGCAATGGAAAGGGCTCTTGAAGTGTTCCAACCATTCCTTTTCCTGAAGATGGACGTTAATATCACTGGTAGGTTAACTGAGGACAATGACTTTAAGTTAATTGTGTATTAAGCAGATTAGAAGATTAATGACTGCTTTAGTTACGATTGTCGTTGTGTAAGTTACCTGATCTGAATCAGCCTTAACCTTCAACATTAATATCTCATTTTCCAGTCTTTGTGGAAAATAGTTTTGTAAGTGAATCAATTGAACTTAGGTTCAAGCACACTCAAGCCATGTTTGTAGTCACTTGTACTCCTAACATTGTACTCTTGTACAGTTTCAGATTGTGTGGACAATGCTTAATGTGTACTTTACCTTGTAACTGGCCTAAAAACAAAATAGGCATAAACAAAAAAATTTAAATACTGTGACTCCTCTTTCAGTCTTTGCAGACAATATTTGTCCATATGAATCAATTGAACTTAAGTTCCAGCACAATCAGACCATGTTAGCATTTACTTGAGCTCCTAACATTGTACTCTTATACAGTTTCAGATTGTGTGGACAATGCTTAATGTGTACTTTACCTTGTAACTGGCCTAAAAACAAAATAGGCATAAACAAAAAAAATTAAATACTGTGACTCCTCTTTCAGTCTTTGCAGACAATATTTGTCCATATGAATCAATTGAACTTAAGTTCAAGCACAATCAAGCCATGTTAGCATTTACTTGAGCTCCTAACATTGTACTCTTATACAGTTTCAGACTGTGTGGACAATGCTTTCTGTGCACTCTATTTTGTACTTTTAGAAATTAATCCAGTTGTTACATTCAGTTATTGCCAGGAACTGCAGATCATGATATAGCTTAAAGCACAATTAATCTTATGTTTTTGTCTCAAAAATGCCCACTGCAACTGTTGCTAAAGTACACACATGTTTGGACTGTGTAGAATATAGAACCTGTACATTTTCCTAAATATTATAGATTTTCTAGTGCTTTCAAATCTGGCATAGTAACTCCACATTTCTTACTGTACCTTCTTCATTGCACACATGTTTGGATATTGTGGACAATATAACCTATTCATTTTATATTGCAGATGAATATCAATTATTAAATATCATATTATAACAAAAAAAGGTGATTCTATTTTCCATTAACCAGCTGTATCAAGGCAATGTAGTTAATGACTTTATATATGCTTTTTCAACAGGCAATGGAAAGGGCTCTTGAAGTGTTCCAACCATTCCTTTTCCTGAAGATGGACATTAATATCACTGGTAGGTTAACTGAGGGCAATGATTTTAAGTTAATGTGTATTAAACAGATTAGAAGATTAAAGACTGCTTCAGTTACGATTGTCCTTGTGTAAGTTACCCGATATGAATCAGCCTTAAACTTCAACATTAATATCTCATTTTCCAGTCTTTGTGGAAAATAGTTTTGTAAGTGAATCAATTGAACTTAGGTTCAAGCACACTCAAGCCATGTTTGTAGTCACTTTTACTTCTAACATTGTACTCTTGTACAGTTTCAGATTGTGTGGACGATGCGTAATGTGTATTTTACATTGTAACTGGCCTTATCAAAATAGGTATGAACCAAAATATTTAAAAACTGTGACTCCTCTTTCAGTGTTTGCAGACAATATTTGTCCATATGAATCAATTGAACTTAAGTTCAAGCACAATCAAACCATGTTAGTATTTACTTGCGCTCCTAACATTGTTCTCTTATACAGTTTCAGATTGTGGACAATGCTTACTGTGCACTCTATCTTGTACTTTTAGAAATTAATCCAGTTGTCACATTCAGCTATTGCCAGGAACTGCAGATCATGATATAGCTTAAAGCACTATTAATCGTATGTTTTTGTCTCAACAATACCCACTGCAACTGTTGCTAAAGTGCACCCATGTTTGGATTGTGTAGAATATAGAACTTGTGCATCTTCCTTAATATAATAGATTTTCTAGTGCAGTCAAATTTGGCATAGTAACTCCACATTTCTTGCTGTTCCTTCTGGTAAGTTTACTGAGGGCATGTTAGTGATTAAGAACTTGAAGTTAATTGTGTAATTAACAGTTCATAAAATTGATGACTGCTTCATTCACCATTGTTATTGTGTCAGCGAATTGACTACTCTGTCTAGAACGCCTCTATACATCAATTAATATTCTCCAGCAAACAAATCTTATAGTTTATCGGGGCAGGCCTCAAAATGTGCTTAAAAAACGAGTTTCGTTGCACATATTTAGTACCAAGGTTTGTTGGTTGGAAGTTGTAGAGGGATGTCCTAGGAACATTTTTCACGATGTTGGATGATTGGAGAGGTGTTATTTTTCGAGTAAACAACAAACAAATGACGTCACTCTTGTACGGTGTAAGACAATTACAACAAAGCAGTTCCTTGTCACAGCAACATGAAAATGGCATTTAAATGGTCTTGCACTTATTATAACCTAGATGTTTTTGTTGATAGTTTTACAGGGATGTCCTGAGATTATCTTAGGAGTTATTGGATGCTTGGAGAGGTGTTACCTTGCATGTAAACAACAAATGACCTCACTAGGAAGTGTGGGCTAAATTGAAAATCAGCAACGACTATTCACAGCAACATGATAATAGTTTTTAAATGTTACTAAACCTATTTAGAACCAACTTGAAGGTTTGTTGGTTGGATGTTGTAAAGAAATGTCCTTAGAATGCTTGAAGAGTTGTTGGATGCTAAAGGAGGTAATACTTTACAAGTAAACAGTAAACATATGACCTCACTGTTATAGGTTGGACGGCAATCAAAACTCAGGAGTTCCTTGTAACAGCAACATGGAAACGACATAATTTAATTGTTCTTGCACTTATTTAGAAAACAGGAAGTGTTGGTTGAAAGTAATGGAGCGATATCATGATATTTAAATAGTTGTTGGGTGCTAGGAGAGGTGTTATTTTACGAGTAAACAATATACATATGACGTCACTCTTATACGTTGTACTATAATGAAAATAGAGCAGTTTCTTGTCACAGCAAGATGATAACATAATTTAAATGTTCTTGCACTAACAGTACTTAGGACAAGGTAATGTTGGTTGAAAGCTATATAGGAACGTCTGAAGAACATTTTAACAGTTGTTGGGTGCTAAGAGAGGTGTTATGTAAAGAGTAAATAATAAACAAATAACGTCATTCTTATACGTTTTACTGTACGACAATTAAACAGAGCAGTTCCTTGTCACAGCAAGATGATAAAATAATTAAACACAGTATTAAGAACCAGGATGTGTTGGCTGAAGTAAAAGAGGAATGTCCGAAGAATATTTTAAGAGTTGTTGGATTCTTAAAGCAGTGTTATTGTTCGAAAACAACAAATTTATGTTGTGTTAAACATAATTTGAACAAATGCATTTTTAAACACTGTCCGTCTCCTGAAGTCTGCCTCGAGACTCACCTTTAACGCAAATGTAGCTGGTCAAAAACGCAGTGACCAGGCAAAAATATATGTTTTTAGGTTTGGGAAAATTATAAGTAGCACCTTCCCATGAGAGAAGGACCGGATGACTCTGAGATCATGGGGACAACTTGAAAAGGCGAAACGCTCACACAAAAGTAAACATAAGGAAAAATAGTAGGTTTACTATGCACATGAATCTTGTATTAAAAACAATGGGGTCACTTAAACTTAAAGAAAAATTTAAATGATATAAATGGGTAACTAACAGATCAGAGCTGTTACATCTAACAAGATATCCACTGAACTTATTTGAAAATAAACTGCCTAAAAGTCCTAAGTTAGAACACAATCGCGGCGCGGGTCAACCAACTAAAAAGTCGCGAAATATAATTACTTCCTTGGGTTACTTCGATCAGAGGCAGGTTCACTCTGTTGTGGAAGTCACTGGGGTAGGTTTGCTCACTGAACTGCTCTTGACCAGCTTGCTCTTCACTCCCTGGTATCTGGGCCCATTGACCTATCAGCTGTCAATTAAATTACTAAATAATTACCAGGCACATTACTTAACCCAAATCTAAACTTATATATGGGTCTCATCAGTGTCCTTAAATAAATTTGTTGTTACACATCCATCACCAAGAATATTCCTACCAAAACAAAATAGCTATTAAACTGTCTATTTCTCCCACAGTTCTCAAAAGTGATAGAGGCTTGGAGCCATTACATGTATTCCTAGAAAACAAGGGCCACACAAAACAATAACTATGTTCAAAAATGACAAAGGTCACACAGGGCCACCTGACCACAAACTGTTGCCCTGTAGTAGTAGCATAAAAGCGAAACTTTAGGGAACTCCTCAATCTACCAAAGTAAGTTATTCATTGTCAAATGAATAAAACAAAATAAGAAAAAGAACGGAAAAGATCAAATGAATTAAACAAATATGGAAAATGAAAGAAAATGATCAACATAAACACTAACAAAATATTGACCATGTTATGCTTTGGTTACACAAACAGTCCTTTCTGAGTGATATGACTTCCTCGTCACTATCAACATGACCAACACCCAAAGCCACTTGCTTAGGAAGAAGTAGTCTTCCTCTGTTATGTGAAGACAGAATGTCTTGGGCAATAGCACTGTCATCCTTTCATCACAGCAGCTTCTTTGAGCTGTTTTTCAGCATCTCGTGTCAGACACTGAGACAGCTGTTCTGTCTGCCCGCTAACATATCTTCTTCCTTTTGAAAACTTGAGTCCTGATTGTGCCAGAGAAATCTCTGTAGAGGGAGCACCGCAAATATCCTTGTCTTTGGCGCCGATGGGCCTGCACTTTCATCTGCAACAAATCAAAAAAAAATTTGTTTGGTTGATACAGTATTTTGAATTGTCCTGTTGATCCGCTGTGGTTCACATTAATTGTCTACACTGGAACTCAACTGACTAATATGCCTCCATTTATTTCAGTGTAAGTCTGGAGCCATGAGCTTGGTAGGGTATAGTTACAAACCCACACACTACAAAGGTTTGAGAACACATGCAATGCTACTTGACCGGATTTCCCATACTAAAAGAAGGCCTCTCCATACATGCATCAAAGTAAAATAAACCAAGCAAGATGCTTTGATATGAAATATTTTTTTCCAAATTTTTAAAGAGCTGTAATAAGGCTATAGGTGCAACTATATCGAGTGCCATGCTGATGCTAAATTAGCTGGAAACTTACATGTGCCAACTCGCTTTGTTAGGTGTACAAAATACAAGAAGGGATCTGAGACTAGGCAATACTGTAGCATTGCCTAGGCCTATTTACTTAGTGGCCTGTATATAAGCTACATTACACGCTACATTTGTTTGTGTGTGTGCCAGTACTACCAGCAGCCATGGAGACATGCTCTGGGCTTAGTTAGGCCCTGTTTTGACAAATTAATACAAGACTAGAGGCTAGACCATAGGCCTAGGCTGACATTGAATATTGATAGGCCTAACGTTAGTCTGCCTATGGAACCTACACTGGTGTTGATTTCATTTCTTTGTTTCATGGCAAATAAAACATGACATAAATATAGCAGATACCAGTATATAGTAGCTGTCGATCTATCCTTCATGGGTGCTACGTTAATCACTTCTAGTCTAAGGCAAACTAGTATAGTATTGAAGAGCCTTGTCCTAAATTTTCATAGTTGGCATTCGTATCACTTGAGGAAGTTTTCTTGTCACAGTAATGCTCTAACAAGAGTATTAGTAACAGGCCTTGAATTACCTTCATCGTTCGTGTACTGAATCATGGAAGCACCTTCTAGGTATGAAAATTTGCCACCCTCAATACTGCTTCATATCTCGGCACATTTGACGTCGGTTTGCCAACTGTTTGGCTGTAAATTTCGTTAGACTTTCAGCCCATCGTTCTCTTGTTATGCAGTACGTTATGCAGACTAATTGTAAACACGTACAAACGTTACATACACACAGTCTGTGCATAAACATCACGCCGAGCCGAGCAGTTTCTGTATCAGCTGACATATCACATGCCATACAATAAGGATTTTGATTGGCTCTTGAGTGAAAAAATCGCTGCGTTCGGAGAAGTCCTTACAACGCAAAGCGGACTAAATGAGTCCGTCTTAAACTGCTGTTTACTCTTAAGATAACACTTCCCGAACCATCCAACATCGAGAATTGTAATAAGCATATGAAAACACACCATAATATGTGATCAAACCTTGGTACTAAATATGTGCAACAACAGTGAACGATATCGAGCCTGCCCCGATGGACTATTAAGATAAATCCCTGATCACTCAATACAGCCAACAAAAGAAGCACCAGTGTGAAAAAGCTAGAGTAGTGATTCTCTTCAGCTGAACCTGAACACTACCCCAAGACCAGATAAACAGGAAACATGTATACCCTATTGTGTCGATAGTTTATGTCAATGAAGATGAGCAGAATAAAAGAGTGGCCTGAATCTATGTGATTATACAGTACAGTGTGTTGGGGTACTTCTTTTATGTTGGAGCCCTAGTATGTGGAAATTTGATGTGGCAAACAGAATTACTTGCTATACATGAGCAGGAATATGTGTCTCCTTTTGAAAATAAGTGTTTAAACAACAATTTTCAAACTTTTTCCTGAAATTCGATAGAAAAAACTAGCACACCTCAGGTATACACATTGATCATCATAAATATATCAAAGACCTTGTAATAAAATCCTATTTATTGAGTGAAATGGTTACTTCAAGTAATGTCATCAATGCACATTTTGTTTCTCATCCAAAATATAATTTTGATGGACTCTTGTTGCATGTACAGTATCCTAAGCATAGACCAAAAAACTCACCAGATTTTATGTTCCTGGATATAGCCCTATACATAAGCATGCACTTTCAATTTTGTTCTAGTCAATCTAACACTGCAGGTGACACAAACATTAGTTGACTCTCACACATACATCTTTGAAGGGATTTGGCTTAGAAATAACAAGATAAGGGCCAAAATTATTTGAGATTTACGGATATCTACTAGACATGTATGGCATTTGGCCTGTTTTGTTCTAGTTTATCCTGAAATTCAAGGTATATTTACACTGAATGCAGTTGTCACACCTGTCAGGGAATAAATTTACACTATCATTAAATAGATCATTTATCACAAAATAAATGTTGTAGGTAAATTCTACGACATATATCTTAATTATATATACGAAGAAACAACGTAGAAACTGATCAACTTGATTTTGGCGCCAACGAAAGATTTGTTTGTAAATTTATAGGCCTGTATGATATCATATAGCATCCATATATGTCAATAGAACAATGGATTCTGAATTAACATTCTTGCCTGGAGTAGCACAGTATTTACAGTTATAATTTACACATTGTAATGCTTAGAGAGAGATATCACAGTTGAATGCTGTCTTGTATTACAAATTATGCAAATATTTTGGTGTGTCACTTTTCCTGCATCTTAATTGTGTTACTCAGTGTAAATTGCATGATAACTTATAGAATTGCTGAGATGACTATTTTCAGGTGCCTGTTACAGAGATACAAAGTTTCAAAACTTCAAAAAGTGCAACCAAACTTTTCTTTGAAATTATAGGTAGGTTATCAAAAAATTCAGAATTATGAAGAATACGAAATGGTTTCACAAGGTAATTTCCAAAGTCAAAGTAAAGGTCAAATGTTCAATTATTGATTAATGTAGTCTACCTTATATCTGACAGTGAATTGTTAAATCCCATTGCATTAGCTTTAAAGTGACACTTTTTCCATCAATATTGGACCTTTACTTTTCAAGTTATGGGTCTCCAAACTTTGTGGGCTCGGCCCACATGTGAAAATCGGCCCTCTAGTAACACTGATGTTCACTTTTGGTCACTGGTCGTCTCTGCACCTTTCAAGGTTATTAGCTTTGAACATTAGCTTGTATCAGTGGCATAGGAAGGTACTTTTTGGTGGGGGGCTGAAGACTGATGGCCGGCCTGGGGGAGGAAGGGGGTGTCCCCTCCGCTTTGGATTTTTTTTTGCATTTTCAGGTGGCCTCAGATGCAATTTGGTACAATATACAGCACACTTCAACCCACCCACTCCATTTTGTGTATAATTTTGCATTTTCACCTGGCCTTAGATACAATTGGTGCTCCAAATGAGATTTTTTTCTCATTTGGAAATGAAAAAGGGGTTTTCTGATTTGGGAACTGGGTGGGGGCGGAATGATGCTTCCGCCCCTCCACATTTTTCACTGGGGGGGGGTCCCCGGTTCCCATGCCCTTGGCTTGTATATTAATTACTGTACATAAATATTTCCCTTTCAAGTAGCGTGATTCACCTTAGCCATGCACGCAAATGAGTTTTACCTTTGATGATTGTTTTAATATTGTAAGAGTCTTCACTGGATTACTTATACCTTACTGTATTTAGTGGTTGAATTTTCCTATTTGGTGCAATTTTCATCAACAAAAGGTCGGTTTGAGAAGTTTAAATACGATCTGAACTTTCAAATCATGCCGATCTCTGAGCGTACATCCTCCCCAGGAGAAAAGCCAACGCGTTTCAGTTAAGGTGCGACTAGCGAAACCCTGCAATCGTGAATCTACACACTACAATCTTGTAAAAAGTTTTGCTCATGTCTAAAGATTCATTTGGTAGCGAAGTGCACTTATTTTTGTCTCGGCCCATTGAGAGTTTGATTTGGTTGAAGAGGTGAGAACTACTGTAGGCTATAAGACCTAGGCCTGTATCACATCCCTCCAATGTTTGTTTCGTTTCAGGTTTGCCAAACTTCTGGCTAAACATCTGCCGTATTAGTTTAGATCATAATCCTATTAGGATGTCATTTTTGTGTTAGATACTGCAAATCTGGAAATTGTTTCTCAAGGGTAGCCAAGACTTAAAAGTTCCTTAATCCAGTCCCTGCAGTCAATTATTATCAAAAACTTTTGCAATCAAATGTAAATTACAAGTAAAATCAAACCATATGAACTCCACAATACTGTTCTCACTACACAATATTGTACATGGGTTTGGATTTGTGTGGCAAATGTTAGGTGCACACTTACTGGTAATGTAATAAAGGTTTTTTAATAAAGGATAAAATAGTACATGAAATGTACATGAAACATTGACTCAACAATTCTCACTGTTAATGCTACTTTATAACTTAGTAAATCAGTAAAGAATAAAGAAAACTAATGGAGCAAGTCACTCTATTTTCACTCAAGATACTGTGTTAAATTTTCCTGATCTCAATTATATTCACATGTCTGATTTGTGTCATTTGTGTGGACAAAGTTCTCAAACAATTACAGCCATACAGTATGTGATTAATTTTGTAGATTCACAGACCTTTGCTTGTGTCAACAAAATTCTCATGAATTTATACTGTACATGTAGATTGTGTTGATGGTTGTTTTATGTACAAGTAACCTCCTCATGTGCATGTTGATAGACTATGTATATTGTAGGATTCAGCCATTTAATTGGGGAAAGATTCCTGCCCCGTTCCTGACCGTTTGTTTGAACATAGTACAATGGCTGAATTTCTGTCTCTGTCATATTTTATTTTGCTCAGACCTTTTGACACCCCCCCCCCAACCTTACTCCCTACCTGTAGTACTTTTGCAATGTATACACTAGATAACCTTAGTGTACATGTCATATTGGTAAGATCAAATTAAGGTTAGTTGCATGCTTTCGTAGCATGATTACTGTACATAGCTTCAATATGAACACACTAAATGTAGTCTGCATGACAACAAATGTGACTGCACAGCAGATAGCATTGGGCACTTCAACAACAAATTCAACATCTGCTTTGATTTTCTTGTTTCTTTGTTTGTTCTCTTTGGGTGGGGGCAGGTCAACAAGGTCAATGCAAAAAGATACTTCCTTGTTGGCAATTTAAGGACAGCAAAGGTGAATATAATCTAACAAGAAAATAATCTAATAAAACCCCAAATCAGTTCCTAAAATTGATTAGTTCAGGTCTTTAGACCTGATATGTAATGGTAGAGTACCAGTATACTCTTTATCCAACTCCCTGCTTTACCACTGATACTAGTCACATGTGACAATATCATGATTCATGGCAAGGTATATTCTCATCACATTAAATGGATACTGGTGATAACACATCACTTCACAGTGACCCTTCTGTTTACTTGCAAGTAAGCCTGTGGTCCAGAAGCCTCCCACTGCAAAGGAATTAATGACATGACAAATGGAAATATAGAGGTTATCCCATGAATAAGTGCATGGCAAAACAATTTGCAACCACCACTCAATTTTCTCATTTTGAATGTGAGAGGAAATATACTTAAAATCATTGCAATAGGGAAGCAAGGAGGACTCTTATAGTAATTGTAGTGCATGCTACAGTATTGGGACTACCAGCTCGCTCCATCATATACTGTACATGGCTGGCTAGTGAATGCCAGCTGAACATACAATCTTCACAGCAATCTCAAATTTACAGGTTGGCTACGCAGGAAATAATCCAGGCATAGATTTGCAAAGAATTTTGGCGGGAAACAATGAATTCTGCACACGTTAAGAAAATATCTCTCCTTGAGTAGCATACTTCTTCTAAACAATACGTTAAATTCTCGACTTTTATTCTCGACTTGAACAAGACAGGTAACATTGAACGCATTTGAGTTAAAATCATCTTGCCAAAAAGTTGCAAGCAACAAATGTTAATCATGTTTATCCGCAACGACTCAGTGTTATCTGTACTACTTCAGCTCTTGCAACATAGGCACTCGTAACATTAGTATTGTAGCATGGCATTATATACTATAGCAGCGTATGGCATATATTACGTGTTTTGAATCATAATAAACCAGGGCCAAGACATTGACAAAGCAGTTTTTAATAGACCGGAAGGTGTTGCAATTGAATTGATAGACTAGACCTAATAGATTAATCCTCCATTAGGCCTTTGAATGTTCCATATGTGCTCGTCAAATTTCACTAACTAGGCGAGGTAATGTTAACATGTTGTTTCTTTTGACCAATCAGTGTCCAGGACCCTGTGTATTCTCTGTCATGTCCGAAAAAGGCTTGACTCGTGATTTACAGCTTGGTTCTGACATCTGGTTTTAGTAATCATTATTCCTAGAGTACAGTATATAAACATTACAAAATATAGTTTAGCTTTGGTCTACGTTAAAGGCCAAACGATGAACTTGTTTCTTTGTGACAGAAATAACTTTAAAAGGACTTTCAGTAACAAAGACCCCTCCATTGAAAATCATCAACTAAGGTTGACATTCATCAGGCACTACAATGACAAGTGTTTGTTTACAAATGCAGTTGTTCAAGTTTTCTTCTTTCATCTCTCTCTGCCCAGAAAACCTACTATCTTGAAATAAAAACCTTTTCCTTTCTTTGAATTATTTATGCATGGGGAAAAGTGAAGATACAGTGACAGGCTTCTTTTTAAAAGACCTTCAGGGTATATTAATGACCTAACACAGTCCTTCAGAAATTAGAAAATTTACATCAGTCTACTCTCTTGTGTTGTGTTTCTTGATATCTTGAAAATAAATAGGCCTATATGATAAATACATGCCATATCCCTAGTAACTGATATGCAAGTGCAATCAATGTGATGACAAATAAACACAGATTGAAGCAAGGATAGAAATCCAACTGGTATCCTTGTTATTTGCTTGTAAATAAATTCATGAACTTTTCAAATGAGCCAAAAAATTCCACAATATTTGAACCTGTGTTTACTACTGTATAAACACTGGAAGTTAATCAATTGTTTTTGTTCTGATGTACAGCTGGCCAAGTTACTCCTAGGCAGGGTTGTATTTAGGCCTAGGTACAGCTGGAGCCTGACCTTGGTGATGGATTTTCACTGATGACTAAACAGCTGAAAATAACTTGCATTTTCTACAGTTTTAATGGAACTTAGTCCCATTTACAGCTTGTTCAGGCCTTAGGGAGATAAAAGCTAATGATTCACATGGATATCTTGTCCACTGGAAATACACTTGGATGCCAATAACATTTCAGCATTCAAGAAAAGATGAGATTTTCCTTTTTAAATGGTCTTAATGATTTCCTGTTTACAACGCCAACAAATGAGTGCTGTTAAATATGACTGATGATTGACTTCTTTTAGTGGGCTTAGCTTTACACTGCACTTGGCCTGCCTGTTCTTTAAACCAGGGAGTTGCTCTGTAGAAACTCCCTGTTTCAACCCAGTCTGCATTAATGTGATGTCAACTGGACCAGGAACCCGGAATATTTAATCATGTGAAAAGAGTCAAGGAGATTGATTGGCAGAGTATATATCCCTGTATGACCAGGATTTCAGATCATATGTTCCCGCTATGTCATGCCCTGTGTATGTCATCTAGGGGTCATCAAATTGGGGCCCAAATGTACAAGGATAATCCTTTTTTGCAGTACACCCATAAGACATTGTGGTACGTAAATATCAAATACAGGAACTTTTGTACCAGGGCCTATGCAGGCAGCAGCCAAAAAAGTTCATGTGGCCCTCACATGACTCACAAAGATAGCAGTTCTCTTTTATTGGTACAGGACCCTTTGGACCACCAATTACAGCAACTGTATACTATTTTTAATAGACCCAGGCAGCAACCACAGAAATGTGCTGTGGGCCACAGATTATTTAATCATGTAAAAGAAAGCAGGGTGGTTCTTTTAGCGATGCTAGACCTTATGGTTATTGGGTATTCAAAAAAAACCATGAAAAAAATGTATCCTCTACCAGAGCCAAAAAACATCCAAGGGCCCTTGGCCCAGACTTGATTTGTCATGAAAAAAAACCAGAATCAATCTTGTAGTTGAACAGTTTTTGCATTCATTACAACTTTTTCCTGGTTCCCATGGAACAGTCATTATGGGCCCATGGTCAACACATAATTTGATTATGTGAACAGAGCAGGATAACTATTTTAGGGTGTTGGTCCAATTGGACATTGGGGTGTCCAAAAATACCAACAATTTTTTTTCATGTAACAGGGCTGCAGAAGCAACCTCAGGAAAGGCCCAATGGCCAACACAGGATTTGGTATAAATGTGAAAATAGACAAAGGGCCCAAGATTTGCATTTTGAGAACAATTATATAAGTTTTATAATAGACATTTATCATTGTGTATAACATAAAGATTTTGCTTGCTTGCCGCTAGTGAACCAAATACAATCTCATGCTGAAACCATTATTGTAACATTATTGTAATTTATAATTCATTTGTCAATCATTGTGTCCTAATTAAGCCACAATAACAGTTTTACTGTATATATGCGGACATGAAAATAACACATAGCTTCATACAGAGCAGTTACACTGCAACCACAAAATCATCACCAGTGAACTGAGTGTTGTTCAAAGTCTCATTGCAATGTTTTGCAAATTCTATTGTATAAATTACGGAGGCCCAAAATCAGCAATTTAATTTCTATGTTCTATACCTGCCAGATATCGCACTCTAAATTTTTAAGTATAGTTTGTGCTTTGGGGGAACTCCACGAGACAGAAGGTCCGTGAGATCGATGGTCTACATGATGGTCCATTGATAGCCCGGCCAGACTGAAGGTCCGAGCCAAGTGACAAAAACCTGAAATGACACCATTTCATGATTCCATGCACATACTAGAACAACAAAAAGAAAGCAAAAAAAAAAGAAGCAACTGTTCGAACAAAATATTTTTGAGAAAAATTGCATTTAGTTCCTCACTCAACTGAAAATTTTCAAAATTTGTCTTTTTGATAAAAGAGAAGAAGGTAATTAGAAGACCTAAACCTTTACAACCATAGCAACGAAAGGGGGGAGGGGGGGGGTGAGCAGTGGCGTAAGTAGACTTTTTTCATTAGAGGGGGTCAAATAGATTGACAAGGGGGGCAATATTGTTTAAAATAGGGTATTGCTTTTATATTGTATTCTAAAATTTCATTTGGGAAAGCAAAGGGGGCGAGACTTTTGAGAGCGGCGGTCCTTCGCCCCCTTCAACCGCCCAAGCCCCCTTGCGCAAGTCACTGGTATCCACTATGAAAAGAAATGGCTGTAAATTCTTTTTAACTACGCGCTTAATCAACGTAATATTACCAGTAGTAATATTAGGGCCTAGTGATGGTTTCGGTCTTGCGGACCTCTTTTAATTTCAGTCTCGCAAACCTTCAGTCTGGCAGACCTTCGGTCTCGCGGACCTTCAGTCTTGTGGCCTGTAATTGTTATTTGGTAGCATGTAGATGTCCTGTTCCAATAATTCTATCACACTTTTGGGAAGGCGTTTCCCAGGAACCAAATAGACAAATGTATTGAACTAAGGTAAATCATACTTCATTGGGTTTTTTCCTATTCAAAATACTTATTGTCTAGTAATTATATTTTTCTGTACATTGTGTTCTGTTCTTGACCACTATGCTAGCAACAAGGTAACAATTGCTATTGTTTGTGTATATAAGAAGTAGCCCAGACTTGCAACTGTTTATACAGTAGTTCATCCCTACACTACAGGTACCTGTACTGTACATACAATACCTGTGTACAAATGTAGCACATGTACATTCAACCAGGGAGTTGTTATGGAACAATAACTCCCTGATTCAACAGTGGAGTATACATGCAGTAAGATGCCATTGATATCTCTCAGGTATGCATTGCACAGCTTGATAATACCAGTGAGTTGTTCCAGTAACAGCTCCCTGATAAGAGCCCCCATCAAGGTCATAGGTGTAACAAAAAGGACAGTGTGCCCACTGTTATGTCTGTTTCTTGTTTATTGGTCAATGAACTGGAAGCTGCTAACATTTTGGAGGCTTCTGGCTTGTTTCACAGTCACAGTACACATGGAAATAAAATAGCAGAGGAAAGGTTGCTCCTTTGCCGAAAAAGTTTTGAATGGTCTTGCAATACTGTTTACCTCAAAAGTGTTGAACAGGCACAAAATTAGAATTTGTTTTATCTTGCGGTTTTCATTATATACCAACTTTGATTTTGGATAAGTTTTGTTTGAAACAGTTAGGTTCATTGGTCAAATTTGTTTCACACTAGTCTAGGATATATACTTTGTCAGTGTCCTGTCTTGCAGACTCCAGTCATTCAATTTATATAATTATAAATAAATACAATGCTTGATATAGCGCTATTCAAATATGATCATAGAGCTTAGACTCAATTGCAACTTTATTTGTATTGTAAGTTGACTTGGATAAAGTGTGAAAGTCAAGTAAATACAACCACCCCCCCCCCCCCTTCTTGTATCCAAGGACTGGTGCAGTATTCGATGTGGTATGTACATTCTCTAGGTGTGTCAGGCATAATTCATATAAATTGGAGGGAAAATATGAGTGTTCCCTATCAGTTACTCTATTGGTCACTATATGTTGAATTTAATGTACATACTTTATGAAAACTTTCAATTGGTTAAAGCAAATTGCACAAGAGTCAATTTCAGGCATGTTACAAAATCAATGCTAAAAGAAATTGTGTCAAATTGAAATACAGTACCTGCTGTTTTGCACTTAAAGTTAGCATGCCTACACTAAACTAACTAACACTGAGAAGGACCTGCTTGTATCTGTCACATACTGAACAAATTTTATCCTTTTTCAAAAAGTATACACAATCTACAGTTTAGAGTGTGGGCTCACAGTAAGGACATATGCTACTGAATTTGGTTTACACATAACAAGGAGAAAAGCTTTCAGCAGTGCAGGCTTCTTTTCAGTCAGACTACAGTTTACAATGCCAGCAGCTAGATTGTATGAAACTTGTAGCTATGGCATGGTGCTCATACAGCAGATCTTTCTAATAGGGTTTAATTTTTAAGAATTTGTTGCATTTAACCACATCATAATACATTTGTTATGTCACAAAGGTGGACATTTTAATAATAAACAAAACATCGCCTATCCATGTTCTTTGAAAAGATGAAAAGTGTAATGAACGATTTTGCTTTGGCAAAGCAGAAAGCTTTATCATACCAAATCTGCAAAAAAGTTTGGCAATTGATGGTGTGAAAGATTCGTGGAGGGTTTTAAATCGTAACTACTATAATGGGCCACAAACTATACGAGATATCCTGTTAATGGAAGAAGGATAGTTTTGAAGTCTCTGACCTTAATTATTGCTTTAATGTTACTTTATTTACAACAAAAATCCATTCTACTATCTGAAGGTAAACTTTGCCAGAATTTTCTCTAATAATCTGAAAGTTAAACCCATTCCAAAATTTGAAGAGTAATCAAATGGATAGTTAATGGAAATCTAAGTTACAATGTTTCTAAGTAGGTTATGTTGTAACTGATCAGAAAATTAGGGGAAAAAAACATGTAAACAGGAACAGGAGCTGATCAGACAGGTGTGGTGGGAGAACCATCCCACTTGTTGGGTTGGAAGGGCATCCCACAGAATAGCTAGAACAGCACACTCGGTGCATACAGTAGGCTGCTGTTGGTGAGTAACTGATCTCTTTATATTTTCATGAAAGTCAATGGTTATTTCATGCAGCAGAGGTCCGATTGCATAAAAATTTGCAACATCACCAGTTCGCTCTTTCTATTGGTTAAATTTTCGGGCAAATCTTTAATCCCACCTCTCCTCAAATCAAAGTGGGCTTCTATACGTGCACATGCCCACCATGCAGCACACTGGTGAATGTGGTTTACATTACTGAAAATCCTTATTAGTTTTTGTAATAAATCATTTGTAATCATTGCCTAGCTCAGATGAAGGATAATAGCTTTACTTAATACATACATGATATGTAATTAATAACCATTAAGTCAAGGACAACGCCCCTCCTCCTCCCCCTCTCCCCTCCCCATTCACACACTATGCACTGCTATCTGACATTAAATTTGGTTCAATCAAGAACGAAAAAACTTTGAGTTCAAGATTGGAAAACTGTCTGTCAGTTCAATCGACATGAAAACTACCTTTCGCTGTATGGTCCAGTCTTTGCATGTGTTGCATATTGTCTCTTTGTTACTTAATTCCCATAACAAAGACCTTCCGTAGCCTGCATTTCAGGGATATTTTTTTACAATTTACACCATCAGTATTTCACTGTTAAATATTCCAACCTCTAACACCACTTAGTTATTTATTGCCACACAAGCTTGTGATCAAGTCTCCCTTCATTTCATGTAAGAATTATCCGAGAGTTATTAGTTTCCATTGCTTCCCCTCAGTGAACCCTATGATCCCATTATGTATCATCACAAGGACATTGCATCATTTTTGTCATCACTTCTGAAATCTATACCAAATTGTACTGACCTGTCTATCTTAAATCTTTTTTAAATTTTAGCCTAGCCATTGACAAAACAGCTTAATTTCTTGTGAGGTAAAGTGTCTCGCCATCCCCATACATAGACCACTATAAAAATATTAATTTCAGGGGTAATAACTGTATTGGTCAAACTGCCACACAGCTTGCATTGGGCTGATCATTATGACACATTCGTTGCACTTTGAGATGAGGAGGACTTGTAGCAATATAGTCCTAACCATTGCAGTAGGTGGGGTCTTAGTTTGTAATAGGGTCCTTGTTTTGCAGTTGATAGGGTCTTAGCTTTGCAGGGGTTACATCTCTATGTTCTGACATCTCTATGTTGCAACATCTCTATGTTCCGACAATTTTTTTTGACCAAAATTCTTGACCAACATGTTTTCGGACCAAGTTTTTTTTCGGACCAAAATGTTTTTGGACCAAAATATTTTTGTGACCCAACATTTTTTTTTACTCTAAAATTTTTCATGACCAAATTTTTTTTTGGACAAGCACTTTTTGGGTCATAACAAACTTTGGGCCCTTTTTTTCGTGAAAAAAAAATTGGTGGGTCCTAACAAGTCACGTCAGAAATAATGTTGGTCCAAAAAACATTGAGTCCCCCCCAAAAAATTGAGTCCCAAAAAATTAAGTCCCCCAAAAAAATTGAGTCCGAAAAATTGGGTACGAAGAAATGTTGGTAAAAAAAATTAGTCCAAAAAAATTATCGGAACGTATTCCTCGGAACATAGAGACTTCGGAACATAGAGACGTCGGAAAATAGGGATGTCACCTTTTTTGCAGGTCTTAGGTCTTTGTAGACACCCCAATTTTCAATGTTAACCATTACAGTGTCCCTCTTTTTGCTTGTTGCAAGCACATGCTGGCCACTATAGCTACTATGGCCACTATAGTGTCCTAGTAAATAGTCTTACCAGACAAAAAGTAAGATCTGCATAAAACACATGCTGGCCACTATAGCTACTATGGCCACTATAGTGTCCCAGTTAATAGTCTTACCAGACAAAAAAGGTAAGATCTGCTTTTGATAGGAGTATATCACTTAATACTGACTTGGCTTAAATTCCTAACTTTTAAGTACCTGCACATGACTTAGTATCAAACAATATGCTCCATATCTGGATTATTTCTTTACTGAAATGTGAAGACGCAATGACAATTGGGGTTCAAACCAATAGCCTTCTCTCCCAATGATAATTTTTATTTCTATTTGATAAAAACTGTTCTGAACTGCTAATTCATTCATCATAAAACTTGATTGCTGTTTCAGGAGCATTACTTTAGGTAATAACTATATCTACTATACCAAACTTGTTGTGTAAATACATTGCTTTTGTTTCTTTTGATCCTCCATCTAGGTGCAGGACACAATGAACTGAACAGCAATAAAGACCTTCCAACTGAATACATTGAGCTGGTCATCTGTTGCTTGAAGCTCAATAATGGAAGCAGCTCCCTGGTGGAAGCCATTCCCAAAAAGATGGAAATTTATTTTGCTCCATGGAAGCTGTTTGACTGGTTAAAAGAAGCATGAGGCATTGTAGGCATGTGTAGCTGAAAATCATCCATATGACTTAGCCACCATATATGGGCAAAAATAACTACTTGGAACAGTTACAATGTCATTTATTTGAGCTGGATGAGAGTGGCTATGGACGGCCATTACCACAAAAACAAGAACAAAAAGTAAATTCATTACATTACATTACACATTACAGAAATTTTCTCCATAGAAAAGAAAATTTCTTCATAAAAAGAATTACTTGGATATCAAAAATAAATTTACTCCATCAAATATAAATTTACTAAATCACATCAAAACTTACTTTACTCTTCAAAAAGAAATTTTCTTCATCAAGGATAAATTTACTCTTGGAAACTAAGTTCACCTCACACATATTAGATCTACCCCGTCCAATATAAACTCATAGCTCAACCTGTCCTAACCAAAAAAAATCCCCCAATTAATTAATTGGGAATCAGGACAATGTATCTGTTGGAAAAGATATTTGACCCATTATTGTACAAACTGATGCAGATGATATTGGAAGAGACTCTTCATGTTGGAAGAGTGGAGATGGAGATGGTGGCATATCGATAACCTATTGCAGGTCTCTCAGGACTGAATAAATTAATGAATTAAAGGTGAAGGGATTGGGGAAAACTGCTTACTATTTCTCAATCTATAGCATTACTAATAAACTGAGGTATTAGTAAACTATGGAAGATGGTGCAAATGAAGTTGTTTTGTGCCAAAATTTAAAATTGATATATATTTTTTATATAGAAATATGTCTCTCATTGTGGTACAAATATTTCAATTGGACCATAACCTTTATCCCCTGTCATTTTTGCATATATATGTCATTCATATTAATGAGTGATTAATGTCCGATGATAACATATTGAAAGATCGTCATATGACATAGTTATATTTTTGCCTAATGTATATGGTCCTTTTCCTACAGCATGTATTATGTGGTGCAAAGGAACTTTTGAACAAATTATATGTCAGTAGGATTATGCATATTATTAAACTAGTGGGCAGAGCTTAGTCAACATCATACATTTGAATGAATGCAAAGCTGGAAGTTTGATTGCTATAACTGTGTTAGTAAGACTAGTAAATATTGGGTATTGAGGTGAGCAGGGAGGGGCTTTGGGGACAGGCAGGGGATTAAATTGAGTGCAGGTTTTCACTATATATTTTGCTGTAGATGACAACACCATTGGTGTAGTCTTGCCCATTCTCTGTTGTTGTTCATATCAGTTTATATTTTGAGATGTAGTACTTTATTTTAATCAATGTTTTAATGTTCAATATCAGTTTTTATTTGAGATGTGCTTTTTTTATTAAATGTTTTAATGTTCATATCAGTTTATATTTTGAGATGTAGTGCTTTTTTCCATTAAATGTTTTGATGTTCGTATCGGTTTAGATTTTGATATTTTGAAATGGTAGTCCTTTTTTTATTCAATGTTAATTAAAACAAGACCAATGTCCTGTGTTCATGTGTAACACTGTACTTCTTTCATTCTATTTAACCTTTTGTAAACTATTTGGAAGAGATAAACCAACTTAAAGCAACCTGATGATATTTGTTGTGTATGATCTTTTTCTTGGTTTTTCTTTTGCTTTGCTCAAGAAGAATTTGAAGGCACAAACATGGTTTATGTGTCGTAAACCTTCGATACAACTCCTTTTATATTAACATCTTTGCTAAGCAATTCGCTTCGAATATTATTATCGTGAGTATACGAGAGCATTGTGTGGACCGTCCACAAATCTTATACACTTGATCTTGAATTATTAAATAAGCCTAACCAAAACTATTTGAAGGTGTCAGAAATTTATCATGCGAGGGAGGAAGTCAAAATGGCGCTGCTTTCGACACGAAAAAAAAAAATTCCATGTAAAATGTCTTTTATAAAGGTTCTGTAAATTTCACATTGTTCTCTGCTTCCTGCTCTACGCTGTTAGAGAGTTACAACATAACTTATTCCTATATTTAAAAAGGTAGCAAACATAACACATGACAATGTCGAAGAGGATAATTATTCAACCACCATGACAGCAGTATCGCTAACACCCAACACAAACGACATTGCACAGCCGCATATATGTATATATAGTACTGCAAATGTTCAATCTTGAAATTTATGATGTACATTTTTTTTTTTTTTTTGACAGTCTTTGATCAATAATAAGCTTGCAAAATGACAGCAATGGAATGCATGCAATGTTTTCCTCAATGTTGATGATAAATACAGTGATCATTGTTTGTATATATTTTCGTTACACCTTTTTTAGTATTTATTGCTTCAAAATGTGCCTGAAAGGTTGCAACCAACCAAATATGCATGTGCATTAACGTGTTCGTGGCAGGTCTGCTGCATTGGCCCTTTAAAGCACGCTATCGTTAGGGAAGTTTCGTAAAGATTTCAAAAAAGTACTAATTCCTGGAGGTCTGGACTCTCCAAATTGTTTTCAGACATTCTAAGTAAAGCATACCTTTAACCTTCTTTTTTTTCTTGCCCCATCTAAACATAAAGGCCTATATAAATAAACAAACAATTAACAATACTTCGAATTTCGAGTAGATATAAAAGATGTCTTGAAATTCAAATGATGTTGTCAACATGAAAATCGATGTTTACTTGGTGTTTTTTCTAAAAGGTTATATGTTTGTACCTTCATATAGTTATATAACAGGCACACTCAATCTTCATTGTTCGCATCGAAAATAAAGAATGAAGTAACACTTTCTGGGGGAGGGGATTGATACCTTTTCAGTATATTTACTGCTTAAATTTGGGCAAAACCTTTTCCAACCACCTACAACCCCCCGCCCCCCCCCCCCCCCCCGCTTCAAATGTTCTCTCTTACGATTCCCATTGTCCATTTCCTTTTTCATAGATTAGTCAGAGATAGATTTAAACAGTCCGTTTTTTGCACTGCCGATTTCTTTGAATAAGCCGTCAAGTGATATTCGAAGAAAGTATACTAATGGCCCAGGCTATATCATGCACGTATAGCGATGAATCGCACGTTAAAAGTCGACAAATACCCATCGCAATATAATGTAGGATACAGAAAAGTATACTGCTTACTATAAATACCATTTCCAGATAACCAAACCCGTAATTGAAAATATTACACATTTATCAACTACTATAATTCACAACAAGAAGAATCTGGGAGGGACGCCCACCCATAAAATCTCGATATTCTACAGGAAGACTTAAACTGGTCAAATATGGGACTGTTAATATCCTTTATTAACCGAACTGGTAGATCTGTTTAATTCATGTATCATTGAGCATAAATAGATTCAAATTAAAAATAGATAACCCTCCCCCCCCCCCCCAATCTTGGTCAAACTGACGATACTTGGAAAATTTGAGTGCGACAGTCTGAATTTCCGACTGTCGCACTCTCATTTTTCCGACTGTCGCACTCTCATTTTCACATATTCTTGTAATTTGTGAGTGAACTAAAATTTTCGGTCAAAATTGACCTTCAATCAGTCATTTTTACCACGTTTTCCTTGTCACATTGAGAAATTCTATCACGCGATCTTTATACTCCACCATACAAAACTTCGTATGATTTTGAATACTCCCAGTTCGCTAGCTTCAAGTAAGTTCAAGATATACATTGTCTCTATGTATACAAAAAACGCTGAATGCTAATCTACGGAAGCTTAAAAGTGCCATCAACAAAACAAAAACTCTGGCCCATAATTTGACATTTTTCAGTAACAAGATAAAATGATATCAAAAATCAGAAAATGTTGGATTGCTCAGTTGCTTTAACTGATCAATTGAACAATTTTCTGAAAAATGTTTAATTGCTAACTTATCATTATATCTCGTCAGTTTGACATTTTTCTGCAAAATTTCCGATCGTTCACTTCATTCCATCTGAGCAATTGAAACATTTTCTGCAAAATGTTCAATGTGTTTAATTGCCAACTTATCGTAACTCGTCAACTCAACATTTTTCTGCAAAATGTTTAATTGTTCACTTCATTCCGAATGATCAGTTGGAATGAAGCGAACAATTAAAACATTTCATGTGAGTAATAAATATCCCCCACCCACCCCCCCCCCAAAGAAAAAATATTAAGCGTGCCAATAAAAGCTCTGTATTTTTGGTAACTCACTTTGTCGTCGAATATAATTTGTTGAAAATAAAAAGTTTTCCCCTTTGTTACATTAACATAGCTTTTGTAGTCAGTAGTCTATAAAGCCTTCAAGCAGATAACTTTACTTAGTTGCTTACCTGCTTTGCTTAACCAGAGTGTTTATAGAAGTTTGTGAAGTGAGGGCCAGTGGTATTCAATATGTGAATGTTGGCGAGTAGAGCAGGGGGGGGGGGGGGTGGGAGAACAAACAACAGCCGGAATTTTATAGCTCCAAAACCTATCCAATTGGAATTTCAGCCACTACCCCCCCCCCCCTCCCCCAATGATCAGGCCTTAGCTACGTCCCTGATTTCATGGAATCATCACTCCGTCAAACAAGGGTCTGTTTATATCCTTTATTTTCCGAAGTTGTAGATCTGTCTATATCATGTGTCATTGAGCGTAGAAAAACTCAAATTCAGTATAGATATATAAATGTTTCACTTAATCATCACTCCGTTAAACAAGGGTCAGCGTCTGTTTATATCCTTTATTTTCCGAAGTTGTAGATCTGTGTATTGAATGCATTGAAAGTAATCACATCGTATTAACGTCTTTTTTGTTGTTGTAACACAGTAATTTCAATTGGAATATATAATCGTAAGTGTATGAGCGGATTCTGTGGACCGTCCACATAATCTTATACACATTTCATTGTATTATTTATTGATGATAAACCAAAATTAGGGTTAAAAATTGATGAACTCTATTAATTCAAAAAGACTGTGTTCTAAGGAAGGACCCCGCACCAAATATCGGCAGATTCAGGAAGGAATCAACCCGTCAAATATAGGTCTGTTTTATATCCTTTAATTACTGATTACTAATTCGTAGATCTGTTTAAATCATGTGTCATTGAGCATATAAAGATTAATTTTAAAAACAGATAACTTTATCAAATATATACTTTTTGGCATGCCATACGGTTTACCTTTAGGTTAATATATTCTTAACAAAAGTTTATTTAGGAACATTGGGAAGAAAAAATGTAAGCAAGCATCAACAATCCTCGTTATTATAGGAAACCCCGAAAGAATAACCCTAATCCTTAACCCTTAATATTAGTATGATAATACTGTTGACCGTTCACATAATAATTGTCTTAAAAGCAGCTTGTTAAGAAAGATCACAACCTAAATATTTTCTTTTGGTCTATAGAATGTATTTGGATAGTAGTATTAACGTTTTTGTTTTTTTTAGTAACACACGTAATCTCAATTGGAATATATAATCGTAAGTATATGAGCGTATTATGTGGACCGTCCACATAATCTGAGACACATGATATTGTATAACATATTGATTCTTAAGCAAAGCTCCTCTTGAATATATTCAGAAATGATCAGCTAATCTAATTAACACTGACAGCCTTCTGAACAAGGGCCAAACCCTCAAATCTCGAAATATTTCAGTTAATCATCCACTCCGTCAAACAAGGGTCTGTTTATATCCTTTATTTTCCGAAGTTGTAGGTCTGTCTATATCATGTGTCATTGAGCATAGAAAAATTGAAATTAAAAATAGATAGCCATATCATATTAAATGAAAGTCGGCTTACCTACATTGTAATGAAACTTGATCTCAACTTTAATTGGGAACATTGGAAATGAACCACTCCTGTAAACTGACCTCAATGACCACCGGTGCACGGGTTATGGTTGGCATTGGTGCCCCCCCCCCGCACCCTTACCCCCCGACTTAAAAAGAAAAGTGAAAATAAAACTTACTATTACCCTTATCCTGTAAGATAATACTCATAACCATTCAAATATTAATTGTTTAAAACGAAGCTGTTAAGACAATAGTGTGTATTAGGATAGTAGTGTAACGTGAATGGTTTTTATACTCATCCGTAGTAAGCTGTGCATTGAGCTACATAGCCCGCCATGTCATGAATATTTATATTCAAGTGGAATGTAATTTAGGAGGGTTAAATGCTAATTGATGTGTTTTATAGTCTTATTAAGAGAGTTATGGGTTAAGTAAATCGGTATTACCAGTGAATTTATTGTCTACAACATATCTGCATATGTTTAGGGGGATAATGTTGTTGTTGTAAATTAAATAATTAAAGAGATTTTACGTCACATGTTGTATTGTTTTATTGCTTAGTATATGTACCAGAGTGTCACCACTTGCACAGATTTTGAAAATTAATCTATATTGTAAACTTGCATTCACATATACTAAAGTCTTGTACGCAGAGATTTTTTATTTTCTTGTAATTGTAATATGGCCTGGTCTCTATTTACTACGATTAACTGATACACAAGCTAACCACGACATTTCCATAAAGGAACTTTTGACAGTATTCTCTGCTGTGCTAATGGGCCCCCGGAATGCAACAGTAGTATTGACGTTTTTGTTTAATAACCCACGTCATCTCAATTGAAATATATAATCATAATTGTATAATCGGTTTATGTGGATCGTCCACATTATATTATACGTATGATGTTGTATTGTTTATTGATTCTAAACCAAAACCGTATAATTGAAAATATTAAAAATTAATCAAGTACATTAATTCACAATAACGGTCTTCTGAATAAGGGCTACACACCCTCAAATCTCGACAGATTCAATAAGGAATCAACCCGTCAAATATGGGTCTGTTTTATATCCTGTATTTACAGAACTCGTAGATCTGTTTAAATCATGTGTATTGAATGTATTTAATATATTCATATAGATGTATAAACGTTTTTTTTTTCTTTTTTTCTGTAACACACGTAATCTCAATTGGAATATATAATCGTAAGTGTACGAGCGGATTATGTGGACCGTCCACATAATCTTATACACATTTCATTATATTTTTTATTGACTATAAACAAAAATTAGGGTTTTAAATTTATCAACTATATTAATTCAAAATAACTGTGTTCTAAGGAAGGACCCCGCGCCAAATATCGACAGATTCAGTAAGGAATCAACCCGTCAAATATGGGTCTGTTTTATATCCTGTATTTACAGAACTCGTAGATCTGTTTAAATCATGTGTATTGAATGTATTTAATATATTCATATAGAAGTTTAAACGTTTTTTTTTTCTTTTTTTCTGTAACACACGTAATCTCAATTGGAATATATAATCGTAAGTGTACGAGCGGATTATGTGGACCGTCCACATAATCTTATACACATTTCATTATATTTTTTATTGACTATAAACAAAAATTAGGGTTTTAAATTTATCAACTATATTAATTCAAAATAACTGTGTTCTAAGGAAGGACCCCGCGCCAAATATCGACAGATTCAGTAAGGAATCAACCCGTCAAATATGGGTCTGATTTATATCCTGTATTTACCGAACTCGTAGATCTGTTTAAATCATGTGTATTGAATGTATTTAATATATTCATATAGAAGTATTAACATTTTTTTTCTGTAACACACGTAATCTCAATTGGAATATACAATCGTAAGTGTACGAGCGGATTATGTGGACCGTCCACACAATCTTATACACATTTCATTGTATTGTTTATTGATTATAAACCAAAATTAGGGTTGAAAATTGATGAACTCTATTAATTCAAATAAACTATGTTCTTAGGAAAGACCCCGCGCCAAATATCGACAGATTCAGTAAGGAATCAACCCGTCAAATATGGGTCTGATTTATATCCTGTATTTACCGAACTCGTAGATCTGTTTAAATCATGTGTATTGAATGTATTTAATATATTCATATAGAAGTATTAACATTTTTTTTCTTCTGTAACACACGTATTCTCAATTGGAATATACAATCGTAAGTGTACGTGCGGATTATGTGGACCGTCCACACAATCTTATACACATTTCATTGTATTGTTTATTGATTATAAACCAAAATTAGGGTTGAAAATTGATGAACTCTATTAATTCAAATAAACTATGTTCTTAGGAAAGACCCCGCACCAAATATCGACAGATTCAGGAAGGAATCAACCCGTCAAATATGGGTCTGTTTTATTTCCTTTAATTACTGAACTCATAGATCTGTTGAAATCACGTATCATTGAGCATATAAAGATTTATATTAAAAACAGATAACTTTATCAAATAAACATATATTTTTGCATGTCATACGGTTTACCTTTAGGCTAATATAGTCTTAACAAAACTTTATTTGGGAACATTGGGAAGAAAACAGTGTAAGCAAGCATCAACAATCCTCGTTACATGGGTTAGGATTATTATAGGAAACCCGAAAGAATAACCCTAATCCTTAACCCTTAATATTAGTATGATAATACTGTTGACCGTTCACATAATAATTGTCTTAAAAGCAGCTTGTTAAGAAAGATCACAACCTAAATATTTTCTTTTGGTCTATAGAATGTATTTGGATAGTAGTATTAACGTTTTTGTTTTTTTTAGTAACACACGTAATCTCAATTGGAATATATAATCGTAAGTATATGAGCGTATTATGTGGACCGTCCACATAATCTGAGACACATGATATTGTATAACATATTGATTCTTAAGCAAAGCTCCTCTTGAATATATTCAGAAATGATCAGCTAATCTAATTAACACTGACAGCCTTCTGAACAAGGGCCAAACCCTCAAATCTCGAAATATTTCAGTTAATCATCCACTCCGTCAAACAAGGGTCTGTTTATATCCTTTATTTTCCGAAGTTGTAGGTCTGTCTATATCATGTGTCATTGAGCATAGAAAAATTGAAATTAAAAATAGATAGCCATATCATATTAAATGAAAGTCGGCTTACCTACATTGTAATGAAACTTGATCTCAACTTTAATTGGGAACATTGGAAATGAACCACTCCTGTAAACTGACCTCAATGACCACCGGTGCACGGGTTATGGTTGGCATTGGTGCCCCCCCCCCCGCACCCTTACCCCCCGACTTAAAAAGAAAAGTGAAAATAAAACTTACTATTACCCTTATCCTGTAAGATAATACTCATAACCATTCAAATATTAATTGTTTAAAACGAAGCTGTTAAGACAATAGTGTGTATTAGGATAGTAGTGTAACGTGAATGGTTTTTATACTCATCCGTAGTAAGCTGTGCATTGAGCTACATAGCCCGCCATGTCATGAATATTTATATTCAAGTGGAATGTAATTTAGGAGGGTTAAATGCTAATTGATGTGTTTTATAGTCTTATTAAGAGAGTTATGGGTTAAGTAAATCGGTATTACCAGTGAATTTATTGTCTACAACATATCTGCATATGTTTAGGGGGATAATGTTGTTGTTGTAAATTAAATAATTAAAGAGATTTTACGTCACATGTTGTATTGTTTTATTGCTTAGTATATGTACCAGAGTGTCACCACTTACACAGATTTTGAAAATTAATCTATATTGTAAACTTGCATTCACATATACTAAAGTCTTGTACGCAGAGATTTTTTATTTTCTTGTAATTGTAATATGGCCTGGTCTCTATTTACTACGGTTAACTGATACCTAAGCTAACCACGACATTTCCATAAAGGAACTTTTGACAGTATTCTCTGCTGTGCTAATGGGCCCCCGGAATGCAACAGTAGTATTGACGTTTTTGTTTAATAACCCACGTCATCTCAATTGAAATATATAATCATAATTGTATAATCGGTTTATGTGGATCGTCCACATTATATTATACGTATGATGTTGTATTGTTTATTGATTCTAAACCAAAACCGTATAATTGAAAATATTAAAAATTAATCAAGTACATTAATTCACAATAACGGTCTTCTGAATAAGGGCTACACACCCTCAAATCTCGACAGATTCAATAAGGAATCAACCCGTCAAATATGGGTCTGTTTTATATCCTGTATTTACAGAACTCGTAGATCTGTTTAAATCATGTGTATTGAATGTATTTAATATATTCATATAGATGTATAAACGTTTTTTTTTTTTTTTTTTTCTGTAACACACGTAATCTCAATTGGAATATATAATCGTAAGTGTACGAGCGGATTATGTGGACCGTCCACATAATCTTATACACATTTCATTATATTTTTTATTGACTATAAACAAAAATTAGGGTTTTAAATTTATCAACTATATTAATTCAAAATAACTGTGTTCTAAGGAAGGACCCCGCGCCAAATATCGACAGATTCAGTAAGGAATCAACCCGTCAAATATGGGTCTGTTTTATATCCTGTATTTACAGAACTCGTAGATCTGTTTAAATCATGTGTATTGAATGTATTTAATATATTCATATAGAAGTTTAAACGTTTTTTTTTTCTTTTTTTCTGTAACACACGTAATCTCAATTGGAATATATAATCGTAAGTGTACGAGCGGATTATGTGGACCGTCCACATAATCTTATACACATTTCATTATATTTTTTATTGACTATAAACAAAAATTAGGGTTTTAAATTTATCAACTATATTAATTCAAAATAACTGTGTTCTAAGGAAGGACCCCGCGCCAAATATCGACAGATTCAGTAAGGAATCAACCCGTCAAATATGGGTCTGATTTATATCCTGTATTTACAGAACTCGTAGATCTGTTTAAATCATGTGTATTGAATGTATTTAATATATTCATATAGAAGTATTAACATTTTTTTTCTTCTGTAACACACGTAATCTCAATTGGAATATACAATCGTAAGTGTACGAGCGGATTATGTGGACCGTCCACATAATCTTATACACATTTCATTATATTTTTTATTGACTATAAACAAAAATTAGGGTTTTAAATTTATCAACTATATTAATTCAAAATAACTGTGTTCTAAGGAAGGACCCCGCGCCAAATATCGACAGATTCAGTAAGGAATCAACCCGTCAAATATGGGTCTGATTTATATCCTGTATTTACAGAACTCGTAGATCTGTTTAAATCATGTGTATTGAATGTATTTAATATATTCATATAGAAGTATTAACATTTTTTTTCTTCTGTAACACACGTAATCTCAATTGGAATATACAATCGTAAGTGTACGAGCGGATTATGTGGACCGTCCACACAATCTTATACACATTTCATTGTATTGTTTATTGATTATAAACCAAAATTAGGGTTGAAAATTGATGAACTCTATTAATTCAAATAAACTATGTTCTTAGGAAAGACCCCGCGCCAAATATCGACAGATTCAGTAAGGAATCAACCCGTCAAATATGGGTCTGATTTATATCCTGTATTTACCGAACTCGTAGATCTGTTTAAATCATGTGTATTGAATGTATTTAATATATTCATATAGAAGTATTAACATTTTTTTTCTTCTGTAACACACGTATTCTCAATTGGAATATACAATCGTAAGTGTACGTGCGGATTATGTGGACCGTCCACACAATCTTATACACATTTCATTGTATTGTTTATTGATTATAAACCAAAATTAGGGTTGAAAATTGATGAACTCTATTAATTCAAATAAACTATGTTCTTAGGAAAGACCCCGCACCAAATATCGACAGATTCAGGAAGGAATCAACCCGTCAAATATGGGTCTGTTTTATTTCCTTTAATTACTGAACTCATAGATCTGTTGAAATCACGTATCATTGAGCATATAAAGATTTATATTAAAAACAGATAACTTTATCAAATAAACATATATTTTTGCATGTCATACGGTTTACCTTTAGGCTAATATAGTCTTAACAAAACTTTATTTGGGAACATTGGGAAGAAAACAGTGTAAGCAAGCATCAACAATCCTCGTTACATGGGTTAGGATTATTATAGGAAACCCGAAAGAATAACCCTAATCCTTAACCCTTAATATTAGTATGATAATACTGTTGACCGTTCACATAATAATTGTCTTAAAAGCAGCTTGTTAAGAAAGATCACAACCTAAATATTTTCTTTTGGTCTATAGAATGTATTTGGATAGTAGTATTAACGTTTTTGTTTTTTTTAGTAACACACGTAATCTCAATTGGAATATATAATCGTAAGTATATGAGCGTATTATGTGGACCGTCCACATAATCTGAGACACATGATATTGTATAACATATTGATTCTTAAGCAAAGCTCCTCTTGAATATATTCAGAAATGATCAGCTAATCTAATTAACACTGACAGCCTTCTGAACAAGGGCCAAACCCTCAAATCTCGAAATATTTCAGTTAATCATCCACTCCGTCAAACAAGGGTCTGTTTATATCCTTTATTTTCCGAAGTTGTAGGTCTGTCTATATCATGTGTCATTGAGCATAGAAAAATTGAAATTAAAAATAGATAGCCATATCATATTAAATGAAAGTCGGCTTACCTACATTGTAATGAAACTTGATCTCAACTTTAATTGGGAACATTGGAAATGAACCACTCCTGTAAACTGACCTCAATGACCACCGGTGCACGGGTTATGGTTGGCATTGGTGCCCCCCCCCCGCACCCTTACCCCCCGACTTAAAAAGAAAAGTGAAAATAAAACTTACTATTACCCTTATCCTGTAAGATAATACTCATAACCATTCAAATATTAATTGTTTAAAACGAAGCTGTTAAGACAATAGTGTGTATTAGGATAGTAGTGTAACGTGAATGGTTTTTATACTCATCCGTAGTAAGCTGTGCATTGAGCTACATAGCCCGCCATGTCATGAATATTTATATTCAAGTGGAATGTAATTTAGGAGGGTTAAATGCTAATTGATGTGTTTTATAGTCTTATTAAGAGAGTTATGGGTTAAGTAAATCGGTATTACCAGTGAATTTATTGTCTACAACATATCTGCATATGTTTAGGGGGATAATGTTGTTGTTGTAAATTAAATAATTAAAGAGATTTTACGTCACATGTTGTATTGTTTTATTGCTTAGTATATGTACCAGAGTGTCACCACTTGCACAGATTTTGAAAATTAATCTATATTGTAAACTTGCATTCACATATACTAAAGTCTTGTACGCAGAGATTTTTTATTTTCTTGTAATTGTAATATGGCCTGGTCTCTATTTACTACGATTAACTGATACACAAGCTAACCACGACATTTCCATAAAGGAACTTTTGACAGTATTCTCTGCTGTGCTAATGGGCCCCCGGAATGCAACAGTAGTATTGACGTTTTTGTTTAATAACCCACGTCATCTCAATTGAAATATATAATCATAATTGTATAATCGGTTTATGTGGATCGTCCACATTATATTATACGTATGATGTTGTATTGTTTATTGATTCTAAACCAAAACCGTATAATTGAAAATATTAAAAATTAATCAAGTACATTAATTCACAATAACGGTCTTCTGAATAAGGGCTACACACCCTCAAATCTCGACAGATTCAATAAGGAATCAACCCGTCAAATATGGGTCTGTTTTATATCCTGTATTTACAGAACTCGTAGATCTGTTTAAATCATGTGTATTGAATGTATTTAATATATTCATATAGATGTATAAACGTTTTTTTTTTCTTTTTTTCTGTAACACACGTAATCTCAATTGGAATATATAATCGTAAGTGTACGAGCGGATTATGTGGACCGTCCACATAATCTTATACACATTTCATTATATTTTTTATTGACTATAAACAAAAATTAGGGTTTTAAATTTATCAACTATATTAATTCAAAATAACTGTGTTCTAAGGAAGGACCCCGCGCCAAATATCGACAGATTCAGTAAGGAATCAACCCGTCAAATATGGGTCTGTTTTATATCCTGTATTTACAGAACTCGTAGATCTGTTTAAATCATGTGTATTGAATGTATTTAATATATTCATATAGAAGTTTAAACGTTTTTTTTTTCTTTTTTTCTGTAACACACGTAATCTCAATTGGAATATATAATCGTAAGTGTACGAGCGGATTATGTGGACCGTCCACATAATCTTATACACATTTCATTATATTTTTTATTGACTATAAACAAAAATTAGGGTTTTAAATTTATCAACTATATTAATTCAAAATAACTGTGTTCTAAGGAAGGACCCCGCGCCAAATATCGACAGATTCAGTAAGGAATCAACCCGTCAAATATGGGTCTGATTTATATCCTGTATTTACCGAACTCGTAGATCTGTTTAAATCATGTGTATTGAATGTATTTAATATATTCATATAGAAGTATTAACATTTTTTTTCTGTAACACACGTAATCTCAATTGGAATATACAATCGTAAGTGTACGAGCGGATTATGTGGACCGTCCACACAATCTTATACACATTTCATTGTATTGTTTATTGATTATAAACCAAAATTAGGGTTGAAAATTGATGAACTCTATTAATTCAAATAAACTATGTTCTTAGGAAAGACCCCGCGCCAAATATCGACAGATTCAGTAAGGAATCAACCCGTCAAATATGGGTCTGATTTATATCCTGTATTTACCGAACTCGTAGATCTGTTTAAATCATGTGTATTGAATGTATTTAATATATTCATATAGAAGTATTAACATTTTTTTTCTTCTGTAACACACGTATTCTCAATTGGAATATACAATCGTAAGTGTACGTGCGGATTATGTGGACCGTCCACACAATCTTATACACATTTCATTGTATTGTTTATTGATTATAAACCAAAATTAGGGTTGAAAATTGATGAACTCTATTAATTCAAATAAACTATGTTCTTAGGAAAGACCCCGCACCAAATATCGACAGATTCAGGAAGGAATCAACCCGTCAAATATGGGTCTGTTTTATTTCCTTTAATTACTGAACTCATAGATCTGTTGAAATCACGTATCATTGAGCATATAAAGATTTATATTAAAAACAGATAACTTTATCAAATAAACATATATTTTTGCATGTCATACGGTTTACCTTTAGGCTAATATAGTCTTAACAAAACTTTATTTGGGAACATTGGGAAGAAAACAGTGTAAGCAAGCATCAACAATCCTCGTTACATGGGTTAGGATTATTATAGGAAACCCGAAAGAATAACCCTAATCCTTAACCCTTAATATTAGTATGATAATACTGTTGACCGTTCACATAATAATTGTCTTAAAAGCAGCTTGTTAAGAAAGATCACAACCTAAATATTTTCTTTTGGTCTATAGAATGTATTTGGATAGTAGTATTAACGTTTTTGTTTTTTTTAGTAACACACGTAATCTCAATTGGAATATATAATCGTAAGTATATGAGCGTATTATGTGGACCGTCCACATAATCTGAGACACATGATATTGTATAACATATTGATTCTTAAGCAAAGCTCCTCTTGAATATATTCAGAAATGATCAGCTAATCTAATTAACACTGACAGCCTTCTGAACAAGGGCCAAACCCTCAAATCTCGAAATATTTCAGTTAATCATCCACTCCGTCAAACAAGGGTCTGTTTATATCCTTTATTTTCCGAAGTTGTAGGTCTGTCTATATCATGTGTCATTGAGCATAGAAAAATTGAAATTAAAAATAGATAGCCATATCATATTAAATGAAAGTCGGCTTACCTACATTGTAATGAAACTTGATCTCAACTTTAATTGGGAACATTGGAAATGAACCACTCCTGTAAACTGACCTCAATGACCACCGGTGCACGGGTTATGGTTGGCATTGGTGCCCCCCCCGCACCCTTACCCCCCGACTTAAAAAGAAAAGTGAAAATAAAACTTACTATTACCCTTATCCTGTAAGATAATACTCATAACCATTCAAATATTAATTGTTTAAAACGAAGCTGTTAAGACAATAGTGTGTATTAGGATAGTAGTGTAACGTGAATGGTTTTTATACTCATCCGTAGTAAGCTGTGCATTGAGCTACATAGCCCGCCATGTCATGAATATTTATATTCAAGTGGAATGTAATTTAGGAGGGTTAAATGCTAATTGATGTGTTTTATAGTCTTATTAAGAGAGTTATGGGTTAAGTAAATCGGTATTACCAGTGAATTTATTGTCTACAACATATCTGCATATGTTTAGGGGGATAATGTTGTTGTTGTAAATTAAATAATTAAAGAGATTTTACGTCACATGTTGTATTGTTTTATTGCTTAGTATATGTACCAGAGTGTCACCACTTACACAGATTTTGAAAATTAATCTATATTGTAAACTTGCATTCACATATACTAAAGTCTTGTACGCAGAGATTTTTTATTTTCTTGTAATTGTAATATGGCCTGGTCTCTATTTACTACGGTTAACTGATACCTAAGCTAACCACGACATTTCCATAAAGGAACTTTTGACAGTATTCTCTGCTGTGCTAATGGGCCCCCGGAATGCAACAGTAGTATTGACGTTTTTGTTTAATAACCCACGTCATCTCAATTGAAATATATAATCATAATTGTATAATCGGTTTATGTGGATCGTCCACATTATATTATACGTATGATGTTGTATTGTTTATTGATTCTAAACCAAAACCGTATAATTGAAAATATTAAAAATTAATCAAGTACATTAATTCACAATAACGGTCTTCTGAATAAGGGCTACACACCCTCAAATCTCGACAGATTCAATAAGGAATCAACCCGTCAAATATGGGTCTGTTTTATATCCTGTATTTACAGAACTCGTAGATCTGTTTAAATCATGTGTATTGAATGTATTTAATATATTCATATAGATGTATAAACGTTTTTTTTTTTTCTTTTTTTCTGTAACACACGTAATCTCAATTGGAATATATAATCGTAAGTGTACGAGCGGATTATGTGGACCGTCCACATAATCTTATACACATTTCATTATATTTTTTATTGACTATAAACAAAAATTAGGGTTGAAAATTTATCAACTATATTAATTCAAAATAACTGTGTTCTAAGGAAGGACCCCGCGCCAAATATCGACAGATTCAGTAAGGAATCAACCCGTCAAATATGGGTCTGTTTTATATCCTGTATTTACAGAACTCGTAGATCTGTTTAAATCATGTGTATTGAATGTATTTAATATATTCATATAGAAGTTTAAACGTTTTTTTTTTTCTTTTTTTCTGTAACACACGTAATCTCAATTGGAATATATAATCGTAAGTGTACGAGCGGATTATGTGGACCGTCCACATAATCTTATACACATTTCATTATATTTTTTATTGACTATAAACAAAAATTAGGGTTTTAAATTTATCAACTATATTAATTCAAAATAACTGTGTTCTAAGGAAGGACCCCGCGCCAAATATCGACAGATTCAGTAAGGAATCAACCCGTCAAATATGGGTCTGATTTATATCCTGTATTTACCGAACTCGTAGATCTGTTTAAATCATGTGTATTGAATGTATTTAATATATTCATATAGAAGTATTAACATTTTTTTTCTTCTGTAACACACGTAATCTCAATTGGAATATACAATCGTAAGTGTACGAGCGGATTATGTGGACCGTCCACACAATCTTATACACATTTCATTGTATTGTTTATTGATTATAAACCAAAATTAGGGTTGAAAATTGATGAACTCTATTAATTCAAATAAACTATGTTCTTAGGAAAGACCCCGCGCCAAATATCGACAGATTCAGTAAGGAATCAACCCGTCAAATATGGGTCTGTTTTATTTCCTTTAATTACTGAACTCATAGATCTGTTTAAATCATGTGTATTGAATGTATTTAATATATTCATATAGAAGTATTAACATTTTTTTTCTGTAACACACGTAATCTCAATTGGAATATACAATCGTAAGTGTACGAGCGGATTATGTGGACCGTCCACACAATCTTATACACATTTCATTGTATTGTTTATTGATTATAAACCAAAATTAGGGTTGAAAATTGATGAACTCTATTAATTCAAATAAACTATGTTCTTAGGAAAGACCCCGCGCCAAATATCGACAGATTCAGTAAGGAATCAACCCGTCAAATATGGGTCTGATTTATATCCTGTATTTACCGAACTCGTAGATCTGTTTAAATCATGTGTATTGAATGTATTTAATATATTCATATAGAAGTATTAACATTTTTTTTCTTCTGTAACACACGTATTCTCAATTGGAATATACAATCGTAAGTGTACGAGCGGATTATGTGGACCGTCCACACAATCTTATACACATTTCATTGTATTGTTTATTGATTATAAACCAAAATTAGGGTTGAAAATTGATGAACTCTATTAATTCAAATAAACTATGTTCTTAGGAAAGACCCCGCACCAAATATCGACAGATTCAGGAAGGAATCAACCCGTCAAATATGGGTCTGTTTTATTTCCTTTAATTACTGAACTCATAGATCTGTTGAAATCACGTATCATTGAGCATATAAAGATTTATATTAAAAACAGATAACTTTATCAAATAAACATATATTTTTGCATGTCATACGGTTTACCTTTAGGCTAATATAGTCTTAACAAAACTTTATTTGGGAACATTGGGAAGAAAACAGTGTAAGCAAGCATCAACAATCCTCGTTACATGGGTTAGGATTATTATAGGAAACCCGAAAGAATAACCCTAATCCTTAACCCTTAATATTAGTATGATAATACTGTTGACCGTTCACATAATAATTGTCTTAAAAGCAGCTTGTTAAGAAAGATCACAACCTAAATATTTTCTTTTGGTCTATAGAATGTATTTGGATAGTAGTATTAACGTTTTTGTTTTTTTTAGTAACACACGTAATCTCAATTGGAATATATAATCGTAAGTATATGAGCGTATTATGTGGACCGTCCACATAATCTGAGACACATGATATTGTATAACATATTGATTCTTAAGCAAAGCTCCTCTTGAATATATTCAGAAATGATCAGCTAATCTAATTAACACTGACAGCCTTCTGAACAAGGGCCAAACCCTCAAATCTCGAAATATTTCAGTTAATCATCCACTCCGTCAAACAAGGGTCTGTTTATATCCTTTATTTTCCGAAGTTGTAGGTCTGTCTATATCATGTGTCATTGAGCATAGAAAAATTGAAATTAAAAATAGATAGCCATATCATATTAAATGAAAGTCGGCTTACCTACATTGTAATGAAACTTGATCTCAACTTTAATTGGGAACATTGGAAATGAACCACTCCTGTAAACTGACCTCAATGACCACCGGTGCACGGGTTATGGTTGGCATTGGTGCCCCCCCCCGCACCCTTACCCCCCGACTTAAAAAGAAAAGTGAAAATAAAACTTACTATTACCCTTATCCTGTAAGATAATACTCATAACCATTCAAATATTAATTGTTTAAAACGAAGCTGTTAAGACAATAGTGTGTATTAGGATAGTAGTGTAACGTGAATGGTTTTTATACTCATCCGTAGTAAGCTGTGCATTGAGCTACATAGCCCGCCATGTCATGAATATTTATATTCAAGTGGAATGTAATTTAGGAGGGTTAAATGCTAATTGATGTGTTTTATAGTCTTATTAAGAGAGTTATGGGTTAAGTAAATCGGTATTACCAGTGAATTTATTGTCTACAACATATCTGCATATGTTTAGGGGGATAATGTTGTTGTTGTAAATTAAATAATTAAAGAGATTTTACGTCACATGTTGTATTGTTTTATTGCTTAGTATATGTACCAGAGTGTCACCACTTACACAGATTTTGAAAATTAATCTATATTGTAAACTTGCATTCACATATACTAAAGTCTTGTACGCAGAGATTTTTTATTTTCTTGTAATTGTAATATGGCCTGGTCTCTATTTACTACGATTAACTGATACACAAGCTAACCACGACATTTCCATAAAGGAACTTTTGACAGTATTCTCTGCTGTGCTAATGGGCCCCCGGAATGCAACAGTAGTATTGACGTTTTTGTTTAATAACCCACGTCATCTCAATTGAAATATATAATCATAATTGTATAATCGGTTTATGTGGATCGTCCACATTATATTATACGTATGATGTTGTATTGTTTATTGATTCTAAACCAAAACCGTATAATTGAAAATATTAAAAATTAATCAAGTACATTAATTCACAATAACGGTCTTCTGAATAAGGGCTACACACCCTCAAATCTCGACAGATTCAATAAGGAATCAACCCGTCAAATATGGGTCTGTTTTATATCCTGTATTTACAGAACTCGTAGATCTGTTTAAATCATGTGTATTGAATGTATTTAATATATTCATATAGATGTATAAACGTTTTTTTTTTCTTTTTTTCTGTAACACACGTAATCTCAATTGGAATATATAATCGTAAGTGTACGAGCGGATTATGTGGACCGTCCACATAATCTTATACACATTTCATTATATTTTTTATTGACTATAAACAAAAATTAGGGTTTTAAATTTATCAACTATATTAATTCAAAATAACTGTGTTCTAAGGAAGGACCCCGCGCCAAATATCGACAGATTCAGTAAGGAATCAACCCGTCAAATATGGGTCTGTTTTATATCCTGTATTTACAGAACTCGTAGATCTGTTTAAATCATGTGTATTGAATGTATTTAATATATTCATATAGAAGTTTAAACGTTTTTTTTTTCTTTTTTTCTGTAACACACGTAATCTCAATTGGAATATATAATCGTAAGTGTACGAGCGGATTATGTGGACCGTCCACATAATCTTATACACATTTCATTATATTTTTTATTGACTATAAACAAAAATTAGGGTTTTAAATTTATCAACTATATTAATTCAAAATAACTGTGTTCTAAGGAAGGACCCCGCGCCAAATATCGACAGATTCAGTAAGGAATCAACCCGTCAAATATGGGTCTGATTTATATCCTGTATTTACCGAACTCGTAGATCTGTTTAAATCATGTGTATTGAATGTATTTAATATATTCATATAGAAGTATTAACATTTTTTTTCTGTAACACACGTAATCTCAATTGGAATATACAATCGTAAGTGTACGAGCGGATTATGTGGACCGTCCACACAATCTTATACACATTTCATTGTATTGTTTATTGATTATAAACCAAAATTAGGGTTGAAAATTGATGAACTCTATTAATTCAAATAAACTATGTTCTTAGGAAAGACCCCGCGCCAAATATCGACAGATTCAGTAAGGAATCAACCCGTCAAATATGGGTCTGATTTATATCCTGTATTTACCGAACTCGTAGATCTGTTTAAATCATGTGTATTGAATGTATTTAATATATTCATATAGAAGTATTAACATTTTTTTTCTGTAACACACGTAATCTCAATTGGAATATACAATCGTAAGTGTACGAGCGGATTATGTGGACCGTCCACACAATCTTATACACATTTCATTGTATTGTTTATTGATTATAAACCAAAATTAGGGTTGAAAATTGATGAACTCTATTAATTCAAATAAACTATGTTCTTAGGAAAGACCCCGCGCCAAATATCGACAGATTCAGTAAGGAATCAACCCGTCAAATATGGGTCTGATTTATATCCTGTATTTACCGAACTCGTAGATCTGTTTAAATCATGTGTATTGAATGTATTTAATATATTCATATAGAAGTATTAACATTTTTTTTCTTCTGTAACACACGTATTCTCAATTGGAATATACAATCGTAAGTGTACGAGCGGATTATGTGGACCGTCCACACAATCTTATACACATTTCATTGTATTGTTTATTGATTATAAACCAAAATTAGGGTTGAAAATTGATGAACTCTATTAATTCAAATAAACTATGTTCTTAGGAAAGACCCCGCACCAAATATCGACAGATTCAGGAAGGAATCAACCCGTCAAATATGGGTCTGTTTTATTTCCTTTAATTACTGAACTCATAGATCTGTTGAAATCACGTATCATTGAGCATATAAAGATTTATATTAAAAACAGATAACTTTATCAAATAAACATATATTTTTGCATGTCATACGGTTTACCTTTAGGCTAATATAGTCTTAACAAAACTTTATTTGGGAACATTGGGAAGAAAACAGTGTAAGCAAGCATCAACAATCCTCGTTACATGGGTTAGGATTATTATAGGAAACCCGAAAGAATAACCCTAATCCTTAACCCTTAATATTAGTATGATAATACTGTTGACCGTTCACATAATAATTGTCTTAAAAGCAGCTTGTTAAGAAAGATCACAACCTAAATATTTTCTTTTGGTCTATAGAATGTATTTGGATAGTAGTATTAACGTTTTTGTTTTTTTTAGTAACACACGTAATCTCAATTGGAATATATAATCGTAAGTATATGAGCGTATTATGTGGACCGTCCACATAATCTGAGACACATGATATTGTATAACATATTGATTCTTAAGCAAAGCTCCTCTTGAATATATTCAGAAATGATCAGCTAATCTAATTAACACTGACAGCCTTCTGAACAAGGGCCAAACCCTCAAATCTCGAAATATTTCAGTTAATCATCCACTCCGTCAAACAAGGGTCTGTTTATATCCTTTATTTTCCGAAGTTGTAGGTCTGTCTATATCATGTGTCATTGAGCATAGAAAAATTGAAATTAAAAATAGATAGCCATATCATATTAAATGAAAGTCGGCTTACCTACATTGTAATGAAACTTGATCTCAACTTTAATTGGGAACATTGGAAATGAACCACTCCTGTAAACTGACCTCAATGACCACCGGTGCACGGGTTATGGTTGGCATTGGTGCCCCCCCCCCGCACCCTTACCCCCCGACTTAAAAAGAAAAGTGAAAATAAAACTTACTATTACCCTTATCCTGTAAGATAATACTCATAACCATTCAAATATTAATTGTTTAAAACGAAGCTGTTAAGACAATAGTGTGTATTAGGATAGTAGTGTAACGTGAATGGTTTTTATACTCATCCGTAGTAAGCTGTGCATTGAGCTACATAGCCCGCCATGTCATGAATATTTATATTCAAGTGGAATGTAATTTAGGAGGGTTAAATGCTAATTGGTGTGTTTTATAGTCTTATTAAGAGAGTTATGGGTTAAGTAAATCGGTATTACCAGTGAATTTATTGTCTACAACATATCTGCATATGTTTAGGGGGATAATGTTGTTGTTGTAAATTAAATAATTAAAGAGATTTTACGTCACATGTTGTATTGTTTTATTGCTTAGTATATGTACCAGAGTGTCACCACTTATACAGATTTTGAAAATTAATCTATATTGTAAACTTGCATTCACATATACTAAAGTCTTGTACGCAGAGATTTTTTATTTTCTTGTAATTGTAATATGGCCTGGTCTCTATTTACTACGATTAACTGATACACAAGCTAACCACGACATTTCCATAAAGGAACTTTTGACAGTATTCTCTGCTGTGCTAATGGGCCCCCGGAATGCAACAGTAGTATTGACGTTTTTGTTTAATAACCCACGTCATCTCAATTGAAATATATAATCATAATTGTATAATCGGTTTATGTGGATCGTCCACATTATATTATACGTATGATGTTGTATTGTTTATTGATTCTAAACCAAAACCGTATAATTGAAAATATTAAAAATTAATCAAGTACATTAATTCACAATAACGGTCTTCTGAATAAGGGCTACACACCCTCAAATCTCGACAGATTCAATAAGGAATCAACCCGTCAAATATGGGTCTGTTTTATATCCTGTATTTACAGAACTCGTAGATCTGTTTAAATCATGTGTATTGAATGTATTTAATATATTCATATAGATGTATAAACGTTTTTTTTTTTCTTTTTTTCTGTAACACACGTAATCTCAATTGGAATATATAATCGTAAGTGTACGAGCGGATTATGTGGACCGTCCACATAATCTTATACACATTTCATTATATTTTTTATTGACTATAAACAAAAATTAGGGTTTTAAATTTATCAACTATATTAATTCAAAATAACTGTGTTCTAAGGAAGGACCCCGCGCCAAATATCGACAGATTCAGTAAGGAATCAACCCGTCAAATATGGGTCTGTTTTATATCCTGTATTTACAGAACTCGTAGATCTGTTTAAATCATGTGTATTGAATGTATTTAATATATTCATATAGAAGTTTAAACGTTTCTTTCTTCTTTTTTTCTGTAACACACGTAATCTCAATTGGAATATATAATCGTAAGTGTACGAGCGGATTATGTGGACAGTCCACACAATCTTATACACATTTCATTGTATTGTTTATTGATTATAAACCAAAATTACGGTTGAAAATTGATGAACTCTATTAATTCAAATAAACTATGTTCTTAGGAAAGACCCCGCACCAAATATCGACAGATTCAGTAAAGGATCAATCCGTCAAATATGGGTCTGTTTTATATCCTGTATTTACCGAACTCGTAGATCTGTTTAAATCATGTGTATTGAATGTATTTAATATATTCATATAGAAGTATTAACATTTTTTTTTCTGTAACACACGTATTCTCAATTGGAATATACAATCGTAAGTGTACGAGCGGATTATGTGGACCGTCCACACAATCTTATACACATTTCATTGTATTGTTTATTGATTATAAACCAAAATTAGGGTTGAAAATTGATGAACTCTATTAATTCAAATAAACTATGTTCTTAGGAAAGACCCCGCACCAAATATCGACAGATTCAGGAAGGAATCAACCCGTCAAATATGGGTCTGTTTTATTTCCTTTAATTACTGAACTCATAGATCTGTTGAAATCACGTATCATTGAGCATATAAAGATTTATATTAAAAACAGATAACTTTATCAAATAAACATATATTTTTGCATGTCATACGGTTTACCTTTAGGCTAATATAGTCTTAACAAAACTTTATTTGGGAACATTGGGAAGAAGAAAGTGTAAGCAAGCATCAACAATCCTCGTTACATGGGTTAGGATTATTATAGGAAACCCGAAAGAATAACCCTAATCCTTAACCCTTAATATTAGTATGATAATACTGTTGACCGTTCACATAATAATTGTCTTAAAAGCAGCTTGTTAAGAAAGATCACAACCTAAATATTTTCTTTTGGTCTATAGAATGTATTTGGATAGTAGTATTAACGTTTTTGTTTTTTTTAGTAACACACGTAATCTCATTTGGAATATATAATCGTAAGTATATGAGCGTATTATGTGGACCGTCCACATAATCTGAGACACATGATATTGTATAACATATTGATTCTTAAGCAAAGCTCCTCTTGAATATATTCAGAAATGATCAGCTAATCTAATTAACACTGACAGCCTTCTGAACAAGGGCCAAACCCTCAAATCTCGAAATATTTCAGTTAATCATCCACTCCGTCAAACAAGGGTCTGTTTATATCCTTTATTTTCCGAAGTTGTAGGTCTGTCTATATCATGTGTCATTGAGCATAGAAAAATTAAAATTAAAAATAGATAGCCATATCATATTAAATGAAAGTCGGCTTACCTACATTGTAATGAAACTTGATCTCAACTTTAATTGGGAACATTGGAAATGAACCACTCCTGTAAACTGACCTCAATGACCACCGGTGCACGGGTTATGGTTGGCATTGGTGCCCCCCCCCCCGCACCCTTACCCCCCGACTTAAAAAGAAAAGTGAAAATAAAACTTACTATTACCCTTATCCTGTAAGATAATACTCATAACCATTCAAATATTAATTGTTTAAAACGAAGCTGTTAAGACAATAGTGTGTATTAGGATAGTAGTGTAACGTGAATGGTTTTTATACTCATCCGTAGTAAGCTGTGCATTGAGCTGCATAGCCCGCCATGTCATGAATATTTATATTCAAGTGGAATGTAATTTAGGAGGGTTAAATGCTAATTGATGTGTTTTATAGTCTTATTAAGAGAGTTATGGGTTAAGTAAATCGGTATTACCAGTGAATTTATTGTCTACAACATATCTGCATATGTTTAGGGGGATAATGTTGTTGTTGTAAATTAAATAGTTAAAAAGATTTTACGTCACATGTTGTATTGTTTTATTGCTTAGTATATGTACCAGAGTGTCACCACTAACACAGATTTTGAAAATTAATCTATATTGTAAACTTGCATTCACATATACTAAAGTCTTGTACGCAGAGATTTTTTATTTTCTTGTAATTGTAATATGGCCTGGTCTCTATTTACTACGGTTAACTGATACCTAAGCTAACCACGACATTTCCATAAAGGAACTTTTGACAGTATTCTCTGCTGTGCTAATGGGCCCCCGGAATGCAACAGTAGTATTGACGTTTTTGTTTAATAACCCACGTCATCTCAATTGAAATATATAATCATAATTGTATAATCGGTTTATGTGGATCGTCCACATTATATTATACGTATGATGTTGTATTGTTTATTGATTCTAAACCAAAACCGTATAATTGAAAATATTAAAAATTAATCAAGTACATTAATTCACAATAACGGTCTTCTGAATAAGGGCTACACACCCTCAAATCTCGACAGATTCAATAAGGAATCAACCCGTCAAATATGGGTCTGTTTTATATCCTGTATTTACAGAACTCGTAGATCTGTTTAAATCATGTGTATTGAATGTATTTAATATATTCATATAGATGTATAAACGTTTTTTTTTTTTTTTTTTTCTGTAACACACGTAATCTCAATTGGAATATATAATCGTAAGTGTACGAGCGGATTATGTGGACCGTCCACATAATCTTATACACATTTCATTATATTTTTTATTGACTATAAACAAAAATTAGGGTTGAAAATTTATCAACTATATTAATTCAAAATAACTGTGTTCTAAGGAAGGACCCCGCGCCAAATATCGACAGATTCAGTAAGGAATCAACCCGTCAAATATGGGTCTGTTTTATATCCTGTATTTACAGAACTCGTAGATCTGTTTAAATCATGTGTATTGAATGTATTTAATATATTCATATAGAAGTTTAAACGTTTTTTTTTTCTTTTTTTCTGTAACACACGTAATCTCAATTGGAATATATAATCGTAAGTGTACGAGCGGATTATGTGGACCGTCCACATAATCTTATACACATTTCATTATATTTTTTATTGACTATAAACAAAAATTAGGGTTTTAAATTTATCAACTATATTAATTCAAAATAACTGTGTTCTAAGGAAGGACCCCGCGCCAAATATCGACAGATTCAGTAAGGAATCAACCCGTCAAATATGGGTCTGATTTATATCCTGTATTTACCGAACTCGTAGATCTGTTTAAATCATGTGTATTGAATGTATTTAATATATTCATATAGAAGTATTAACATTTTTTTTCTTCTGTAACACACGTAATCTCAATTGGAATATACAATCGTAAGTGTACGAGCGGATTATGTGGACCGTCCACACAATCTTATACACATTTCATTGTATTGTTTATTGATTATAAACCAAAATTAGGGTTGAAAATTGATGAACTCTATTAATTCAAATAAACTATGTTCTTAGGAAAGACCCCGCGCCAAATATCGACAGATTCAGTAAGGAATCAACCCGTCAAATATGGGTCTGTTTTATTTCCTTTAATTACTGAACTCATAGATCTGTTTAAATCATGTGTATTGAATGTATTTAATATATTCATATAGAAGTATTAACATTTTTTTTCTGTAACACACGTAATCTCAATTGGAATATACAATCGTAAGTGTACGAGCGGATTATGTGGACCGTCCACACAATCTTATACACATTTCATTGTATTGTTTATTGATTATAAACCAAAATTAGGGTTGAAAATTGATGAACTCTATTAATTCAAATAAACTATGTTCTTAGGAAAGACCCCGCGCCAAATATCGACAGATTCAGTAAGGAATCAACCCGTCAAATATGGGTCTGATTTATATCCTGTATTTACCGAACTCGTAGATCTGTTTAAATCATGTGTATTGAATGTATTTAATATATTCATATAGAAGTATTAACATTTTTTTTCTTCTGTAACACACGTATTCTCAATTGGAATATACAATCGTAAGTGTACGAGCGGATTATGTGGACCGTCCACACAATCTTATACACATTTCATTGTATTGTTTATTGATTATAAACCAAAATTAGGGTTGAAAATTGATGAACTCTATTAATTCAAATAAACTATGTTCTTAGGAAAGACCCCGCACCAAATATCGACAGATTCAGGAAGGAATCAACCCGTCAAATATGGGTCTGTTTTATTTCCTTTAATTACTGAACTCATAGATCTGTTGAAATCACGTATCATTGAGCATATAAAGATTTATATTAAAAACAGATAACTTTATCAAATAAACATATATTTTTGCATGTCATACGGTTTACCTTTAGGCTAATATAGTCTTAACAAAACTTTATTTGGGAACATTGGGAAGAAAACAGTGTAAGCAAGCATCAACAATCCTCGTTACATGGGTTAGGATTATTATAGGAAACCCGAAAGAATAACCCTAATCCTTAACCCTTAATATTAGTATGATAATACTGTTGACCGTTCACATAATAATTGTCTTAAAAGCAGCTTGTTAAGAAAGATCACAACCTAAATATTTTCTTTTGGTCTATAGAATGTATTTGGATAGTAGTATTAACGTTTTTGTTTTTTTTAGTAACACACGTAATCTCAATTGGAATATATAATCGTAAGTATATGAGCGTATTATGTGGACCGTCCACATAATCTGAGACACATGATATTGTATAACATATTGATTCTTAAGCAAAGCTCCTCTTGAATATATTCAGAAATGATCAGCTAATCTAATTAACACTGACAGCCTTCTGAACAAGGGCCAAACCCTCAAATCTCGAAATATTTCAGTTAATCATCCACTCCGTCAAACAAGGGTCTGTTTATATCCTTTATTTTCCGAAGTTGTAGGTCTGTCTATATCATGTGTCATTGAGCATAGAAAAATTGAAATTAAAAATAGATAGCCATATCATATTAAATGAAAGTCGGCTTACCTACATTGTAATGAAACTTGATCTCAACTTTAATTGGGAACATTGGAAATGAACCACTCCTGTAAACTGACCTCAATGACCACCGGTGCACGGGTTATGGTTGGCATTGGTGCCCCCCCCCCCGCACCCTTACCCCCCGACTTAAAAAGAAAAGTGAAAATAAAACTTACTATTACCCTTATCCTGTAAGATAATACTCATAACCATTCAAATATTAATTGTTTAAAACGAAGCTGTTAAGACAATAGTGTGTATTAGGATAGTAGTGTAACGTGAATGGTTTTTATACTCATCCGTAGTAAGCTGTGCATTGAGCTACATAGCCCGCCATGTCATGAATATTTATATTCAAGTGGAATGTAATTTAGGAGGGTTAAATGCTAATTGATGTGTTTTATAGTCTTATTAAGAGAGTTATGGGTTAAGTAAATCGGTATTACCAGTGAATTTATTGTCTACAACATATCTGCATATGTTTAGGGGGATAATGTTGTTGTTGTAAATTAAATAATTAAAGAGATTTTACGTCACATGTTGTATTGTTTTATTGCTTAGTATATGTACCAGAGTGTCACCACTTACACAGATTTTGAAAATTAATCTATATTGTAAACTTGCATTCACATATACTAAAGTCTTGTACGCAGAGATTTTTTATTTTCTTGTAATTGTAATATGGCCTGGTCTCTATTTACTACGATTAACTGATACACAAGCTAACCACGACATTTCCATAAAGGAACTTTTGACAGTATTCTCTGCTGTGCTAATGGGCCCCCGGAATGCAACAGTAGTATTGACGTTTTTGTTTAATAACCCACGTCATCTCAATTGAAATATATAATCATAATTGTATAATCGGTTTATGTGGATCGTCCACATTATATTATACGTATGATGTTGTATTGTTTATTGATTCTAAACCAAAACCGTATAATTGAAAATATTAAAAATTAATCAAGTACATTAATTCACAATAACGGTCTTCTGAATAAGGGCTACACACCCTCAAATCTCGACAGATTCAATAAGGAATCAACCCGTCAAATATGGGTCTGTTTTATATCCTGTATTTACAGAACTCGTAGATCTGTTTAAATCATGTGTATTGAATGTATTTAATATATTCATATAGATGTATAAACGTTTTTTTTTTCTTTTTTTCTGTAACACACGTAATCTCAATTGGAATATATAATCGTAAGTGTACGAGCGGATTATGTGGACCGTCCACATAATCTTATACACATTTCATTATATTTTTTATTGACTATAAACAAAAATTAGGGTTTTAAATTTATCAACTATATTAATTCAAAATAACTGTGTTCTAAGGAAGGACCCCGCGCCAAATATCGACAGATTCAGTAAGGAATCAACCCGTCAAATATGGGTCTGTTTTATATCCTGTATTTACAGAACTCGTAGATCTGTTTAAATCATGTGTATTGAATGTATTTAATATATTCATATAGAAGTTTAAACGTTTTTTTTTTCTTTTTTTCTGTAACACACGTAATCTCAATTGGAATATATAATCGTAAGTGTACGAGCGGATTATGTGGACCGTCCACATAATCTTATACACATTTCATTATATTTTTTATTGACTATAAACAAAAATTAGGGTTTTAAATTTATCAACTATATTAATTCAAAATAACTGTGTTCTAAGGAAGGACCCCGCGCCAAATATCGACAGATTCAGTAAGGAATCAACCCGTCAAATATGGGTCTGATTTATATCCTGTATTTACCGAACTCGTAGATCTGTTTAAATCATGTGTATTGAATGTATTTAATATATTCATATAGAAGTATTAACATTTTTTTTCTTCTGTAACACACGTAATCTCAATTGGAATATACAATCGTAAGTGTACGAGCGGATTATGTGGACCGTCCACACAATCTTATACACATTTCATTGTATTGTTTATTGATTATAAACCAAAATTAGGGTTGAAAATTGATGAACTCTATTAATTCAAATAAACTATGTTCTTAGGAAAGACCCCGCGCCAAATATCGACAGATTCAGTAAGGAATCAACCCGTCAAATATGGGTCTGATTTATATCCTGTATTTACCGAACTCGTAGATCTGTTTAAATCATGTGTATTGAATGTATTTAATATATTCATATAGAAGTATTAACATTTTTTTTCTGTAACACACGTAATCTCAATTGGAATATACAATCGTAAGTGTACGAGCGGATTATGTGGACCGTCCACACAATCTTATACACATTTCATTGTATTGTTTATTGATTATAAACCAAAATTAGGGTTGAAAATTGATGAACTCTATTAATTCAAATAAACTATGTTCTTAGGAAAGACCCCGCGCCAAATATCGACAGATTCAGTAAGGAATCAACCCGTCAAATATGGGTCTGATTTATATCCTGTATTTACCGAACTCGTAGATCTGTTTAAATCATGTGTATTGAATGTATTTAATATATTCATATAGAAGTATTAACATTTTTTTTCTTCTGTAACACACGTATTCTCAATTGGAATATACAATCGTAAGTGTACGAGCGGATTATGTGGACCGTCCACACAATCTTATACACATTTCATTGTATTGTTTATTGATTATAAACCAAAATTAGGGTTGAAAATTGATGAACTCTATTAATTCAAATAAACTATGTTCTTAGGAAAGACCCCGCACCAAATATCGACAGATTCAGGAAGGAATCAACCCGTCAAATATGGGTCTGTTTTATTTCCTTTAATTACTGAACTCATAGATCTGTTGAAATCACGTATCATTGAGCATATAAAGATTTATATTAAAAACAGATAACTTTATCAAATAAACATATATTTTTGCATGTCATACGGTTTACCTTTAGGCTAATATAGTCTTAACAAAACTTTATTTGGGAACATTGGGAAGAAAACAGTGTAAGCAAGCATCAACAATCCTCGTTACATGGGTTAGGATTATTATAGGAAACCCGAAAGAATAACCCTAATCCTTAACCCTTAATATTAGTATGATAATACTGTTGACCGTTCACATAATAATTGTCTTAAAAGCAGCTTGTTAAGAAAGATCACAACCTAAATATTTTCTTTTGGTCTATAGAATGTATTTGGATAGTAGTATTAACGTTTTTGTTTTTTTTAGTAACACACGTAATCTCAATTGGAATATATAATCGTAAGTATATGAGCGTATTATGTGGACCGTCCACATAATCTGAGACACATGATATTGTATAACATATTGATTCTTAAGCAAAGCTCCTCTTGAATATATTCAGAAATGATCAGCTAATCTAATTAACACTGACAGCCTTCTGAACAAGGGCCAAACCCTCAAATCTCGAAATATTTCAGTTAATCATCCACTCCGTCAAACAAGGGTCTGTTTATATCCTTTATTTTCCGAAGTTGTAGGTCTGTCTATATCATGTGTCATTGAGCATAGAAAAATTGAAATTAAAAATAGATAGCCATATCATATTAAATGAAAGTCGGCTTACCTACATTGTAATGAAACTTGATCTCAACTTTAATTGGGAACATTGGAAATGAACCACTCCTGTAAACTGACCTCAATGACCACCGGTGCACGGGTTATGGTTGGCATTGGTGCCCCCCCCCCCCGCACCCTTACCCCCCGACTTAAAAAGAAAAGTGAAAATAAAACTTACTATTACCCTTATCCTGTAAGATAATACTCATAACCATTCAAATATTAATTGTTTAAAACGAAGCTGTTAAGACAATAGTGTGTATTAGGATAGTAGTGTAACGTGAATGGTTTTTATACTCATCCGTAGTAAGCTGTGCATTGAGCTACATAGCCCGCCATGTCATGAATATTTATATTCAAGTGGAATGTAATTTAGGAGGGTTAAATGCTAATTGGTGTGTTTTATAGTCTTATTAAGAGAGTTATGGGTTAAGTAAATCAGTATTACCAGTGAATTTATTGTCTACAACATATCTGCATATGTTTAGGGGGATAATGTTGTTGTTGTAAATTAAATAATTAAAGAGATTTTACGTCACATGTTGTATTGTTTTATTGCTTAGTATATGTACCAGAGTGTCACCACTTATACAGATTTTGAAAATTAATCTATATTGTAAACTTGCATTCACATATACTAAAGTCTTGTACGCAGAGATTTTTTATTTTCTTGTAATTGTAATATGGCCTGGTCTCTATTTACTACGATTAACTGATACACAAGCTAACCACGACATTTCCATAAAGGAACTTTTGACAGTATTCTCTGCTGTGCTAATGGGCCCCCGGAATGCAACAGTAGTATTGACGTTTTTGTTTAATAACCCACGTCATCTCAATTGAAATATATAATCATAATTGTATAATCGGTTTATGTGGATCGTCCACATTATATTATACGTATGATGTTGTATTGTTTATTGATTCTAAACCAAAACCGTATAATTGAAAATATTAAAAATTAATCAAGTACATTAATTCACAATAACGGTCTTCTGAATAAGGGCTACACACCCTCAAATCTCGACAGATTCAATAAGGAATCAACCCGTCAAATATGGGTCTGTTTTATATCCTGTATTTACAGAACTCGTAGATCTGTTTAAATCATGTGTATTGAATGTATTTAATATATTCATATAGATGTATAAACGTTTTTTTTTTTCTTTTTTTCTGTAACACACGTAATCTCAATTGGAATATATAATCGTAAGTGTACGAGCGGATTATGTGGACCGTCCACATAATCTTATACACATTTCATTATATTTTTTATTGACTATAAACAAAAATTAGGGTTTTAAATTTATCAACTATATTAATTCAAAATAACTGTGTTCTAAGGAAGGACCCCGCGCCAAATATCGACAGATTCAGTAAGGAATCAACCCGTCAAATATGGGTCTGTTTTATATCCTGTATTTACAGAACTCGTAGATCTGTTTAAATCATGTGTATTGAATGTATTTAATATATTCATATAGAAGTTTAAACGTTTCTTTCTTCTTTTTTTCTGTAACACACGTAATCTCAATTGGAATATATAATCGTAAGTGTACGAGCGGATTATGTGGACAGTCCACACAATCTTATACACATTTCATTGTATTGTTTATTGATTATAAACCAAAATTACGGTTGAAAATTGATGAACTCTATTAATTCAAATAAACTATGTTCTTAGGAAAGACCCCGCACCAAATATCGACAGATTCAGTAAAGGATCAATCCGTCAAATATGGGTCTGTTTTATATCCTGTATTTACCGAACTCGTAGATCTGTTTAAATCATGTGTATTGAATGTATTTAATATATTCATATAGAAGTATTAACATTTTTTTTTCTGTAACACACGTATTCTCAATTGGAATATACAATCGTAAGTGTACGAGCGGATTATGTGGACCGTCCACACAATCTTATACACATTTCATTGTATTGTTTATTGATTATAAACCAAAATTAGGGTTGAAAATTGATGAACTCTATTAATTCAAATAAACTATGTTCTTAGGAAAGACCCCGCACCAAATATCGACAGATTCAGGAAGGAATCAACCCGTCAAATATGGGTCTGTTTTATTTCCTTTAATTACTGAACTCATAGATCTGTTGAAATCACGTATCATTGAGCATATAAAGATTTATATTAAAAACAGATAACTTTATCAAATAAACATATATTTTTGCATGTCATACGGTTTACCTTTAGGCTAATATAGTCTTAACAAAACTTTATTTGGGAACATTGGGAAGAAGAAAGTGTAAGCAAGCATCAACAATCCTCGTTACATGGGTTAGGATTATTATAGGAAACCCGAAAGAATAACCCTAATCCTTAACCCTTAATATTAGTATGATAATACTGTTGACCGTTCACATAATAATTGTCTTAAAAGCAGCTTGTTAAGAAAGATCACAACCTAAATATTTTCTTTTGGTCTATAGAATGTATTTGGATAGTAGTATTAACGTTTTTGTTTTTTTTAGTAACACACGTAATCTCATTTGGAATATATAATCGTAAGTATATGAGCGTATTATGTGGACCGTCCACATAATCTGAGACACATGATATTGTATAACATATTGATTCTTAAGCAAAGCTCCTCTTGAATATATTCAGAAATGATCAGCTAATCTAATTAACACTGACAGCCTTCTGAACAAGGGCCAAACCCTCAAATCTCGAAATATTTCAGTTAATCATCCACTCCGTCAAACAAGGGTCTGTTTATATCCTTTATTTTCCGAAGTTGTAGGTCTGTCTATATCATGTGTCATTGAGCATAGAAAAATTAAAATTAAAAATAGATAGCCATATCATATTAAATGAAAGTCGGCTTACCTACATTGTAATGAAACTTGATCTCAACTTTAATTGGGAACATTGGAAATGAACCACTCCTGTAAACTGACCTCAATGACCACCGGTGCACGGGTTATGGTTGGCATTGGTGCCCCCCCCCCCGCACCCTTACCCCCCGACTTAAAAAGAAAAGTGAAAATAAAACTTACTATTACCCTTATCCTGTAAGATAATACTCATAACCATTCAAATATTAATTGTTTAAAACGAAGCTGTTAAGACAATAGTGTGTATTAGGATAGTAGTGTAACGTGAATGGTTTTTATACTCATCCGTAGTAAGCTGTGCATTGAGCTGCATAGCCCGCCATGTCATGAATATTTATATTCAAGTGGAATGTAATTTAGGAGGGTTAAATGCTAATTGATGTGTTTTATAGTCTTATTAAGAGAGTTATGGGTTAAGTAAATCGGTATTACCAGTGAATTTATTGTCTACAACATATCTGCATATGTTTAGGGGGATAATGTTGTTGTTGTAAATTAAATAGTTAAAAAGATTTTACGTCACATGTTGTATTGTTTTATTGCTTAGTATATGTACCAGAGTGTCACCACTAACACAGATTTTGAAAATTAATCTATATTGTAAACTTGCATTCACATATACTAAAGTCTTGTACGCAGAGATTTTTTATTTTCTTGTAATTGTAATATGGCCTGGTCTCTATTTACTACGGTTAACTGATACCTAAGCTAACCACGACATTTCCATAAAGGAACTTTTGACAGTATTCTCTGCTGTGCTAATGGGCCCCCGGAATGCAACAGTAGTATTGACGTTTTTGTTTAATAACCCACGTCATCTCAATTGAAATATATAATCATAATTGTATAATCGGTTTATGTGGATCGTCCACATTATATTATACGTATGATGTTGTATTGTTTATTGATTCTAAACCAAAACCGTATAATTGAAAATATTAAAAATTAATCAAGTACATTAATTCACAATAACGGTCTTCTGAATAAGGGCTACACACCCTCAAATCTCGACAGATTCAATAAGGAATCAACCCGTCAAATATGGGTCTGTTTTATATCCTGTATTTACAGAACTCGTAGATCTGTTTAAATCATGTGTATTGAATGTATTTAATATATTCATATAGATGTATAAACGTTTTTTTTTTTTCTTTTTTTCTTTTTTTCTGTAACACACGTAATCTCAATTGGAATATATAATCGTAAGTGTACGAGCGGATTATGTGGACCGTCCACATAATCCTATACACATTTCATTATATTTTTTATTGACTATAAACAAAAATTAGGGTTTTAAATTTATCAACTATATTAATTCAAAATAACTGTGTTCTAAGGAAGGACCCCGCGCCAAATATCGACAGATTCAGTAAGGAATCAACCCGTCAAATATGGGTCTGTTTTATATCCTGTATTTACAGAACTCGTAGATCTGTTTAAATCATGTGTATTGAATGTATTGAATATATTCATATAGAAGTATAAACGTTTTTTTTTTTTTTTTTTTTTTCTGTAACACACGTAATCTCAATTGGAATATATAATCGTAAGTGTACGAGCGGATTATGTGGACCGTCCACATAATCTTATACACATTTCATTATATTTTTTATTGACTATAAACAAAAATTAGGGTTTTAAATTTATCAACTATATTAATTCAAAATAACTGTGTTCTAAGAAAGGACCCCGCGCCAAATATCGACAGATTCAGTAAGGAATCAACCCGTCAAATATGGGTCTGTTTTATATCCTGTATTTACAGAACTCGTAGATCTGTTTAAATCATGTGTATTGAATGTATTTAATATATTCATATAGAAGTATAAACGTTTTTTTTTTTTTTTTTTTTTTTTCTGTAGCACACGTAATCTCAATTGGAATATATAATCGTAAGTGTACGAGCGGATTATGTGGACCGTCCACATAATCTTATACACATTTCATTATATTTTTTATTGACTATAAACAAAAATTAGGGTTTTAAATTGATCAACTATATTAATTCAAAATAACTGTGTTCTAAGGAAGGACCCCGCGCCAAATATCGACAGATTCAGTAAGGAATCAACCCGTCAAATATGGGTCTGATTTATATCCTGTATTTACAGAACTCGTAGATCTGTTTAAATCATGTGTATTGAATGTATTTAATATATTCATATAGAAGTATTAACATTTTTTTTCTGTAACACACGTAATCTCAATTGGAATATACAATCGTAAGTGTACGAGCGGATTATGTGGACCGTCCACACAATCTTATACACATTTCATTGTATTGTTTATTGATTATAAACCAAAATTAGGGTTGAAAATTGATGAACTCTATTAATTCAAATAAACTATGTTCTTAGGAAAGACCCCGCGCCAAATATCGACAGATTCAGTAAGGAATCAACCCGTCAAATATGGGTCTGATTTATATCCTGTATTTACCGAACTCGTAGATCTGTTTAAATCATGTGTATTGAATGTATTTAATATATTCATATAGAAGTATTAACACTTTTTTTTTTGTAACACACGTAATCTCAATTGGAATATACAATCGTAAGTGTACGAGCGGATTATGTGGACCGTCCACACAATCTTAAACACATTTCATTGTATTTTTTATTGATTATAAACCAAAATTAGGGTTGAAAATTGATGAACTCTATTAATTCAAAATATCCGTTCTTAGGAAGGACCCCGCGCCAAATATCTACAGATTCAGTAAGGAATCAACCCGTCAAATATGGGTCTGTTTTATATCCTGTATTTACCGAACTCGTAGATCTGTTTGAATCATGTGTATTGAATGTATTGAATATATTCATATAGTAGTATTAACGTTTTGTATTGTTTATTGATTATAAACCAAAAATAGGGTTTAAAAGTTATCAACTACATTAATTCAAAACAATTGTGTTCTTAGGAAAGACCCCGCACCAAATATCGACAGGTTCAGTAAAGGATCAATCCGTCAAATATGGGTCTGTTTTATATCCTGTATTTACCGAACTCGTAGATCTGTTTGAATCATGTGTATTGAATGTATTGAATATATTCATATAGTAGTATTAACGTCTTTTTTTTCCGTAACACACGTAATCTCAATTGGAATATATAATCGTAAGTGTACGAGCGGATTATGTGGACCGTCCACATAATCTTATACACATTTCATTGTATTGTTTATTGATTATAAACCAAAATTAGGGCATAAATTTTATCAACTACATTAATTCAAAACAACTGTGTTCAAAGGAAGGACCCCGCACCAAATATCGATAGATTCAGTAAGGAATCAACCCGTCAAATATGGATCTGTTTTATAACCTTTAATTACTGAACTCGTAGATCTGTTTAAATCATGTATATAAAGATTTATATTAAAAACAGATAGCTTTATCCAAAAAAATATATATTTTTGCATGTCATACTGTTTACCTTTAGGTTAATATATTCTTAACAAAACTTTATTTGGGAACATTGGGAAGAAAAAAATGTAAGCAACATCAACAACCATGGTTACATGGGTTAGGATTATTATAGGAAACCCCGAAAGAATAACCCTAATCCTTAAGCCTTAATATTGGTATGATAATACTGTTGACCGTTCACATGACTGTCTCAAAAGCAGCTTGTTAAGAAAAATCACAACCTAAATATTTTCTTTTGGTTAATAGAATGTATTTGGATAGTAGTATTAACGTTGTTTTTTTTAGTAACACACGTAATCCCAATCGGAATATATAATCGTAAGTATATGAGCGGATTATGTGGACCGTCCACATAATCTGAGACACACGATATTGTATAACATATTGATTCTTAAGCATAGCTCATCTTGAATATATTCAGAAATGTTCAGCTAATCTAATACCCACTGACAGCCTTCTGAACAAGGGCCAAACCCTCAAATCTCGAAATATTTCAGTTAATCATCACTACGTCAAACAAGGGTCTGTTAATATCCTTTATTTTCCGAAGTTATAGATCTGTCTATATCATGTGTCATTGAGTATAGAAATATTGATATTAAAAATAGATAGCCATATCATATTAAATTTGTGCATGGAAGTCGGTTTACCTACATTGTAATGAAACTTGATCTCAACTTTAATTGGGAACATTGGAAATGAACCACTCCTGTAAACTGACCTCAATGACCACCGGTGCAAAGTTATGGATGGTATTGCTGCCCCCCCCCCCCGCACCCTTACCCCCAGACTTAAAAAGCCTGTGAAAATAAAACTTACTATTACCCTTATCCTGTAAGATAATACTCATAAACATTCACATATTAATTGTTTAAAACGAAGCAGTTAAGAAAATAGTGTGTATTAGGATAGTAGTGTAACGTGAACGGTTTTTATACTCATCCGTAGTAAGCGGTGCACCTAGCTACATAACCAGCCATGTCATGAATATTTATAGTCAAGTTGGATATAATTTAGGAGGGTTAAATGCTTATTGATGTGTTTTGTAGTCTAATTAAGAGAGTTATGGGTTTAGTAAAACAGTTTTATCAGTAAGTTAAATGTCTACGACATATTTGCATATGTTTGAGGGAATAATGTTGTTGTTGTTAATGAAATAGTTAAAGAGATTTTACGTCACATGTTGTATTGTTTTATTGCTTATTATATTAACCAGAATGCCACCACCTTAACAATTTTAGAAATTAATCTATTATATAAGTTGCATTCACATTTACTAGATTCTTTTACCCGGAGATTTTTTCTTTTCTTGTTACTGTAATATGGCCTGGTCTCTAGTTACTACGGTTAACCATGCAGGTAAAAACAGAATCTAACCACGACATTTCCATAAAGGAACATCTGACAGTATTCTCTGCTGTGCTAAAGAGCCCCCGGAACGCAATAGTAGTATTGAGGTTTTTGTTTCATAATCCACGTCATCCTAATTGAAATATATAATCGTAATTGTATAATCAGTTTATGTGGATCGTCCACATTATATTATACGTATGATGTTGTATTGTTAATTGATTATAACTAAAACCGTAATTAAAAATATTAAAAATTAATCAACTACATTAATTCACAATAATGGTCTTCTGAATAAGGGCTACACACCCTCATATCTTGATATGTTTCAGGTTGGAATCACCCTGTCAAATATGGGTCTGTTTTATATCCAGTATTTACCGAACTTGTAAATCTGTTTAAATCATGTGTATTGAATATATTCATATTGTAGTATTAACGTCCTTTTCTTCTGTAACACACGTAATCTCAATTGGAATATATAATCGTAAGTGTACGAGCGGATTATGTGGACCGTCCACATAATCTTATACACATTTCATTGTATTTTTTCATTGATTATAAACCAAAATTAGGGTTGAAAATTGATCAACTCTATTAATTCAAAATATCCGTTCTTAGGAAAGACCCCGCACCAAATATCGACAGGTTCAGTAAAGGATCAATCCGTCAAATATGGGTCTGTTTTATATCCTGTATTTACAGAACTCGTAGATCTGTTTGAATCATGTGTATTGAATGTATTGAATATATTCATATAGTAGTATTAACGTCTTTTTTTCCGTAACACACGTAATCTCAATTGGAATATATAATCGTAAGTGTACGAGCGGATTATGTGGACCGTCCACATAATCTTATACACATTTCATTGTATTGTTTATTGATTATAAACCAAAAATAGGGTTTAAAATTTATCAAGTACATTAATTCAAAACAACTGTGTTCAAAGGAAGGACCCAGCACCAAATATCTACAGATTCAGTAAGGAATCAACCCGTCAAATATGGGTCTGTTTTATATCCTGTATTTACCGAACTCGTAGATCTAATTAAATCATGTGTATTGAATGTATTGAATATATTCATATAGTAGTATTAACCTCTTTTTTTTCTGTAACACACGTAATCTCAATTAGAATATATAATCGTTAGTGTACGAGCGGATTATGTGGACCGTCCACATAATCTTATACACATTTCATTATATTGTTTATTGATTATAAACCAAAATTAGGGCTTAAAATTTATCAACTACATTAATTCAAAACAACTGTGTTCAAAGGAAGGACCCCGCACCAAATATCGATAGATTCAGTAAGGAATCAACCCGTCAAATATGGGTCTGTTTTATATCCTGTATTTACCGAACTTGTAAATCTGTTTAAATCATGTGTATTGAATATATTCATATTGTAGTATTAACGTCCTTTTTTTCTGTAACACACGTAATCTCAATTGGAATATATAATCGTAAGTGTACGAGCGGATTATGAGGACCGTCCACATAATCTTATACACATTTCATTGTATTTTTCATTGATTATAAACCAAAATTAGGGTTGAAAATTGATCAACTCTATTAATTCAAAATATCCGTTCTTAGGAAAGACCCCGCACCAAATATCGACAGGTTCAGTAAAGGATCAATCCGTCAAATATGGGTCTGTTTTATATCCTGTATTTACCGAACTCGTAGATCTGTTTGAATCATGTGTATTGAATGTATTGAATATATTCCTATAGTAGTATTAACGTCTTTTTTTCTGTAACACACGTAATCTCAATTGGAATATATAATCGTAGGTGTACGAGTAGACTATGTGGACCGTCCACATAATCTTATACACATTTCATTGTATTGTTTATTGATTATAAACCAAAATTAGGGCATAAAATTTATCAACTCTATTAATTCAAAACAACTGTGTTCAAAGGAAGGACCCAGCACCAAATATCGACAGGTTCAGTAAAGAATCAACCCGTCAAATATGGGTCTGTTTTATATCCTGTATTTACCGAACTCGTAGATCTGTTTAAATCATTTGTATTGAATGTATTGAATATATTCATATAGAAGTATTAACGTCTTTTTTTTTTTCTGTAACACACGTAATCTCAATTGGAATATATAATCGTAAGTGTATGAGCGGATTATGTGGACCGTCCACATAATCTTATACACATGATGTGGTATAACATATTGACTCTAAAACAAAGCTCCTCTTGAATTTATTCAGAAATGATCAGCTAATCTAATTCACACTGACCATAACCATGCTAACCACATATTTCGATAAAACGAATATACTTCATTTTAACTTTGGTAATGGTTTTTTTGTGTCATACTATACACTATTATGGCAAAAAGTGAGTACATTATAAAGGGTCAAAAGGCTTATACCCATATCATTAACATTTCCCTTACATTGGGTAGATTGCATGGGTATTGTCAGTAGTTTATGTCTGTATTTGGTGTGTGGCGATTAGATATGCAATTCCACGGATTCGCCACTTGTTTAGACTTTTGGTCTGGATTTTCTTTTAGTATTAAAATGTACGCATATTGTGCACCTTGCATATACAATCGTGTTTACATTGCCTGTTATGTATAATGTATATAAAGTTAGTATACAAGGGGATTATGGGGACTGTCCACATAATAATGTCCACACTATCATGTATACCGACTTTTCTCTCAATAAATAAAATTGCAATTCTGAAGGTATAGATAGCTCCACTCACCATAACAGCAGAAACCACTTAATTTTTACGGGCCTAGCATGTGTACATCTAGTAGTCCCCGTAACCCTGTCATATGCCAACGTCCACATAAACCAGGTAATATATGTATGTATATATATATATATATATATATGTATGTATATATATATATATGTATGTATATGTAGATATATATATATATATATATATATATATATATATATATATATATATATATATATATATATATATATATATATATATATATATATATATATATATATATATATATATGTAGTTGTGCAGCGGAATACTATATGAACAATACTTCCTTATTTATTGTACTACGGCACATCCTGTTTGGGGAATGGAGTATCTCACATCTGGTTGTATAACAATGTCAGCTGTTTCATTGGACGAGGAATATGTATGAACTATAATATTTACATCCATACTGTTTATCTTATATACGTTACGACCTGTATTGACAAATTAAAAGGTACATCGTATCATATTTTGCTTTGGCCTAAACCTCTTTTATATTGAACGGCTTAGCTATAGACGGTTCAAGCGCTTCATGTTACCCTTGCCCGCAGTTCTCTGGTGGTAGTGAGGGCTGGTTCCTAATAGTTTTAGCCAACGGATGACAACTGTCAGTCATGTTTATGCATGAATAATTTAATGAGAGTAGCATGACTACAATAAGTATTATTTTGCTGACAGTGGCGTAGTCAGAGTTAGAGGGAAAGTGCCCCCCCTCTCCCCTTAGACACTGGATTTTCGGGGAATAGACTGGAATGGCATCAAAAACTGGCAAAATAATAAACAGCTATGATGTATGATGTTGGGATATGCTACTTGATTTTACAGCACGGTGTGATCTGCTTCTCAGAAGGTTTCCTCCTTTAGCTATAGTCCTCCTTGGCATAGAAATATATGTACCTCAACAAGTTAACTTTGAGTTAGTAATTGATACTTCTAGTCAAAGCTGCGTGAGTTGTACGGCACTGGAATTTCGTCTTTAATAAAAGATCACTGAGAAAGGAGATAAATTGAATACCTACTCACGAGTATTACTATGAATTTGTAAATGTGTGATATCGTCAATATATACAAGTTTCTTACAATATATACAAGTTTCTTGCAATAGTTAGCATTTTATAAAGCACCTTAATGTAGTCCTAATAATGTTAATGATACTATTATTTTGCCTCTGCGATCTCTTATCGACAGAAAACTTCTCAAAGGCGAGTGACGCTACTCCCCATAGGCCCCACCCATTAAGCCCCTTCCTGTACGGACGTCAGAACAATTTTGTGTCCCCTAAATGTGAATTGTCTTTCGTAGTAGAGGGGACAGGCTGTATTTGTTATTCAAAGTCATATCGATACAAGCGTCAATTCAACATCCATCGTAGTTATGCAATTCACGCACGTTCCGTAATCCGGTCTGAAATAGTAAAATGTCAATTTTTTCGAAATTTTCTTTGTCGATGCCTCTCATGCACAAAAAATAAATAAAATAACAAATTTAAATTATACTCTTTTCAACTATAAAGGTGCAATCCATAGCCGTGCTAGCTAGATCGTCTAGCCTACCTTTGTACACTTATAGACAAATTACGTAAACCAATTGAACTTGTGGGATACCATGATAATAAGAAGCGGAATACTTGATAATGTCGAATTTTTGTCAAATAAATGTCGTACTTTCATGTGTAGCATGACATCCAGTAGAAATTTTAAAGTCAAACAAATGAATGAAGCGAATTTGTAAGTATTCCTCGTTATTTCTGGGGTGACTATAGTTGGAAAAAATAAAACAGGATATCCCATGTGAGAGGCCTTTTTGTAGGAGCGGAACAGAAACTGTAACAGTGCTGTTTGGCTGTTTGATGTACACTATTCTCTGAAATATGAATTCTTCTAGACCTACACTTTGAATACTGTAGCAGATTTTGATACGTTATTAAAATTGCAATAATTTTTTGGTTAGTGTAACAGACCTGTCAGAAGTAAAGAAGAAATGCGAGATTTGATAAGATTATTGTCTATTTTACAAATTTAACAAAGGTTGTTATTTAAAATTAAAAGTTTCTCGTCATTTGTGTTTATTACGTCAAAATTTAACTATTTCTATAAAATTTTGGCTAAAATGGAGGGCAGCAGAGCTGACAAAGGAAGCAGAAGAGGAAGCAGGGAAAGCTCAAGAGGCTTTAAAACAGTCTTTTTTCTTACCTCATAATGAAAAGTTATCTCATATTTGGAATATTGTTGCAGAATGTTACAATACATATCTTGTTATCACTCTATGGGCATTTACTTCACACGGTTACAAACAGAAAAAAAGGTCATAATGTTCATTACAGAATAAATGTTAGGGTTAAACAACGTTTTTCCACATGTTTGTTATTGAATTGATTGGTTTGACGTGACTGTATTGTGCAGTCCACACGTTGCATTAGTTAAGTATTTCAAGTATTGTAGTAGATTATTTGTGGTGTCTTAATTCGGTTTCTTTCCACTGTTTGATAAAGGTACTCGATGACGTACGGTAATAGGATTTTATAATTGGCCGGTATTAGATGACTTATTTAGGGATGTTGTAATATATATATTAATATAAATGATACCATATGTTTTGTGAGTATAAGTATATAAAATGTGTCTGTGTGTGTCCTAGAAACCAAGAATCGTTAAGTATCCACTTTCATGAAGTTATTCATTTCCAACCAATTAATAATACTTGCTTGGAGGGAGGGAGGGGTTGGTAGCGGGAGGATTGACTACGAAGGAGGCAACATATTAAGGAAAAGCAGACAAGTTTAATGTAATGTTTTATTTTTATTTTTGATGAGACTCATGCAATATTCAATTTTCAAATTATCAAACAACAGTAAGCTGGTTAAATTTATTATTTGATATCAATTTCAATTAATTTCTTCTCATTCCCTTAGAAAATTGATTATTTGTCGAATCGTCCCGTTTGCAATTTTTGTTGCATGTTCTTCTTCTTTCTTGTCTGTGGCACGTCTAGCTGTCCGACGCTTGAAAAATCTGTATGGATATTTTCTTACCTTTCTCAGTAAAAACTGCTCTTTTGGGCAATTTGTTATTTATAATGTGTTATGTCTACACCGGTCGTATTTTCATATCTGTGTACTGCAGGCTGCATCCGTAACCGTTCAAACTATAACTATACCAGAACATGTACGTTCCTCGAGTAGAGCCGTCGTAGTCTCCGTTGAGATTTGAATAACCACAGTAACGACAGTAACTGCCATCAGGGTAATAACGGCAATAGTAATCACGACGGCAGTAACTACCATAATAATAATAATAATAGCGGTACCACCAGGCTCCTCTGTGTCCCTCCGCACAGTCGTAACTACTCGATCCGTCGTTGTCCTGGTCTTTTGTACTGAATTGTCTATTGTTGTTATAAGACAAACCATCATAACCTGCAAAAAACGAGACAGACTAAATAAATCGATAAATTATAAACTTTGAACGAATCCAACATCAGATACAAGGTAGAGGGCAATGCGTTTTTGTCCTACCAAGTTGAAAACGTCCGTTCCGCCTATGTTTTGCATTTTTTGTTAAATAATTAAGATAAATAAGTTGGTATTCTGCCTTTGCAAGGGCGTTGTTATACTTTTTCTTTCTTGGTTCCGTTTAAAATGCAGTGCCACAATAGGAGTCACATACAGATGGGGAAACTATTTTAACCAAATACTACGTTTGAGTTACAAGAGTCGCTAATATCACTCTTTATTTTATATTTTTTTTTATCGGCATTTAACACTACTACTCATTTATTTATTTTATTGTTATATTTAAGTTCACAACTTAGCTTCCTAACACTGTCAAAACTTGAGTTATAAATTTCTTGTTTGTGTCGGTGTTAAATGTTGTAAATTGTTGAATAATATTATGTTTAATTTAATTTGCATAACCAACTTTTCATTTCTCCCCTTTTTCAACCAAGTGCTTATTTTTGCTTGTACCACATAGGCTAACTTAGGCTCTCTTCGAACTTGGATAAGGAGGATGTGAGGGAGGGGGGGGGGGGGCTGTATGATGTAGCTTCGTATGTCATTCAAGTTAGGAAAACAAGGGTATCATTGAAAGATCTAGTCCTGAGTAATCTTACATGTTCTTATTACGTACAAAGTAATAATTGCATTTTGCTGAAAACGCCATCTCCCAATAAAACAAAAATCAAATAGACGGCATCATCTGCCTGTCAATATTATGGTTGTAATATACTATCTGGCCGGCTCCAAGTTCCCTGTTCTACTGTATACAGGGTATACAGAGTGTTATTGTCATCGATTGTTCAATTCTTTACCCTATATCTATAGCACGTTGTAATCTTTGTATCTTTCAACCTGAGCTCATACGTTGGACTATAAACGTAGATTGAAATTACACTATACACAAATCATGAAATCAATACTTTTAAATGAAGAATAGAACCGACATTTTATAACCGGAATTTACTATTAATGTTATAGCTAATATTTTAGGTTTCGACAAAGTAACCAAAATTCGATGTATTACACTTATGAAAATTTTGAATGATATTGATTATCGTCTTTTTATTATTTAGTTCTTATCGACATGTACTTCTAGTCTCGTACGTATAACTTCTTGGAACAGACTGATTGATTGATTAAAATTTATCGAATCTATACAGACGAATATTTCAAATAAATCATTTCTGATTCCTCTATTTCAATGTTCTATGCATGATAAACCCTAGATGACTTTACAAATAACATGATTAAATTTAAATAGCGCCTCAAAGTTTTCACATATGAGAATCATCGAATATACTTACCACTTAAAGTCACATTATACAGTAACGAGAAGGCACACGTGGTATGCTTCCAGGTACTACTAATATGATATTAACCGCTTTGTAAGTTTGAAGTAATGCGAGTTTGGTAGACAACAGCGAGCGACAAGGCAACAGACATTTACGATAATTTTCAGAATACTCGTTCAGGTTGGGATGATAGTGATGTTGAGATTTACTCTCTCTGTGTCAGAAATACATGGACACTGGCTACTATTATAATATCTACTGCCATAGTTTTATATATTGTTAGGTGCTTGTTACGTGCAAACACGGCCAAGAGACTTGTGTTGCCAATGAAAAGCGGATCTTATCGTCTGCTTCTTATGTCTGTACACATTGTATACAGTCCTGAAACCTACGTGCGTTCCAGCTGTAGTTCAAACGCGTGAGAGAAACATATTGCAATGTTTGGAATTTAAAATTGCTGTGAACCTTGAACTTATTTATCATTTAGCCAGGAATGCGGTAGCTATGAGATCAGGACATTAGTTGTTAGTTGCTTCTCCTAATTCACGTAATCGGTCCAGATTTATGTTTGCGTCAATGATTAGAACCATCTATTACTCACCTGTATTTCCACTGTGTGATCCAACTGATAGTCGATACTTGTCTGCTTGGTTATTAATCCTAAAAGTCGAATAGACGGCGTAAAACGATGATGAGCCGGAGTCCCTTAGATCAATACGAAGCTGGTAAGTTTTCTGGTTGGTCAGAGAGTAGATATATTTATTACCTAGCCAGTGGTCATGATTTTTATTCCCGAAACCGTCCTTGTAGTCCCTCCAACCACGATAAAAGTCAACGGAGGCACTCGATCGTCGCTGGAAAACCTATGAAATAAAAAAAAAGTGAATCCAGCTATATAATCTAGTTATCCGTAAGAGCATAACATTCAACGCCGTTAGATAGTTAACAAAGATATGGATACTATGAAAGTGAGATAATTTGCAATAGTGTTTTGTTTCTTGATTTTGGTTCTTCCTTAAATGGTCAAGTGCATCTCAAAGAGATCTGCAGTGCATCATTTTGAGGAGGGTACTAAAGTATAATGTGAGAAAGTTCAGAATTTAAGTCCTTAATTGTTTGCGAAGCTCACCGTCCATCCTCCTCCGTTACTTTCCATCTCACAGTAAACCTGAATACCGCGTGGCCAACCATCAGGGTAAATGGTGTAAACTCCATCCCTGCGTGTACCGGAAACATAAAGCTCTTGGCAATCTTTTGGGACCACCTCGCGGGTGCACGTAACTCCGTCCCCTTCGTAGCCATTATTGCAGTAACATTTACGGACACCACTCCTCGTAGCACAGGTTGCGTGACTACTACACTGGTAACTTTCATCTACAAGCCGGCTGTTCCTACAAGTTGATTTTCCAGTACATCTTGAATTGATGTAAAAGTGGCCCTCCTGTTTTAAGATATTCAGCAAAAAGAAAAAACAACACCTAATAATGAATTATGCATTTGCGGTTGTCATATTGAAATGTACTGGATTTCAACGATGGGTGGCCACGTGATTCCCGACTTAACGTAATACATCACTCGACTGAAAGTTTTTACTGGATTGGCGACAAAAAAGCTGGGTCTATAGCCCCTACACAATCACGATGCGCACGCTACTCTGTTATCTGTAAATGCAATGTAATTATCAACAAGTATAAATAGTAAAGGTTTGCTTCTAATTATATGGACAAAGATTTAAAAAAAAAAAACATTACAAAATGACCTAAAAGAACCGTACTGACCCCTAATACACTTCCTTTGTCGGCAACGAAGCAGTTGTGGGTGCACGTCACTCCGTCCCCGTTGTAGTTTGGATTGCAGTAACATTTACGGACACCGTTAATCTCAGAACAGGTTGCGTAACTACTACACTGGTAACTCTCATCCACGAGCCGGCTGTTCCTACAAGTTGTCATAGTTTTATATATTGCGTATTACGGTCACTCCTATCATGTTAGGTGTTTGTTATGCGCAAACACGACAAGGAGACATGTGTTGCCAAGAAACAGCGAATCTTATCGTCTGTTTCTGATGTCTAAACACACTGTATACAGTCCTAAAAACCTACGTTTGTTCCAGCTATAGTTCAAACGTTTGAAACAAAATAGCAATATTGTGAATTGCAAATTGCAAAGAACGTTGAACAAAATATATCATTTAACTGGGAATTTGGTAGCTAAGAGATCAAGACATTATTCATTGTAGAATACACATTAAAAATTACTCACCCAAATCTCCACTACTGTATGATCCAATTGATAGTCGATACTTGTCTGCCTCGTTGTTAATGCTGAAAGTCGAATAGACGACGTAATACGATGATGAAGCGGAATCCCTCAGATCAATGCGAAGCTGGTACGTTTTCTGGTTGGTAAGAGAGTGGATATATTTGTTACCTAGCCAGTGGTCTTGATTCTTATTACCAAAACCGTTCTTGTAGTCCGTCCAACCAAGATAAAAGTCAACGGAGGCACTTGATCGTCGCTGTAAAACCTATAAAAAAAGAAGAAAAAAGGTACTCTTACTGAATAATCTATTATCCTTAAAGGCTTGACATCCACAGTCTTAACTAAGATATGGATATTGTGAAAGTGAGATCATTCGCAAGAGTATTTTGTTTCTTGATTTTTCCCCTAAAATGGTCAAGTTCATCTCCACGAGATCTGCAGTGCATCATTTTGAGTAAAGTAAAGTATATTGTTAGGAAATTAAGAATTTAAATCCTAATTTGTTTGTGTAACTCACCGTCCATCCTCCTCCGTTACTTTCCATCTCACAGTAAACCTGAATGCCGCTTGGCTAACCATCAGGGTAAATGATGTAAACACCATCACTACGTGTACCGGAAACATAAAGCTCGTGGCAATCTTTTGGGAGGCTTGTGCACGTCTCTCCGTCGCCTTGGTAGTTTGTATTGCAGTAACATTTACGGACACAACTCTTCGTAGCACAGGTTGCGTGACTACCACACTGGTAACTCTCATCTACAAGCCGGTTGTTCCTACAAGTTGATTTCCGTGTACATCTTGAATTGATGTAAAAGTGGCCCTCCTAATTTAAGATATACAGCAAAAAGAAAATTTAAAACTAAAATGAATTATGAACTTGCGGTTGTCACAATGAAATGTACAGGATTTTAACGGTAGGTGGCCAATGATAAATCCCCTCGAATGATCTAGGAATAGGTATGACCTTTATGAAAGTTTTATAAAGTGTTAGAAGCCAACTCCGATGTAGGGAGCGAAGAGATCCGCCTTTATAAAAAAGTGGCTGCAAATATTGCATTCAATGGCTTATTGCGAATTTACATTAGGCCTACAAATAGTTCTAACCGCAAGACTGTGAACGAAAAGTATCTATGGATGTTTGTGTCAGGCTTATGTGGATGCACACTTGTAGGGAGTGGCCTCGTGATTCCCGACTAAACGTAATACTTCCCTCGACTGACAGTTTTGACTGATCTGGAGACCCCCCCCCAAAAAAAAAGGTGGGTAAACGGCCCCTCCCCAACCAGGATGCACGCAACTCGATTATCTGTTAATGTAATGTTTTTATCGACAAGTGGTCTTTGAAGCCAACTCCGATGTAGGGGTCCACGGGGTTTGCCATGAAAAGGTAGCATGTTGCATTTTTGTCAAATGTTGCATTAAAACGGCCTATCGCGACTATCCATTAGGCCTTCAATTGGTTCTCACCGCAAAACTATCGTTTATCCAAGCATTTTTGTGTAATGTTTATAAGGGAATGACATCTGAAGGAGTAGCCTTGTGCTTCCTGACTAAATGTAAGTAAAACGTTTGCTTCTTATTATATGGAAAATATCATTACGAGCGAAGCACTTAAAATAAATGAACCGTACTGACCATTAAAACAACTCCTTTGTCAGCAACGAAGCAGTTGCATTGATTGAGGGGGGTGCATTGTTCTTGCTGTCTCATATAACCTCCGACGCAAACACATTGCTCTGATTTTGTGCGAGAGGTAGCCGAGATGCAAGTCTCAGGGTCGTCACAAGTCCTCTCACAGGTCTCATCGCTAAATATCTCATTGGCTGGACACCATTCAGGGATTGTTTCTAAAGAACAGGAAAGAAAAAAAAATGAAAATAATAGTAACCTGATACAGTCACGACATATATTACATGTGGCATAGAATAGTTTGTCGTCATTACTTAAATACGTGGTTGTCAGAAGGTTAAAGGAAAGCAACATACACTCAGAAGCTGCTCGAATAAATGTAGAACATTTTAAATAGGTAGTGGCCGTTCCGTAGTCACATTAATGTTACTATTTATTCTGATATCGAGATAAAACACCATCATTTGTTGTGCAATTAGTCTGAAACCAGGTAGTCATGGCTTGTTTCTGTTTGGGAGTTCTCTAGGTGTAAGTATACTGCTTTCTGACAACAATGGTAATTAATAACAACATCAAAATTCTTTCGTTGGTTGTTCTGATCAAACTGGGAGACGAACCTGGTTTAATTGTAAACGTTATGTTGTACTAACGTTAGGAACGGTTCCTTGTTCAGAGCCATGGTCGGTGTTGAGTACGAAGCAGTCTTGTAGTGAGTGCGTAATCACACTCTAGCTAATGGAGGCATTTTGGAATTCTAGTATGGATACTAATGCAAGATTAATTGTTTGAACTCGCACTAGAAGCTTGTACTTGCACTCATATCATATCATATTCTATTTGCTACGATATGTATTGTAGTGCCGTTGTACTCGCTGATATACTATATGTATACTCGTACTATATATATTGTAGCAGTTTCTTCAAAACATATTTGACATGCCAAATTTACTTCCAAAAGATCCTTTCGTTTTCAGAATAAACCTTTCATTTTCTGAGCGTTTACGTTTGACATTTAATAAATGATCACGATTTTTATGATTTTTTTTTGGCTTTATATTTAATAATGTAAAAGACACTTACCATCTGATATTTCGAATGTTCCTAAACTAGATATATAATAATCCCCCCATTTATCTGAGATACGAAACTCGTCGTATGTTACATAGTAAGTTTCTCCAGCAACGTTCTCAAAGTCCATTCGCAGTTGGTATCGCTTTTGATTTGTTAAGACGGCAATTTTCTCATTTCCGATCCAAAAGTCACTCCCTAGAAAGCCAAAGCCATTTCTGAAGTCTTCCCAACTTCTACTAAAATTTACAGAATCCGATCTTCGTCGCTGTAATACCTTCAAAGAATATCAAAGAAGTTAAGCGTTAACTAGGATGTGATTGAATTATTATTATTTGTTCCCTACTGCAATGCGATTTGTTGCTAACAGCTATAACACACATATTTTAACTTATATTTCTAACTTCAGTTTGTAGTTTGGGCTAGATGTTTACAGTTCCCTTGGAAGAAGAACTACACTGTACATAAGTACAATCTGGTACTTAAATTCAACAATATTAAAAATGATTGATTCAAACTTTCGTTTCGATGAAAAAAGCGAGATTCTATTTGAAATAACGACTTTGTATTACATCGCTATATATTGCTGCAATCAGAATCTGAAGTAAATTTTTACAAAACTATCTAAAGTTGAAAAGGAGACATCAAGTAATCAGCCATACCGTCCATCCACCAGTATCAAGATCATTATCACAGTAAGCCTCAAACGGTTCCGGATGGCCATCTGGTTTAATAAGATACACTCCAGATGTATTGTGGGTAGAGGAACATGCATTCGATACTTCTTTGCAATCTCTCGTATACGCAGGTTGTTGAAAAACAAAGTATGAAGAACCTGGATGGAAAGTATAACAAAGTTATCATATTATTGTGACTGAAAAAAATCATTTTAGCTAACGAAAAAATCGCCTAAGATGTTTTATCTCAATTTCTTCTCTCCACCCAGGGGTTAAATGGGTACATATGGGGTAACTTGTCATTAGGCGCAATATATAGCTGCAGCTTTTGAACATCTTATCTATCATGGTTTTCATATTTATTTATTTCTGAGTTTGACATGTGTACTCCTTTTTATAAATATGCTATATTTATACTGGTTTCAATAAATGAAATGAAATGAAATGAAATGCTGTCTGGAGGGATGGTCTCTGGGACAGGTTATTATTGAACAGGGGTAATATAACGTCTGTAAAGCTCTTTGAAACCTATCGCTGTTTAAAAGCGCTAAATGAACCGAATGTTATTAACTTTATTATTTTTACTATAAGACTTTTCAGTTAATTGTAAAAGAACTGGTTTTGTTACTTAGCAAATTAAGGCAATCCATCAGTTTAAATATCAACTACTACTCAACTACTATATAGTCGAAGATGTCACGACTATATCTAATGAGGTAATTCTCAGATGTAACTGTTTTGAAGCATTATATGTAATTTGTTTTCAGCCTGCAATGGAAATTCAAAGACCAAGTAACTAGAATTTCATTTTAACCAAGCTTCCGTAGTTATCAATCATATCCAAGTAAAATCAAAAGACTCACGAAAACAGGCAAATCCCTTTTGTTTAATGTACCTAAGAAAATATCGATGTGGGACGTAGGATAAAAAAGGATCGAAAGTATATTACTCAGAGGGAATCAACCTCGAAATAGATATTCGGAAATAGTAACACGATTGAAAAACAAAACGTCAAGAGCGACCATTAAAAAGCTAACATTTCTAGCCATTCAAGTTGTCCAAATGAGGTGTTAACGTTATAATACATAAGTGATATAACTTACAGAGGTTAACCCTTATTATAAGATAAATCATTAATATAAATATTACACCTACCTGAAGATCTTCCCTCGGCACTGACGATTATCTGTGTAATAAAATATATTGACTGAATACATTACGAGACCTACAGAGTATTGCAGTCAACGGAAAGTAAGGCAGATTAAATCTAATGTTAATCAAACCAGTTTGAGGGAAAGAAAGAACTTTTCGTAAACTGGTCCAAAATATGTTGGTTTAAGAGTAAAGTCGATTTTTACTTTGGTAAATTCTCTGAGTCACCACTTTCAATGATGTTTTTCTTTTGTCTATATATGTCATATAGAATGCACAGGTCAATGATCACTTACAGGGTACAACTTTCTTCCAGGAAACATTATATTACTGTCATGTTTCCGGTTTTACAGCCACTGTGGCACATGATACGCCCGTGAAGGACAAAGGCAATAGTTGGCTGCTTCCTTAAATAGCTGTGTTGCTTAATGCGGACATATGTTCTTTGTTCAAGTTATATTTTGACATTAGAACATTTTTTGAATGGTGTCATTTTACTTGTAAGGCAAGTTCACAGCCATAGATGTGTATATCTTACTAACTCAACAATTGTAGCAGCGCTGCAGAAGCTCAGCTAAGCTTCTATTTGTAATAATTCTTTCTAGTGTTGTGCCGATATCGCCAATATCTGATCTGGCCGATATCCGATTTTTAATCTTAATATCGCCCCATACCGATACCGATATTTTTCAACAGCCAGTTTGAATGTCAAATCGCACTTTAAGTCATACTTTAATATATAAAGTATCAGATAATCGGCTATCGTAACATAGTATACTGCACAACTCACAAACAGTAACCACTTAGCAATTCCTTTGTGCCTATTCTATAACATTAGCCCTAACCTCTTTTTAACTGAATGATCATAGTCCCTAACAAGATGATATGCAAGAAACTGTGTGCTAGCATGGCTCACATTTCATTACATTTGAAATCTTTACAGAAGCCCCTGTTTTGAACCCTCACATGACTACAAAAATATTCTTCCTGTACATTTTTGGTTCACTAACATTCAAACTTATATCTACAATGCAAAATGGTAGAAGTACGTTATGGCACAGCGAATGTAAGAAAACCTTGGTAACGCTACTTCAACAAATCTACATGGTACAGTAAGAAGAATTGACGTTTAGAATTATAACATTATATCTTTTATAACATGATGATCATGGTGATGATAACATAGCAAGAGATAAAGAATATCAACAGAAAGGACAAAAGAAAAAGAGGAAGTAAAGGAAAAAACAAGGAATTTCCTTTATTCAGACCAAGTCATTCATGACCAAAATTCCACAGTGTGATAATGCTCTGCTATAGGGGAAAAGAATTGAGCAAATACGAATGTGAAGTATGAAGGATCGGAAGCGGTTAAAAAAATTACATTTTTCTTGTTTGTTAATTCCGAATTATAATGGCATAGACATGTTAGGACTTCGCGCATATGGAAGTTCAAATTTTATGAAATGACGATGTTATCTGTCAAGACAAAAACATATTGTATAGCATTTCCAGTAGTGAATTTACACAATTCTCTTAATAAACCAGAAAACAAGCTTTAGATCATTCCTGCAATTTTAGCAGTTCTCTGTTGTTTTTCGTCTCCATCAAATTTTTAAAATGCTTAAAACAATGTTTGCACATGGGTCATCTTATCAATAGTTTTAATACGTCTAACATGTCAAGAGTTTTTGGCACGAGTTTGTATCCTTCTAGAAGAATGTGGCCCTTGGATACAGAAAATGGTATCACACTTACCTAAAGTCATAAGAAATTAAAATCTACATTTTATACTTTGCTGTTGCCAACAGAGTAAAGTACACAGTATAGTACTATCCCAACAAAGATATTGAAGCGGTCAAGGCGATTAATTTGGGTTATAGCGAAAGTTTTTGTTGTCGTCGATAATGTTATTCAGGAAGCACAGACGGTGTGCGACGTTATTGTTGTATCTGCATGAAAATTGTGTTTATTTTAACCAAATGCTGAGTATCACATGCCGTTTGTCTCCTTGAATATAATGTTCGTTTGAACGAAAGCCACAAATTATGATATCCTTTGTGAAAAATACTTTCCTTTGTATACTGAATTAAATTACATTTTTCTCTCACAATGTAAGAAATGTTAAGTTGTATACTACACCAAACAGCCATATCACGAAGGGAGGGTGTGAGTCGGGTAGGAGCGAGTGATTGAGGGCAGCAAAGAATTGGTTTATTCAAATTGAGACTATTAAGCGTTACAAGGAAGTTTACATGTTTAACAACTTAATGGAACACCTTGTGTGAAAATCAAAGTAAACTACGGTATTTGTGATTAGAGAAATAACAGATAACATAAAGGATTATGAATGTATTTTTTTCTCGTAGTAGTTCATTTCCAGGTTATACGTTAACACCTAATTAATTATATGGCACAGATGTAGTTAATATATGCATAAAATATTTAATTCTTTACACGGTGAACTAGCCTTTCATATTCCAATATTTGACAGAAATCATCACTTTGGATGGTGATTAGAATGTTGGTGAACTGGATTGTGTCAAAGGGGATTTTTTTTCACTGAATGAAATGTAATTAAATATTTGGTGAGAATTTTCTCACTCCAATTATGTTGTATTACTTGTTCTCTGCTTTATTTTACTGTTATAGATTATGTCTAAGTAAATAATGAAAAGAAAAGACAAAAAAAGGGAAAAAAGGAAAAAGTATAAATATTTGAGAGATAATCAACCAGAATAATAATCAGTTTAGTTTAAAAGTTTTATAAAGGTTATTCCGCTAGTATTATGGCCTTTGATGCTTTTTGTATGATCGTGTGAATTTTTAGATTTGCTTGCCACACTATATCCAGAATACGGCTTATATTTGAAGCTATCATGAAATATAATTGATTTAATGGAAGAAAAAATCCTCCCTTGAAATTGTTTTAATATGATAAGGCATTTATACAGCTTTTAAACAGTTGTTTTGTCTTACTTTTAATACATAAATACTAATGAAACATCTTACTACCTTTTTTTTTTAGTATGATTTTATAACGTCTATTTCATTGGGAAGAGACTTCCAATCCACTTAATCTTCTAGTTTATTCAATTAAAGATCGTGTTATAACATTATCATTTGAAAAACAAGCTCTAACAATACTATTAGTTGTAATTATTTCACTAAATTGCTAATGTTTTCTAGACGTAAACTCGTTGCACATTTTATTGTTATAAAGCAACACGTGAATTAGAAATACACAGTTTAACAAGTCGCACATATTCGACACACAATACGACACTTTATAGGTGTTTCATTTTAACTCACAAGAATCAAAAGAGAGGTTAAAACAGTGCAATGTTCATAAAAGTAACTTTAACGAAAAGTGATTTTACCGTTTCTTAAATTAATTTATTGAATGCCATATGAGCATATTTAGGGATGTGCACATTTTTTGTTACTGTTTTAGTTAGCTAACGATAAATAAAAAATATCTCAATTAAGTTTCCCATTCACAATCAAAATCGTATTTCTTCCTTTTATTTTACCTCTTATCTTGGCATTGTAATACGACATTGAGTCTGAGTCGGTATCAAGGAGTTACCTTTGGTAATTAGTTATATTATTTCTCGACATAACATAGAAGAAATCAACCTCATTTAACTGTCACTTTAAAAATAATCGACTGAGTTTTTCTTTACAAACTTTATCATTTCAAATAAAAAAGTGAACATGTCTTACATTTATTCTGCTCTAATATCCTTCATATTTAAAATAACGGAATATTGGGATTATATTTTTTTGGGAATACCCAACAATATATAGCTATATATTGTTGGGTATTCCCAAAAAATATAGCGTAACTGAAGGAAATGAGAAACACAAAAAGAGAGGAAAATTGGAAGCTAGCCACTTAAACCGCCGGAGACATGTTCATGATCGCGTATCATACCATGCTTTAATGTAAGCAATTTAAAGCCAGAACGTTATTTTTTCTGGCTTTGTGGAACTCTTTCATCTTTGATAATTCGTTCTGAAATAAATCCATGTAACCTAAGTTTTCTATTTTCAGCATTAATTTTAGTTTCCAAAATTTAGTTTTAAATTAAATTGCCGTGTACACCAGCTGGATTTATTGTTATTCAACTTTGTTTCCTTGAATATGTACATATACAATTATAGTGATCTTAATATGATATTTTCAAAATACATTTCAAAGTACCATGATTTTTGTTGCAGACTGTTTTTCAAACTTTAGCACACGCATAACGATATATATTAAAGAGATCTCTATAGCATGTGAAGAATTAAATATTTAGGTGCTCTTTGGAATTTCAAATCTGAAACTTTCGCGTTGGGATGATAGTTTACAACAATATAATCAAACGTAAAACTGAGCACTTCTTCAAATTTGATTAAACCTGAACCACACTTTCAAGTTATCAATATCTAATTTAAAGGATGTACCTTGTCAATATAGTTTTGTTCACTGTAGTTACCTAACTGTTGACTATTTGAAATGGAAGTTAATTAAGCATCTTTGTGATTGGATTATCACATATAAATGTCCTGTTTTTAGATTAGTAAGCGCAGATGTTGCTTTAATGTATTCATAAGGATAACTTGAACAAAGACGAGCAACAAAGAGTCTGTTCGGAAATCAAATCAAAATAACAGAGCTGGAAAAGGAAGTTGCCTTCATGCAGATAAAAATCAAGTTATTCGTGTGTAGTTTATATCGAAAGGAAATCTCATGATTGAATTTTTAACAAGAAGAAAATTTTAACTCAAAAATCATAGTTTAGTTTTTAGTTATCGCTGATATAAATGAAATTCTTTCTCAGTTATCGCACTCGTAGTCAAAATTATGGAGTATACATTTATGAACTAGAATGATATACATGTGAGTTTAAGCTCACAAATTCATACTATGAAATGAATGATTTAACGTGTTGGTATGTATCTGTGAAATGAATGGTTGTCTTTTGGAGGGAAACCTTGTGAACTGACGTGTTGTAACGGATATCTTGGGAGCGATATACTCATAAGTTTGAAAAAAAAGGATTACTTTTCCTGGCCATATCCCGAAACTTGATTAACTTTTTAAACTTGGTGTGTAACGAAAACACGTTTGAGATATATGAATGAGCTTTTCTTCTAAGTATTTTACAAGTGAGCAAAATTTAAAGAATATTGTATTTAAGCATAGAAGAACCGGTTAGAGGTAATCTTTTGTATTTATTCCAATATATGTGGTTAAATTAAAGACGTTTTGTTATTTTTATCGAAACAACGCTGTCCTTTCGCGAAGTTAAGAATTCTGAGTATTTTAAATTGAAGGCCTTCTAACTGAAATTTATCAGGATTTTTATCGATATTTCCCTATTTCTACGAAGATGTTAACACTTCGCTCTTTCAAATAATTTAATATTAAGAGAATTAGCTGAACAACACATTGACGCAACTTATGTTATTTTCAAAACAGAAGATATTCAATGGAGTAAAATAAAATATATTAAATAATAGAAAGACTTACCATTTCTGTTCTAAACGAGTTCCAAATCGTCAAAACAGTCAAACAAACTTCGAAACATTTCTCCATGATTTCGGGTTTGTATAAATGACACGCGAAATATATTCGATGAAGTGCAATATGGCAAATGCACAGAGTATCTACTTAGGGGTGACCAACACCCTATTGAAATGACCGTAGTAGTATGGATGTCCATTAATGCCATCATTTTATTTGAAATATGATTTGGTGAACAGCTTATACAAATGTGCTGCATATCTATAGTATTATTGGCGTGTTTGTAAAGAAGACTTTTCGACATGCGCAATCCAACTTAATATTTTGTACAGCTATTTATATCTTAAACTTTCAGTCAATAGTGCAGTAAGCTTCAGTTGCATAATGTTGAATTGTCCTTATTCCGATAAATACAGCATACAACCTATTGCATAATTATTGACTATCGTGGCTCTAGTTCCAAGGACAGCAACGGTATTGCAATTAAATAAAGGTAAATGTATTTGGTTTTTAAAAGGAATATCAATTACGACGATCACTTGTAATCTATATTACATTAAGTGTGGTTGATAAAGGAAGGGATTTGTAGTTGTGTGCCAAACGACGTCAATGCAACTAAGCCGATGAAATGAGTATTGGAATGTTGATTTACTTGTTCTAGTTAAGCTGCTATTATCGATATTTTAAAGAAACATGTATAAGTGATTATTTTAACTATGTTACTGCGTTTTACGTTGGAAGGCAAACTTAAAGCAGTATCGAACGAACAGGAAGTGGTACTACTAATCAGCATTATATAACTTCGTTAACTAGTACAATACATCTTGAAATGTACCGTGAAATGTACTGTATGATCTATTTTACACTATCAATGTGTATGTAAAAATATCAAATTAACAAGTTTTCCAGCTATATGCTATATGAACCATACTTTCTTGTTTAAGGATGCCTGCGTCACACCCTGTTTACAGAATCGAGTATCCTCACATCTGATTGAATAAATATGTCAGCGGTGTCACTGGGCTTTGAATAGATTTGACTGTGAATTATATTTAAAAAAAATCATTGTCAATTATATAAGATATTGAATCTAATGGTACGATAATATCAAATTATTCAGTGGTAAAAAGCTTTTTTTAATACAAATAATTTAGTTTAAGAGGGTTTGAAAGATCTTCTTTGGAGGCATAGAGCTACTTTATATGCGTAGCTGTAGGTGGTTTATCTAACCGTGGTACCTAGGGGGAAGGGGGTTCCTGAAGGTTGGTCCCCAACATGCAGTTTTAGCCAACGAATGACAACTGCCAGTCATATTTTTGCATGAATAGTTAAATGAGAGCCAGCTTTCCTACGCCAAAATATTTTGCTAACAGGAAGGTAGCTCTAAGTGAAAGAAAAGTTCCACTACCACACACATACCATTTTCATGGACGATAACTGGGACGGCAAAAAGAAAATTCGTTAAAGAAAACTAAATAGCTAGCATATATGACATTGGATAGGTTACTTGATTTTATAGCACGGAGTGAATTGCTCCTCAGAAGGCTTCCTCTCTTTAGCTTTATGCTTACTAAGCATCGAGAGAGGTTTCTATTAACAAGTTTGATTCAATAATTGGTACTTTTAGTCATAGTTCAGTGAATTGTATGTCGTATTGTGGTCTTTACAACAACAAAAAAAAAAAACACATCTCCATTTGGATCCCTGAGAAAGGAGATAAATGCATACACTCACCGCTCACATACTAGTATGTAATTTACATGTTTGATTTATTTAATATATACAAGGCTGTTGCCACAGGGACCACGAACCTGACCACCCCCCCCCCACCCTCCCCGAAAGTTGCTTGCAAATGGTTAGCATTTTATAAAACCTAAACGCAAAGTCAAAAGCTCTTAATCTAATGTAATTTTGGTACCAGAGGTACACACTGTGAAATTACAAGTTAATATCAGTTGAGGCTCGAAGTCAAACTTGTGTAGTAGTTATGCAATAACTCAAGCACATTCCGTAAGCCGTTTAAAATAGTCCAGTATTAATATCATTTTAAGGGTTTTGGTATTTAGGGAGTTTAGGGGTTAATATCATAAACAGCAGTCGTAATCACTGTTTAGACGTGGAATTATATTGGCCTTGTGACCCTTGTCTATATTTAAGGCTTTGGTGGTCGTTGTTCATTATTTTACTTCATATTTTAACTTGTGGCTAATAGAGGGCAGCAGAGTGGCCTACATACTACATACTTTACTAAGAAATACATACTTTACTATTGAAATTGCATCATTTCATAGCAGAAGCAAACCTGTATATTCTAGCTAGGCCAGTTCCTGTGCCATTCCACCATAGGAACATACCTCCATACCGTTCCGACATAGGTTTTGATCCTTTCCGCCATGGCAGAAAGCTCGAAACCTATGGCGGAAAGGTACATTTTAGATATGGATTTTACACAGGAATGTATCGGTGAAACTGTTTTGATTCGCGTGGAAGGATAGGTACACACAATTGTGACGGTTCGATGGATAGACTGAATTGTAGTTAAGACAACAATGGGGAATAGATACAAAGTTAGTGATGTAATTGTTGATTGAATAGTTTTATTTGTAGGTTAATAAGAGTCGATACACTGTCTTCAAATATATAATAGTTCGTTGAATAAATCAAATTAAGCAAGGTTGGTTGTTTATTAAAAAGTTGAATGACACATTTTCTATGGCGGAAAGAGCAGATTTTCTATGGCGGAATATACCGATGCAGAAAGACACGGCTCCAGCTAGGCCTGCACCCTCTCCTTACCTTGTCGGTATCAGACCTGGAGATACTACAGTCACTGCGAGTTAATTGGGTTTTCTTTTATAAGCGTTAGGAGAGCTTGCAGCCTAACATTAAAATGCTTTCTGCCGCCTAACTTAAAAGTTAAGCCTTAATAGTACTTTAGGCAACGTTACCATTACTTAGTATACTAGCCTAGGCCTAATTTCGGCACAGCTTACTTTAGTGTAGGTCTCACGTAACGTAGGCTATGCCTAATGTATTTTTTTGCGGATCGAATTAAAAACAAACAAGCGTTACTCTTTTAAGCAACTCAACCGTTTCTACGAGTAAAAACGAACTGTAACACACATTAAGTTGCAAATTCAGTAGCTTACCATCATCCCATAGTGACAATAATTGATCCAAGCTTGTGGTGCACGTCAGCACTTTGTTTAGGCTGTGCTTATGTCGGTCGTAGCTAATAAAGCAATAATAAAGTATATAGTGCTGGTACACGAAGAGCATACGTTATTCCTAGCTTACAAACTGGATTGAAAATGGTCACCTATCTATCGTGATATCTTGCCGAGACAAAGGTAACCATTTTTCATCCAATTTGAAAGTTAAGGAATAATAGATGCCTTTTGTGTACTAATATACTTTTTTAATAAGAACGACCATGTGGAAAGCAATGTTAACATTTATACGGTAATTCGAGATATCTAAAATTTAATTCGAGATATCTAAAATTTAATTCGAGATATCTGCAATTAATTTTAAATATCTCGAATTAAATTGAAGAAATCTCCAATTATTTCAGATATCTCCACTTCAATTTAAGATATCAGAAATTGCATTTTCAATATCTTGAATTTTATTTAAGATATCTCAAATTGATTTAAAGATATCAAGACTAATGAAAGACATCAAAAATGGAACATTATTTAAGATATCTCGAATTGAATTCAAGATATCAAAAAAGGAATTCGAGATATCCAAAATTGACTTAGAGATATCAATAATTCGAATCAGAGATATCCAAAATAGAATTCAAGATGTCCAGAATTGCATTAGAGATATTTGTAGAACCATATAAACGAGCAAAATGAAACGAAACAGTTGTTGAAAGTCATAGTAGTGTATTTTCAAACGTTTTCGAAGATTTCCCATCTTCCTTGTCAGGAAATAGATTAGAGATATTGTTAATGAAGTCTACAAGTGATGAGAAGAAAGCTGCTTATGTCCTAGGGATAGCTTAAGGGGATTGCAAAGTTGGCATTACTTAGAAGTGTAAAGTCTTGCTAATAAGATTAAAGGATAAAGCTAGAGATTACGAGAGGGGTTTAGGGCAGTTGGGCTGTGGCTTTTGTGAGGTGAGGAGCGAAGTTATTAACGAGAGATAAGGAAAGGGAGAACCGAGGTTGTGTGAGAGGATAGCGGTGATAAGGTTGGAAGGTAGCAGAGTTTGTTGATGAAGGCTGGATGTTTTGAGATTTTGAAAGGAAGCAGTGGCATTTTGTGGAGTTCGATAATAAAGAAGAAAAGCATCGAATAACATTGTCCTGAATTTATTACCCCAAACTACGTAACATGGTGGCAACGGTTCAAAAGAAGAAATACCTCGGTGTTTGCCCACTACCATTGTGTTACATCCACTACCAGCTAAAAGTCAATGAGATTCAAAGGATATAACTTTAGCTAATGTGTTAGTCATGGAGACGATTTGTTAATTTAGCAGAAAATAGGTAACAACACATAAAACTTGGGCAAAACAGATGGATGGTAATCGTTCCAGAAAACATCTGAAGAAGCAAGATCGCGAAGGTATGTAACGACATCATACAACCGCATAGTGGTGAAGCTGATAGTACGGTGGAGATCATACAACGCCCAATTATGGAGGCAGAGTTGTCCATGTAAAAACACGCTGTTACATGAAAATGCATATGCGTCAATCAAGGTGGAGGAAGTCATTGTTTGGTAGCAGAGAAGAAGAAACAAAAATAAAGAATACAGTCAGCAACCAACTATGACAGCTGAGGCACTTTTATAGATTTCTTTGAGGAGTTCTTCTTGGACACTTTCTCGCTGAAACTGTGGTGGAGATCGCACATACATTAAGGTTGTAAACCGTTATTTATTTATAATTGCTATTTCATATTCTCCATGGGTGCATCATGTATAATTTAAGATCAGAGAAAAGTGAAGTGAAAATGAACACGACAGATAAAAGGGAGGACCAAACTTGTCCACCAGGGATACCTGAAGGTCTTCCAAAAGAAATGTGGATAAACTACTTACTAGAGATGCGTAAGGTAGAAGCACAAATTGAAATAGAAAAATGTAAACAAAATCATGAAATAGAAAACAAAAGTCCGAACAAGACCATGAACTGAACAATGCTAAAGTAGAGGCAGATACAGAAGTAAAACTAAAGCAACTTCAGATAGAGAACGAAGCTGCCAAAGTTCAAGTGAACCCAACGTATAAGTGGCAAGTGGTGAAAGTGTAAATTTGATGAAGGTGCCTCGTCTGCATGAGAATGAAAATGCTGATGTATATATCTTAGAGGTTTTGAAATGTTAGCAGAAACAAACAAGTGGGATAAATCACAGTGGGCAATATTTTTGGTTATTTGGTTTTCATACATTATGCTATAACGTGAAAGAAATTTAAAGCAACATTTAAATGCTGATTTTTCAAATACCTTGGAAAAGACTGGCAATACTGGAATTGGTCTATAGTTATCTTTCACTTTTTTGCTGTTACTTTAATTTTGTAGTCAGGAACAGAGCACGTGTAATTTTAAGATCATTAGGCACATTGTACCACTATTAAAACACCTATTCACAAGATGGCTGAATGGACGAACAATAATGTTATTAAATGCTTTAACTACTTTACAGTGAATATTATAATTGTTGAAGATCAAAATTAAAATTTTGAAGATCTTTGATACATTCCATAACTTCGCCCTCATCGGTGGATTGCAGTAACATACAGTGATCATGTATACACCAGCTCTTCTTAAGTTTGGAGCAACTAATACACCCTTGAAGAGGGAAATAGCGGTCATATAAGAAGATACAAAAGAATAAGTTAATAAGCAGAATTAGAATCATTTACTATTATAACATCAGTCCAAACCACCTGTGAAAGATCCTAATGAAATGAAGTTATAGCACTTTGCGTCAATTTACGGTCTAACTTTGTAGACCAATGTATAAGAAGAGGCGTCAATCATAGGAGGGGGAGGGGGCATAGGGTGACACAGGGTGACCTCTAAATGGTGGGGACAGGTTTGGTAACTGATTCTCGTAGGCGCTGGAGTATCAGTCAGACTCTTAATGACTCGTGTATCCCACAAAGGGAGCTGAAACATTGTGCTACATGAGATTAGTATGTTATTATTTTTTAATTCTCATCTGCTCGACACCAGATGAAAAATAGAACTTTGCAACTGGGTTGAAATAAGACATGGATTTCATTGATAACGTAAATTAAATGGGGAACCGCGCTCATATACCTTTGAGGCTATCTGCACAGGCCACTAGAAAATGAAAGCAGTATATTATTATTATTTTTATATTATAGTATATGGTATTTCACGCACAAGCAATATAACACAAATGTGTAAATAATATTGTGCAATCAGTTTAGTTAGCAAAGTCACCCAGGATAGTTTTGAAGTGTTTTTTTTTTTGAGAAAATGAGATTTGAGACAGATACATATATGGTGCTAAGCCTGGTTGCTAAGCTGATGGTCATGTTGTTGTTATAACCATGTTAATCATTATACCTCAATAAGTTCTAGTTTAGAAGTTATGTACATATGTTCACAAAATATTTTATTTGTGAAGCAAGTTCACCGATGCCTACTACAGGACCGTAGCCTGCGGGAGTAGGGGGGGGGGGGGCAGCTGCCACTTGAAATTTTCACTTCCTAAATGAAAGTAAGCCTACGATAATATGAACGTCTGGACAGTTTGCGAAATGTTCATATCATTTCATCTGATTTCCTTAGTCAGTAGTGGTCAACCTAAAGATTATAGGCACGTGTTGTAGGAATAGCTTTCAAAACGAACACAAGGTTTAGTTCAACCGCTCATCACGTTTATGCACAATAAATGCACAATAAATGTAGAGAGCTCCTGGAGATTTAACCCGCGTGAACATTGTAGCAGTCGTATATGACACTGCGGTTCATAAATATATTTATCACATCTATGTGTCCGACAATGCAGGCCTATCAGTTTTATTGTTAGCCCCTTTATCAGTGCCCCAATGTTTTTAACTAAGAATATTAAGGCACTCAGTCCCCTTCAAGGCCCACTCACTGAGCACAGATACCCCTCCCATCCCTCACAAGTGGTCCCTTTTCGGCATGTGAAACAATTAATGATAACACAAATTTAACAATTAATGTACACCAAATTTCCTTAATGGATTCCCCTCAGCATATATAGGCTATACGGCTACCATCTGAAATGCCATATAGCGTGCTTTTATATCGTCACTTACCTGTGTCAAAACAATGAATAACGCAGAGTTTACAAAGTAACGTAAAGCCTTCAGTTTTCCTCTACAAAGTGATTTTACCGAATATTTTTGTCCTATTAACCTTTTCTAAAGTGTAAATTTAAAAACAATGAGATCTCAAAATGTTTAGTTGCAACTGATAAGGCCTGGGAAGTGCCATTTCCGGCAACCTGGGAGGCATATTTGGCAAAGCATTATGGAACGCGAAAAGTGAAAACTTATTTCGTTGTCTAGTCTAAGTTTGTTGTTGTCTAAACTTAAGTTGTTGCTGCTGTTTTAATATGCCGTTGCTCAAACTCACGTTGATGTCTAAACTTCCGTTGTCTAAACTTACGTCGTTGTCATCCGCGCCTGTTCTACATTAATCCTCAACCACGTAATGTAAAAAGTTGGCGTTTCGTACGAAATTAAACAAACATCACCAGCGCAGGAGAATGCATGATATATAGGCTGCTACCACTACAACTACTAGGCCTACTACTGCTACACCAGGGAGTTCCATAAAACGCCCTGGTTACACGTAGAGCCATATTAGAACCCCAACTACTGCTACTAATAGACTCAACAATGAAAATAATTCTAAACAGTCTGCATTACCCACATATCCTAATTAACGACGTGCGTATAGTAAGCATATGCAGTGGAAATTAAACTAGTTTGAGAAGAGCTATTCTTTTTACATAACGTAGTCGAGAAATTGTTGAACAGCGCCGATGGCAACAACTTAAGTTTAGACAACGAAATAAGTTTTCCCTTTTCGCGTTCCATAAAACATTCTTGCTACACTCCTCTAAGAGGCCCTGGTATAACGCACCTCAAAGCATCACTGTGTAACATTTGGACGATACATAATGTTTCTCGATGTTCCTCAACTGTGTATGGAACGCGAAAAGTGAAAAGTTTAAGTTAAAAGTTTCCGTTTGGGTTTAAGTTTCAATTAACCATGAGACGGTTCTAAGTCACACCCGGATGTTGAATATAGAAGTCTTCCTTAATTTAAGTCCAATCACTTGTCAGATGTTCACTTTTGTTAACATTTATATGTGACTGACATATCAATCCAGGGACCAAACAGAAGCAAACTTGAAGATTAATAGATGTGAGTGCCACCCCCTCCCCCCCTCTTCGTGCCCGCCGAAGCTTCATACTACACACATTTAACTATTACTATCCAACTCGAAATCATTTGTGATTCATAATTACTATTTTCCACAAAAAAATTAAACATCTCCCAAATTTAGCGATAGTACCTCTGTTTTTCAACATTGCGTTATTTTAAGTTGACTATGTACATGAGATTAACAGTATCATGTGCAACCACAGAATACATTGTCATCAGTTGACAAGGCCGGTATTAGAGGATTTATTTAGGGAGTTGTAATATATATATATTTATAAATGTTACCCTATGTTTTGTGAGTAGTTCGACGGCAACCCTGATAATGACTTCATATAGTCCTAGAAACCAAGAATCGCTAAGTATACATTTGAAATTGTCCATTTCCAACCAACTAATAATACTTGGGGGGGGGGGGTGAGAGTTGAATACGAGGGATGCAACACATTAAGGAAAAATGCACAAGTTTTCTTTACTTTTTATTTTGATTCCTTTGTGAGACTCGTGCAATAATCAATTTTCAAACTATCAAACAACAGTAAGCTGGTTAATATTAATAATTTGACATCAATTTCAATTAATATCTTCTCATTCCCTTAGCAAATGAATTATTTGTTGAATGGTCCCATTCGTAAATTTTGTTGCTTTTCTTCTTCTTCTTTCTTGTCTATGGCACGTCCAGCTGTCCGATGCTCGAAGATCTGTATGGATATTTTCTTATTTCTAAGTAAAAACTGCTCTTTTGTGCAACTTTTTTTTTATACAGTGTTTTGTCTACACAGGACGTATTTTCATATCTGTGTATTGCAGGCTACATCCGTAACTGTTCAAACTATAACTATCCCAGTAGATGTTCGTTCCTCGAGTAGAGCCGTCGTAGTCTCCGTTGAGGTGAGAATTAGCGCATATAGCGCAGTTGTCGCTGCCATCGGGAAACAATGCACAATAGTAACTATAACTGGGACAGTAAGACCGACAATAAGAAGCAGAATAATAACGTCTACAGTCAAAACGGTTGTAGAACCACCAGGCTCCTCTGTGTTTCTCAGCACAGTCGTAGCTGCTCCATCCATCGTTGTCCCGGTCTTTTGTACTGAATTGTTTATTGTTGCTACCAGACAAAGCATTATAACCTGCAACAAACAAGAAAGGGTGAATAAACCGGTCATTTTATATACTTTGAACGAATCCAACTTCAGATACAAGTTAAAGGGCAGTGCGTTTTTGTCCTACGAAGATGAAAACGTTAGTTCCTCGAATTTTTTGATTTTTTGTGTTCAATATTTATGATACATAGGTAGGTATTTTGTGTTTGCAATGACGTTTTTATACTCTTTTTTTGTTCCGTTTGAAAATAAAGTGCCACAAGAGAAGTCATATACAGATGGGAAACTACTTAACCAAATACTAGGGTTTGGTTATTAGAGTCGCTAATTTCGCTCTTGATTTTTATATTTATTTATCGGCATTTGTTTACAATACTATTCATTCATTTATTTATTTGATTGTGATTTTAAATTCACAACTGAGTAGTTTCATACTCTTTCAAAACTTTAGTTATAAATTCCTTGTGTGTGTCGGTGTTAAATATCATAATTTGTTGAATAATATTATGTTTAATTTAATTTGCATAACCAAATTTTCATTTCTCCCCTTATTAAACCCAGTGCTTATTTTGTGATGTACCAAATAGGCTAACTTGGGCTCTCTTTGAACCTGGACTAGGAGGGTGGGAGAGGGGGGGGGGGGGCTGTGTGATGTAGCTTCATATATCATTCAAATTAGGAAAACAAGAATATCATCGAAAGATCTAGTCCTGAGTAATCTAACATGTTATTATTACGTACAAAATAATAATTGCATTTTGCTGAAAAGCCATCATCAGTGATCGATTGATTAAAATATCTCGAATCTATACAGACGAATAATTGAAAATACATCATTTCTGATTCCTCTGTTTCAATGACCTATGAATGATAAACCCTAGATGACTTTATATATGATTAAATTAAAATAGCACCTCAATGTTTTCACATATGAGAATCATCGAATATACATACCACTTGAAGTCTCGCTATACAGTAACGAGAAGGCACATGTGACATGCTACCAGGTACTAGTAATATAGTATTAAACCTTTTGTAAGTTTTGAAGTGTTGCGAGTTTGGTAGTCAACAGCGCGCGGTAAGAAATTTGCGTTAAATTTGAGACTACTCATTTAGTTTGGGATAATAGTGATGTTAAGATTTAATTTTCCTGTGTCAGAAATACATATAGCCTGGCTACTATGAGAATATCTACTGTCATAGTTTTATACATTGTTAGGTGCTTGTTACGTGCAAATACGGCCAAGAGACCTGTGTTGCCAATGAAATGCGAAACTTATCGTCTGCTTCTTATGTCTATGCACATTGTATACAGTCCTGAAAACCTACGTGCGTTCCAGCTGTAGTTCAAACGCGTGAAAGAAAATAGCAATGTTTGAAATTTAAAATTGCTGTGAACCTTGAACTTATATATCATTTTGCCAGGAATAAGGTAAATATGAGATCAGGACATTAGTTGTTGCAGAATAAACATTTAAAGAGTGCTACAAGAATTAATTGCTATAGGGGAGCACGTCACATGATCCTCCTTGGTTGGCATGTTGTTTGGTGTTTTTTGGGGCCTTCACGCTTCTCCCAATTGACGTAATCTTCCAGATTTATGTATGAGTCAATGGTTAGAACATCAACTACTCACCCGTATTTCCACTGTGTGATCCAATTGATAGTCGATACTTGTCTGCCTCGTTATTAATGCTAAAAGTCGAATAAACGGCGTATTTCGATGATGCGCCGGAGTCCCTTAGATCAGTTCGAAGCTGGTACGTTTTCTGGTTGGTAAGAGGGTGGATATATTTATTACCTAGCCAGTGGTCTTGATTTTTATTACCAAAACCGTTCTTGTAGTCCGACCAACCACGATAAAAGTCAGTAGAGGCACTCGATCGTCGCTGGAAAACCTATGACATGAAGAAAAAGGGTAAGCCAACTGTATAATCTACAAATCCTTAAGAGCATGACATGTAAAGCCATAGATAGTTAACATAGATATGGATATTGTCAGAGTGCGATCATTCGCAAGAGTAATCTGTTTTGAGATTTTTTCCCCTGATATGGTCAAGTTCATCTGAACGAGATCTGCAGTGCATCATTTTGAGGAGGGTACTAAAGTATAATATGAGGAAGTTAAGGATTTAAATCCTTAATTTATTGCGAAACTCACTGTCCATCCGCCTCCGTTACTTTCCATCTCACAGAAAACCTGAATGCCGCGTGACCAACCATCAGGGTAAATGGTGTAGACACCATCACTGCGTGTACCGGAAACATAAAGCTCGTAGCAATCTTTTGGGATCAATCTGCACGTCACTCCGTCCCCTTCGTAGTTTGTATTGCAGTAACATTTACGGACACCGTTCCTCTCAGCACAGGTTGCATGACTACTACACTGGTAACTCTCATCTATAAGCCGGTTGTTCCTACAAGTTGATTTTCGTGTACATCTTGAATTGATGTAAAAGTGGCCCTCCTAATTTAAGATATTCAGCGAAAAGAAAAACAATAACTAATAAATGAATTATGAATTTGCGGTTGTCACAGTGAAATGTACAGGATTTCAACGGTGGGTGGCCAATGAAAAATTCCCGTCGAATGATCTAGGTATGAGTATGAAACTTTATGAAAGTTTTATGAAGTATTTGAAGCCAACTCCGTAGTAAGAGGCGAAAGGATCCGTCATCAAAAAGTAGCTGCAAATATTGCATTCAACGGCTTACCGCGACAAAACATTATGCCTAAAAATAGTTCTAACCACAAGACTGTGAATAAAGTATCTATGGATGTTTGTGTCGGGCTTATAAGTGGATGCACACTCGTAGAAGTGGTCTCGTGATTCCCGACTAAACGAAATACTTCACTTGACTGACAGTTTTGACTGGACTAGAGACAGAAAAATAGGTCAATGCCCCCTCCCCCCCCCCCAACCACGATGCGCACGCCACTCGATTATCTATAAAAGTAATGCTTTTATCAACAAGTATAAATAATTAAGGTTTCCTTCTTATAATATGGATAATAATTAAGAACAAAGCATTATCAAATTTCCTGAATGAACCGTACTGACCCCTAATACACTTCCTATGTCAGCAACGAAGCAGTTGTGGGTGCACGTCTCTCCGTCCTCTTGGTAGTTTGAATTGCAGTAACATTTACGGACACCGTTCCTCTCAGCACAGGTTGCTTGATCACTACACTGGTAACTCGCCTCTACAATCCGGTTGTTTTGGCAAGTTGATTTTCGTGTACATCTTGAATTGACGTAAAAATCGCCAACCTGATTTAGGACATTCAGCAAAAAGAAAAAACAAAAGCTTATAAATAAATTAGGAATTTGCGGTTGTCACAGTGAAATGTACAGAATTTCAACGGTGAGGTGCGAATGATAAATCCCTCGAATGATCTAGGTATGAGAAGGAACCTTTATGAAAGTTTTATGAAGTATTTGAAGCCAACTCCGAAGAAGGAGGCGAAAGGATCCGTCATCAAAAAAGTAGCTGCATATATTGCATTCAACGGCTTACCGCGACTAAACATTATGCCTACAAATAGTTCTAACCACAAGACTGTGAATAAAGTATCTATGGATGTTTGTGTCGGGCTTATAAGTGGATGCACACTCGTAGAAGTGGTCTCGTGATTCCCGACTAAACGAAATACTTCACTTGACTGACAGTTTTGACTGGACTGGAGACAGAAAAATAGGTCAATGCCCCCTCCCCCCCCCAACCACGATGCGCACGCCACTCGATTATCTATAAAAGTAATGCTTTTATCAACAAGTATAAATAATTAAGGTTTCCTTCTTATAATATGGATAATAATTAAGAACAAAGCATTATCAAATTTCCTGAATGAACCGTACTGACCCCTAATACACTTCCTATGTCAGCAACGAAGCAGTTGTGGGTGCACGTCTCTCCGTCCCCTTGGTAGTTTGAATTGCAGTAACATTTACGGACACCGTTCCTCTCAGCACAGGTTGCTTGATCACTACACTGGTAACTCGCCTCTACAATCCGGTTGTTTTGGCAAGTTGATTTGCGTGTACATCTTGAATTGACGTAAAAATCGCCAACCTGATTTAGGACATTCAGCAAAAAGAAAAAGCAAAAGCTTATAAATAAATTAGGAATTTGCGGTTGTCACAGTTAAATGTACAGAATTTCAAAGGTGAGTGGCGATTGATAAATCCCACTCGAATGATCTAGGTATGAGAAGGAACCTTTATGAAAGTTTTATGAAATATTTGAAGCCAACTCCGAAGTAGGGGCGAAAGGATCCGTCATCAAAAAAGTAGCTGCATATATTGCATTCAACGGCTTACCGCGACTAAACATTATGCCTACAAATAGTTCTAACCACAAGACTGTGAATAAAGTATCTATGGATGTTTGTGTCGGGCTTATAAGTGGATGCACACTCGTAGAAGTGGTCTCGTGATTCCCGACTAAACGAAATACTTCACTTGACTGACAGTTTTGACTGGACTGGAGACAGAAAAATGGGTCAATGCCCCCTCCCCCCAACCACGATGCGCACGCCACTCGATTATCTATAAAAGTAATGCTTTTATCAACAAGTATAAATAATTAAGGATTCCTTCTTATAATATGGATAATAATTAAGAACAAAGCATTATAAAATATCCTGAATGAACCGTACTGACCCCTAATACACTTCCTATGTCAGCAACGAAGCAGTTGTGGGTGCACGTCTCTCCGTCCCCTTGGTAGTTTGAATTGCAGTCACATTTACGGATACCGTTCCTCTCAGCACAGGTTGCTTTATCACTACACTGGTAACTCGCCTCTACAATCCGGTTGTTTTGGCAAGTTGATTTTCGTGTACATCTTGAATTGACGTAAAAATCGCCAACCTGATTTAGGACATTCAGCAAAAAGAAAAAACAAAAGCTTATAAATAAATTAGGAATTTGCGGTTGTCACAGTGAAATGTACAGAATTTCAACGGTGAGGTGCGAATGATAAATCCCTCGAATGATCTAGGTATGAGCAGGAACCTTTTTGAAAGTTTTATGAAGTATTTGAAGCCAACTCCGAAGTAGGAGGCGAAAGGATCCGTCACCAAAAAAGTAGCTGCATATATTGCATTCAACGGCTTACCGCGACTAAACATTATGCCTACAAACAGTTCTAACCACAAGACTGTGAATAAAGTATCTATGGATGTTTGTGTCGGGCTTATAAGTTGATGCACACTCGTAGGAGTGGTCTCGTGATTCCCGACTAAACGAAATACTTCCCTTGACTGACAGTTTTAACTGGACTGGAGACAGAAAAATGGGTCAATGCCCCCCCCCCCCAACCACGATGCGCACGCCACTCGATTATCTGTAAATGTAATGATTTTATCGACAAGTATAAATAATAAAGGTTAATTTCTAATTATTTGGACAATGATTAAGAAAAGAGCACTATAAAATTTCCTGAAAGAATCGTACTGACCCCTAATACACTTCCTATGTCAGCAACGAAGCAGTTGTGGGTGCACGTCTCTCCGTCCCCTTGGAAGTTTGAATTGCAGTAACATTTACGGACACCGTTCCTCTCAGCACAGGTTGCGTGAGCACTACACTGGTAACTCGCTTGTATAATCTGGTTGTTTCGGCAAGTTGATTTTCGTGTACATCTTGAATTGACGTAAAAATCGCCTTCCTAATTCCACGAATAAATAAAGTAAATTAATTATGAATTTGCGGTTGTCACAGTGAAATATACAGGACTTCAACAATGGGTGGACATTGCAAACTTCACCTGAATGATCTAGGTAAGGATTAGGATCTTTATGAACGTTTAATAAGGTCTCTGAAGCCAATTCATATGTAGGAGTCCGCAAGATTCGCCATGAAAAAGTAGCCGTCAAATGTTGCATTAAAACGGCCTATGCGACTATACATTAGGCCTACAATTGGTTCTCATCGCAAAACTATCGTTAGTAGTATCCATGCATTTTTGTGTAAGGTTTAAAAGGGAATGACATCTGAAGGAGTAGTCTTGTGCTTCCTGACTAAATGTAAGTAAAACATTTGCTTCTTATTATGCGGAAAAAGTCATTAAGAAGCACTTAAAATGAAAGAACCGTACTGACCATTAATACACCTCCTTTGTCAGCAACGAAGCAGTTGCATTGGTTCAGATGGATGCATTGTTCTTGCTGTCTCATGTAATCACCGACGCAAACACATTGCTCTGATTCTGTGCGAGAGTTAGCTGAGATGCAAGTATCAGGGTCGTCACAAGTCCTCTCGCAGGTCTCATTGCTAAATATCTCATTAGCTGGACACCATTCAGGGATTGTTTCTAGAGAACAGGAAAGAACAAAATGAACATAATAGTAACCTGATACAGTCACGACAAATACGACATGTGGCATAGAGTAGTTTGTCGTCATTATTTAAATTCGTGGTTGTCAGAAAGTTAAAGGAAAGGAACATACACTCAGAAGCTGCCCTAATAAATGTAGAACATTTTAAATAGGTAGTGGCCGTTCATTAGTCACATTAATGTTACTATTTATTCTGATAACGAGATAAAACACCATCATTTGTTGTGCAATTAGTCTGAAACCAGTTAGTCATGGCTTGTTTCTGTTTCAGAGTTCTCTAGGTGTAAGTATACTGCTTTCTGACAACAATGGTAATTAATAACATCATCAAATTTCTTTTCGTTGGTTGTTCTGATCAAACTGGGAGACGAACCTGGTTTAATGGTAAACGTTATGTTGTACTAACGTTAGGAACGGTTCCTTGTTCAGAGCCATGGTCGGTGTTGAGTACGAAGCAGTCTTTTAGTGAGTGCGTAATCACACTTTAGCTAATGGAGGCATTTTGGAATTCTAGTATGGATACTAATGCAAGATTAAGTGTTTGAACTTGCACTAGTAGCTTGTACTTGCACTCATATCATATCATATTCTAATTGCTACGATATGTATTGTAGCGCCGTTGTACTCGCTGATGTATACTCGTACTATTATATTGTAGCAGTTTCTTCAAAACATATTTGACATGCCAAATTTACTTCCAAAAGATCCTTTCGTTTTCAGAATAAACCTTTCATTTTCTGCGCGTTTACGTTTGACATTTAATAAATGATCGCGATTTTTATGATTTTTGGGCTTTATATTTAATAATGTAAAAGACACTTACCATCTGATATTTCGAATGTTCCTAAACTAGAGATATAATAATCCCCCCATTCATCTGAGATACGAAACTCGTCGTATGTTACATAGTAAGTTTCTCCAGCAACGTTCTCAAAGTCCATTCGCAGTTGGTATCGCTTTTGATTTGTTAAGACGGCAATTTTCTCATTTCCGATCCAAAACTCACTCCCTAGAAAGCCAAAGCCATTTCTGAAGTCTTTCCAACTTCTACTAAAATTTACAGAATCCGATCTTCGTCGCTGTAATACCTTCAAAGAATATCAAAGAAGTTAACTAGGACGTGATTGAATTATTATTATTTGTTCCCTACTGCAATGCGATTTGTTGCTAACAACTATTACACAGAAATACTTACATATTTCTAACTTCAGTTTGTAGTTTGGGCTAGATGTTTACAGTTTCCTTGGAAGAAGAACTGAAACGTACCTAAGTGCAATCTGTACTTAAATTCCACAATATTAAAAATAATTGATTAAAACTTTCGTTTCGATAAAAAAGCGAGATTCTATTTGAAATAACGACTTTGTATTACATCGCTTTATATTGCTGCAATCGAAATCTGAAGTAAATTTGTACAAAACTATTTAAACTTGAAAAGAAAACATCAAGTAATCAGCCATACCGTCCATCCACCAGTATCAAGATCATTGTTACAGTAAGCCTCAAACGGTTCCGGATAGCCATCTGGTTTAATAAGGTACACTCCAGATGTATTGTGGGTAGAGGAACATGCATTCGATACTTCTTTGCAATCTCTCGGATACGCAGGTTGTTGAAAAACCAAGTATGAAGAACCTGGATGGAAAGTAAAACAAGGTTAACATTTTATTGTGACTGAAAAATAATTTCAGCTAACGAAAATATCGCCTAAGATGCTTTATCTCAATTGCCTCTCTCCACCCAAGGGTTAATGGGTACATGTCAGGTAACTTGTCATTGGGCGCAGTATATAACTGCAGCCGTCTGGAGGGATTGTCTCTGGGACAGGTTATTATTGAACAGGGGTAATATAACGTCTGTAAAGCTCTTTGAAACCTATCGCTGTTTAAAAGCGCTACATGAATCGAATATTATTATTAATATTTTTACTATAAGACTTTTTAGCTAATTGTAAGAGAACTGGTTTCGTTACTAAGCGAGTTAAGGCAATGCATCAGTTTAAATATCAACTATTATTCAACTTCCATATAGTCGAAAAATATCACCACTAAAGTTAAATGAAGTAATCGTTATTGAATTCTCAGATGTAACTGATTTGAAGCATTATATGTGATTAGTTTTCAGCCTGCAATGGAAATTCAAAGACCAAGTAACTTGATTTCTTTTTAACCGAGCTTCCGTAGTTATCAATCATATCCAAGTGAGATCAAAAGACTCACGAAAACAGGAAAATCCCTTTGTTTAAAGTACCTGAGAAAATATCGTAGGATATAAAAAGATCGAAAGTATACTACTCAGAGGAAATCAACCACAAAATAGATATTCGGAAAAAGTAGCACGATTGAAAAACAAAACGTCAAGAGCGACCATTAAAAAGCTAACATTTCCAGCCATTCAAGTTGTCCAACTGAGGTGTTAACGTTTACATTAAATAAGTGATATAACTTACAGAGGCTACTTCTTATTATAAGATAAATCATGTATAATAGATAATACACCTACCTGAAGATCTTCCCTCGGCACTGACGATTATCTGTGTAATAAAATACATTAACTGAATACATTACAAGACGTACAGAGCATTGCAGTCAACATAGAGCAGGATCAGATTAAATCTAATGTTAATAAAACCAGTTTGAGGGAAAGAAAAAACCTTTCGCAAACTGGTCCAAAATATGTTAGTTTAAGAGTAAAGTCGATTTTTACTTTGGTAAATTCTCCGGATGACCACTTTCAATGATGTTTTCCTTTTTCTACATTCCATATCGAATTTACAGGTCAATGATCACTTACAGAGTACAACGTTCTTCCAGGAAACATTAGATTACTGACATTTTTCCGGTTGTACAGCTACTCTGGCCCATGATACGTACGTGAAGGACAAAGGAAATACCCGGCTGCTTCCTTAAACAGCTTTGTTGCTTAATGCACACAGATGTTCTTTGTTCAATATATATTGACATTAGAACATTTCATACATGAGTTGTAACGCGTTTGTGTTTAACATACCTCTTTAACACGTAGGGATCATTGATATCGTCCCAGCTATTCTTGTTGGACTAAGACTAACGTGTCTTGATACTTACCGTGCACAATGAAACTCTGAATTTTGAAAGGTGTCATTTTACTTGTAAGGTAAGTTAATAGCCAAAGATTTGTATATCTTGCTAATTAAACAATTGTAGCAACGCTACAGGAGCTAGGCTAAGCTTCTATTTGAAATCATTATGTCTAGTGTTGTGCTGATATCGCCAATATCGGACCTGGCCGATATCCGATTTTCAATCTCAAAATCGGCCCCATACTGCTACCGATATTTTTCAACAGCCAGTATGAATGTCAAATCGCACTTTAAGTCATACTTTAATATATAAAGTATCAGAATTTTAATCGGCTATCGTAAAATAGTATATTGCACAACTCACAAACAGTAACCACTTGACATTTCCTTGTGCCTATTCTATAACATTAGCCCTAACCTCTTTTTAACTGAATGATCATAGTCACCAACAAGATGATATGCAAGAAACTGTGTGTTAGCATTTTGTTCTTGGAAAAACACAGGTCCATTATTCCTGTTACTTCTGTTGAACGATTCGTTACTCTGTTTGACCCACTACGTTCAAAACTTAAGCTGCAAGTCTTATACAAATTGTTGTCACATTCTTAGCAATAAATGTTAAAAGATGACATCGAGTTATGAATAAAACTGACTTTCATACATAAAGGACATTAGCGCATCCTAGCTAAGAACTTTCACTACTCTTAGTAATTAACAGAACCAAAACCACAACATTTTCTTTATTTTTTTTTAACTTCCGTAAAAGTTATCTCCTACCATTTGCCGGCGATACTGACAACTAAGCCTATTCAAAATAAGCAAGTGCCTCGTCCTTGAATTATTCGACAAATTGTTTTAAACAAAATTCTCACAATACAATCTTTTCAACAATCATTTATGTTTTTACAAAATGCATCCATGATACTCATTGCAACTTTTTAAAAGATACAGACTTTTTGGAATGATTCAGTAGGGGTGTCCACGTGTTATAAATTGTATTCTCAGCTGAGGACTAGAAGCACTGTACATGTTAATGTGGTAAGTTACTACTGTAGTTATACATATAGTCACATAGACTGGTAAAATTTACTTTAAAGCGCTACAAAAACTGTTATATACTTAACGTTAAAAGGTCTGACTGGTCTGCTTACAGATTGTTATATCATTAGATCGGTAAATATTTTTCAGAACTTGCGTCATGCTTGTTTGACCAGCTAGAACAGATTAATAAATCATCGCAAGAAACAAGAAGTAGTTTTGTTGTGGGGGGGGGGGGGGAGAGAAAAAATTGGAATTGGCTCCAACAATATAGGTCATTCTCACACGTATTACAAGCACAAACTGTGTGTGGGTCAAATTGGAAATCTGTAGTCCTTTTACAGAGAATAACATCGAACTAGATTGGACTTGATCAAGTCTCCTACGGGTGGAATTTTGTCTTACAATGACGGGAAATTAAGATGGAAGATATTTTGCTACTCACATCAAAACGCATGCTTTTCATGAATACTAAAAGATTGAAAAACAAATAACATGATCATGGCATATGATTGTGGCCCACATTTCATTATAACTGAAATCTTTACAAAAGCCCCTGATTTGAGTCCTCACATGACGACAAAAATATTCTTCGTGTACAATTTTGGTTCACCGATATTCAAACTTATATCTACAATGCAAAATGGTAGAAGTACGTTATGGCACAGCAAATGTAAGACGACCTTAAAAACGCTACCTAAGAAGAATAGACTTTAAGCAATAAAATTATATGATCATGATCATGATAAAAATTGCAAGAGATAAAGAATGTCAACAAAAAGGACAATATAAAAAGAGGAAGTTAAGCAAGAATGAGGGAATTTAATCTCTTTTCTTTCAGACCAAGTCATTCATGACCAAAATTCCATAGTGTGATATTGTTCTGCCATAAGGGGAAAGAATTGAACCAATACTCGGCTTTAAATTTGTAAAAGTATGTAGGATCGGAAGCAGCTTGAACACATTTTTTTCTTGTTTTTTAATGCCGAATAATTATGATATAAAATGTTAGAACATCCGAGCATATGGCAGTTCAAAGTTTATTTAATGACGATGTTGTCTTTCAAGACAAAAACATATTGCATAGCATTTCCAGTAGTAAAATAGACAATTCTCTGAATAAACCAGAAAAGAAGGTTTAGATCATTCCTGCAATTTTAGCAGTTCTCTGATGTTTTTTCTCTCCATCAAATTTGTGAAAATGCTTCAAAGCTGTGATTGCTCATGGGTGATAGTTTTTACATGTCGAACATGTTAGGAATGACTTTTTGGCACGAGTTAGTATCCTTCTAGAAAAATATTTTCCTTGGATACAGAAAATGGTATCACACTTACCTAATGTCATGAAAAAATTAAAATCTACATTTTATACTTTGCCGTTGTCAACAGATTGAAGCGGTCAAGGCGATTTGTTTGGTATATAGCCAAAGTCTTTTTGTCGTCGAGAATGTTATTCAGGAAGCACAGACGGTGTGCGACGTTATTGTTGTTGTAAAACATTGTGTTTCATGTCACCTTATGCTGAGTATCACATGCCGTTTGTTCCCTAGAATATAATGGAGGAATTTAACTCGATATCCTTCAACATATAAAGCGAATTATTACCATACATTGAGTAGTGATAGATGTTATGATAATACTTTCTAGTTTTTGCAACGTGTTAGAAAAGAGACCTTTAAATACAGCGCAATGTATTTTATGTTGTTTAATTTGTAAAAGTCTATCATCGATGTTTTTTTTAAGTACAGGAAGAGTTTCCTTTGTATACTAAATTATATTACATGTTACTGTAAACGATATACGAAACGTTACGTTTTATACTACACCAAATAGCCACATCACGAAGGGAGGGTGTGAGTCGGGTAGGAGGGAGTGATTGAGAGCAGCGAAGAGGGAGGGTATGGGTGGGGATCGGTGACTACTCTCATCGCATACATGGTATAGATGGAGTACATTGTCAATGGTCCTATTATAAGAAGTCAGGTCATTAAGTATAAAAGACGACATGCATGAGAATATCTTCGCGTTAGGTTTACATTTTATTAATCTATTCCAATTGAAACTATTAAACGTTACAAGAACGTTTACATGATCGCCATGACTTTATGGAACACCTTGTGTGGAAATCAAAGTAAACTACTGTATTTGTAATAAGAGAATTAACAGATAAAATAAAAGATGATGAATATCTGTCTTTCTCGTAGTAGTTTATTTTCAAGTTATACGTTAACACCTAATACACCATTTCGCACAGTTGTAGTTAATATATGCATTACATATTTAGTTCTTTACACGGTTAACTAGCCTTAAATATTCTAATATGTGACAGAAAACATCACTTTGGATTGTCATTAGAATGTTCGTGAACTGCATTGTGTCAAAGGATTTTTTTCAATAAAAATGAAATTTAATTTATCTTTTGGTGAGAATTTTCTCACTCAAATTATGTTGTATTACTTGTTCTCTGCTTTGTTTTACTGTTATAGATTATGTCTTAGAATAAAGGAAAAAAGACAAACATAAAACAGCAAATCTATAAATTGCAAAGTATAATGATTTAAAAGACAATCAACTAGAATAAGAATCAATCATGATATAGATGATTTCTCTGCACCTGCATTGCGTTATTCCGCTTGTTATATCGGCCTTTATGTTTTTTGAATGATTGGGTGAAATTTTAGATTTGCTTGTCGCACTTTGTCCAGAATACAGTCTAAATTTAAGGCTATAATGTAACAAAACTGATTAAATGGAAAAAAATACAACTCCTCCGTGCAATTGTCTTTATATGATAAGGCATTTATTCAGCTTTTTTTGTCTTATTTTTTTGTCTGGATTGATTACACAAAGACTAACGAAACATCTAACTACGATTTTATTTTGAGTATGATTTTATAACGTCTTTTCCATTGGAAAGAGACTTTCAATCGTTTTAATCTTCTAATTTATTCAAATTACAGATCGTCTAATAACAGTATCAATTTTAAACAATGTTCTTACAATAATATTAGTTGTTATTATTATCACTAAATCGTTAACGTCGTTGCACATTTTATTATAATAGCGCGACACGTTAATTAGGAATACACAGTTAATCAAGTCGCACACATTCGACAAATAATGCGATACTTTATAGGTGTTTCATTTTAACTCACAAGAATCAAAACTAAAGTAAAAACAGCTTAATGTTCATAAAGTACGTTAAACGAAAAGGTATGTTACTTTTTCTTAAATTAATTTATTGAATGCCATATGAGCATGTTTGGGGATGTGCACATTTTCTGTCACTGTTTTAGTCAGCTAACGATGTATAAAAATATCTCAATTAAAGTATCCCATTCAGAATCAAAATCTTACTTTTTCATTGTAATTTCCATCTTATCTTGGCATTGTAATACGACATTAAAGTCTGAGTCGCTATCAAGGAGTTACCTTTGGTCAAGTTATATTACTTTTCGACATAATCATTGAAGAAATCAATCTTATTTGACTGTCACTTTTAAAAGGCTTGTGACTGAGTTTTTTCTTTACAAACTTTATCATTTCAAATGAAATAAATGACCATGTGTTACATTTTGTGTGCTGTAATATCCTTCATATTTAAATAACGGTATATTGGGATTACATTTCATGGGAGTATCTAACAATATAAAGCCCTACTGAAGGAAATGAGAAACACGAAAAGAGATAAAATTGAAGCTAGCCACCGAAATCATATTTAATCATACAAAGCGTACCGAATATCACTCTGTATCAAGAGGGAATCTCATAATTGGATTTTTTACAAGAAGAAAATGTTAACTCATGTATCTAAAAAAAATATATATATATTTAAGTTTTTAATTATCGCTGAATTAAATGAATTATTTTGTTTAGCTATCGTACTCGTAGCCAAAATTACGAATCATAAATTTATGAGAATTTATAGAATGATCTACATGTGAATTTAAGCTCACTAATTCATCATATGAATTGAGTGTTGTAACGTGTTGGTAGGTATCTGTGAAAGGTAGGGTTGGCTATTGGAGGGAAACCTTGTGAACTTACGTGCCGTGAAGGATATGTGGAGAGCGATATACTCATAAGTTTGAAAAGAGATGACTTTTACCTGACCATATCACGAAACTTGATTGACTTTTAAAAATTGGTGTGTAACGAAAAAAACGTTGAGATGTATGCATGAGCTTTTTTTAAAGTATTTTACATTTGAGACAAGTTTAGAGAATTATTTTTTTTAGCATAGAAGAACCGATTAAAGTTTTTATTCCAATATATGTGGTTAAGTTAAAGACGTTTTGTTATTTTTTGAAACACTGCTGTCCTTTCGCGAAGTTAAAAATTCAAATTTTTAAAGTTTTTTTAAAAGTTCTTAAAAATAAGTATTTTAAATTGAAGGCGTTCTGACTGAAATTTATCAGGATTTTTTGTCGATATTTTTCTATTTCTTCGAAGACGCTAACACTTCACTTTGTCATATAATTTAATATTTACAGAGTCAGCTCAAAAACACTTTGGTGCAACTTATGTTATTGTTTTTTAAACAGAAGATATTCAATGGAGTAAAATTAAATATATTAAATAATAGAAAGACACCATTTCTGTTCCAAACGAGTTCCAAATCGTCAAAACAGTCAAACAAACTATGAAACACTTCTCCATGATTTCGAGTTTGTATAAATGACACGCGAAAATATATTTGATGAAATGCAAGATGGCAAATGACACAGGGTATCTATTCAGGGGTGTCCAACACCCTGTTGAATGACCGTAGTAGTATGGATGTCCATTCATGCCATCATTTTATTTGAAATATGATTTGGTGAACAGCTTATACAAATGCGCTGCACATCTAAAGTATTATTGGCTTGTGTGTAAAGACATGCGCAATCCAACTTAATATTTTGTACAGCTATTTTTATCTTGAAATTTCAGTCAATAGTGCAGTAAGCTTCAGTTGCATAATGTTGAATTGTCCTTGTTCCGATAAATACAGCATAACACCTGCTGTATACTAATGGACTATTGTGCCTCCAGTTACAAGGACAGCAACAGTATTGCAATTCAAAACATGTAAATGTATTACTTTTTCAAACGAATATCAATTACGATGATCAATTTTAATCTATAATACATTTAGTGTGGTTCATGTTAAATGTTCTGTAGTTGTGTGCCAAACGACGTCAATGCTACCAAGCCGATGAAATCAGTAGGAATTTTGATTAACTTGTTCTGGTTAAGTAGCTACTATCGATATTTTTAAGAAACATTTATGATTGATTACTTTAGCTAAGTTGCTTCGCTTTTGGTTGGAAGGCAAAATTAAAGCAGTATCGAAAGGACAGGAAGTGATACTACTAATCAGCACTATATAACATGCATGAACTAGTACAATACATCTTATATACCGTGAAATGTACGGCATGATCTATTCTACACTATCAATTTGTATGTATTAATATATAATTAACACAGTTTGGAACATTCGAAGTTTGTCAGTGGTATTCTATATGAACAATACTTCCTTGTTTTATGATGCCTACGTCACACCCTGTTTGCGGGATCGAGTATCCTCACAACTGATTGAATAAACATGTCAGCTGTTTCACTGGGCTTTGACTAATTTGTTTGTTGACTGTCATAATTACATCATTAATGACTGTAAATGATAAGGAAAAATCTTTTTCAATTATATAGGATATTTCATCAAAGGAGCATGTTTTGACCTATGAAAAGGTAGGTTGATATTAGATTTTTCTTTGATTCAAACTGTGAAACGAAATTTAGATCTGTTAACCAACAGAAGCGTAGCTAGAGCTTAATTTGGGAGCGTAGAGCTTTTTTATAGGTGTAGCTATAAGTGGTTCATTTAACAGTGGGCCCCATTTCTCAGAGGGCCCAAATGTTGGCTACCAACAGTTTCAGCTAACTGAGACCACTGCCAGTCATGATGTTGCATGAATAAATATATTAGTACCAGCATGCCTACGACTTAGCTGACAGTAGCGTACCCAGAGGTAGAGGAAAAGTTGTCCCTCCCACATACACAAAAAATTGTCAGGGACGAAAACTGGAGCGGCAAAGAAAATTAACCAAATAAAAATAAATAGCTATCATATATGATACTGGATAGGTTACTTTATGTTACATCACGGCGCTAGGTGCTTCTCAGGAGGTTTCTCTCTTTAGCGATATGCCCACTATGTAGCACGGTACTGGATTGTCATCTTTAATAAAAGGTCACTGAGAGAGGAGATAATTCCGTATACCTACCCTCATGTCCTATTACGTATTTTAAATGTATTATGTATTCAATATATACAAGGCCGTAGACACAGGGACCATGGGAACACAAACCTGACCCCCCCCCCTTAACCCCGAAAGTTTCTAGCAAATGGTTAAAACACCCTAACGCAAATGTGTTTAATATACAATGAAAATGATAGCATCATGCTTCTAAACACCCTTACCGAGACACAATGTTCAGAAAGGTGAGGGTACACTCCACCCCTTAAGCCCCACCCTCTCTTAAGATCCCTTTCTAAAAGGACGTCCACCTAACAATTGAATTGAATTTCGTTACAGGGTGTACAGACTGTACATTTTCATGCAATTGCATATCAGTACAGGCGTTAAGTCAACCTTAGTAGTTATCGGTAGTTCACGCACATTCTGTGAACCGTCAGAAATAGTACAGTATGAATTAATTGAAACTTGTTTTGCCAATGCCAGACATGCCAGACATATTAAATAAACAAAATAAAATTGATACCCTTTTTCAACTATAGCGATGCATACCACGGCAGTACTAAATCTTTTAGCTTACTCTTTTCATTATTTCAGGGAAAAAAGTACATTGTTATGTAAACCAGTTGAACTTTTCGGATACGTTGGAGGTAACAAATGAAACTTTTAATATAATTCGACATTTTGAAATAAAATGTCGTACTTTAAGGTTTGAGCATAATCAGTAGAAATCTGTGAGATAATATAGTTGCAATTTTAAAATAACTCTTGATACAATACGTCAAACCTTCGAACTGTTCCGCGTACTGCCGAGGTGACTATTGTTGCACGAAAAAAGAACCGGATATCCCATGGACGTTGCGCGAAAGAAAAACTAAATACTGGATGTTGTGCCTGGTTTACTCACTCTTCAATATATGAATTCTCGTAGGCCTTGACTTTGAATGCCATAGCAAATTGTGTCATATAAAGATGGAAACACATTTGGCAATTTCTGTGAGTGAAATCGACTCCCGTATCAATTCAATCATTGCATGTGAAAACAAAAAGAAACAAAATACACTATAATATTTCATAATCGCACTGTCGATACAAATTGTTAACTAAACATTTAGCTTATACTTGAATCTTCTATGACCACAATTCATTAATACACCTACATTCAATAAAATCCAGTAATAAATATTCAATAAATCAAACTTTGATATTCATAATATCAGAGCATTATCTATTTATATCACCTCCATATAAATGAATTAACTTTCAAAGGAGTCTAAACTTGGGAAACAACTGTTTAAATTCCAATCAGTTAAAACCAGATGTAAAATGGAATGGTTATATTACCATGGACCATATCATCTTTGTTACACTATGCTTTGGTTATATCATAAAGAACAGCCCGTCATTGTGGAGACGTGGAGTTAGACTAACATTATTGATCTTTTAGCGGAATGGCTACTGTACATTTTCACATGGTTAGAAATTTTATCATAAAAGCCCTAAGAATAATTGGTGAAGATTTTTTATTCATAATTGTTTTTCCATGCTTTAACATTGCAGAAGAAAAACATAAAAGAATCAGAAGGGAATTGAAAGTTGCAACAAAAAAATCACCACATCAATGAAAAAATTAAAAACAGCATATAATGACCTGGAGAAAGCTGAAACCATTCAAGAAATGGTGAGTTGTTAATTTATGATAATTTGAAAATAATCGCTGATAGCAATTGTTTCTTAATATGATTGACCTTGAATCATCGAACAAAGAAATATGAGAAGGAAATCAAAAGCAAAGAGTTCCAGATCTATGTTTGTCAGTTGAATTTGTGAAAAGCTTTGATTCCTTTTAGTGTTACTTATTTGTCTTTTTTTTAAACGTTGTGCATCTTTTTTTTTACATCTTTCAAATTTAATTTTCAGTATTTCAGACGACAGAGTTAGTTTTTAAATGTAAATCAATTTTCTCACAACATCATCAAGGACACCCTTTTCGTATTCTGTTGAATAAAATATATTTTAAAAAACTAAAAAAAGTGTACAACAGAAAGCTAACTGGGAAATTATAGATACAGTTGAAAAATAATTTAGATCAATGGGAGCTTGATCCTGTAACCTTTGGAGTACAGTACGATGCTCTACTGACTGAGCTACCCAGCTTTTATTTGGAGGTTAACCACACGTAGCAATTGAAGGGCTGATTATGAAGATTATAGAACTGGTGTTATTCGGTTGTTTACTTTTCAAATGTGAAATAAACTTAATTGAATAGTAGAATTGTAGCTTCGTTCAGAGTTATACAGATTATATACATGGCATACTGCAATAACAATGCAATGCAAGTACTCCAAATTTACATTTCAATCTGACCTTTGACTCGGAATATATTATTTTTGTTATCACATTTTGTTATAACTAACTAAACAAATCTCCTCCCTAAGTTCCCCATCTCCAAACTCCTGCAATGCTTTGAGTAAATGTTGCATCATTTTATTCAAGAAGTTTCGGTGAGTTAGAAGCTACTTTGGTTATAATTTATGAATGGGGTTGCTGAAAGCTTTATGCCAGAAAGAATATGCTTCATTATTCTACTGTACTAACCAAAGTACTGGCAGGTAAAACAACTGTTTGCAGTTTGATAGTCTTATAGGTTACAAAGTTCACATCGTTTATAATACATCTTAATGTTAGTCATCTTTCAGATCGTTATCATACATCGTATCATAAATATTCCTTTTTTATCGTAAAACACCTTTTTGCACTTCAGGCGCGTATCCGCGCAATTTTGACCTGTCTGTTAGGGGTTGAAGGACGTTTTTTTTTATATTGGTTGTACATAGATGAAAATTTGTGCAACATTTTGGGTATGTTTTAAAGTGAATTTATTTCACGAAAAATGTGAATTTTCAAATTCTGAACAAATAAATGGCTTAAAAATATTAAAACGTGGGGCTAACGGGTATTGTGGGACGCGACGTAGAATGACCTACAAAAGCAATGACCCACGAGAGATGCGATGAGGTCGAACATGATGTGTGACTGGTAACAAATCTTCAAAAAGGTTATGGATGGAAAAAAAAACTATCGGGAAATACTTGGTTCTCAGGCAAAAGTGTACATCTGGTTGGTCATTTTCAAGCCCGAGATTTGCCATTTCCGGTGATCTGGGGGGTATCAAAACCAGAAATTTTCTGGTACGCTGCGCGCCAACCGATAGTGGCGCTCCGCTTATATAGTAATTCGCGCCTCCGGGTTTGAAAATCTTGGATACAACTACAACATGACCTCTGATACAACTACTATTGACAAACCTGAAAAAGTCAGTGAGGATAAATTGTCATTATATGTGTAGGCCTACTTTATTTCAATTGTAGGATCTATTACTGTAGGCCTAATGATATAGTTGTGCGTCGGTGATCTAGCCTAGCCACGACGGTGATATGTGCTTTTCGTTTGGATGAGGCGTAAAATCAACAAGTGGAATGACATGTTTTCAGCTAGTTTTCTATGCATTTCAGGTGTGAAGATAAACATAAATGTCATAACCTTACGTATACTTTCATTCTTTGACTGTTATGTATTGTGTTCTTCGTATGCCTGTCAAAATCTGAGTCGCTTCCTTTGATCGCAACGAGCACGGCTGTGGTTACTTTCAATGTGTTTTGACGACAGATAAGTTGATCTGTGACGCGCTTCCGTTTCCAAGAGCCTATAGCGTGTACTGTGGCCATGGCGCGTTAAAATGAAATGGGACGTGCAAACTTGGAGATGACGGCTACCTTGAAAATAAGGGCAACTCGGCAGCCTGGTCTTGAAGCCTGTAAGTAAAATGAGGGAAGACGTCATGTGTTCTCGCAACTTGAACTGTTTTCGTTTGGGAAAATAATGTGAGCCATGCTTTGCAGTTTGTAGCTGACGGCAGCTTAGGCCCCAAGAGGTAGCCTTACGTAGGTCTAACTGCATAACCGTAAGCCTAACTGTAACAAAAAACATGTTCATAAATGAAATAGAACTAATCATAGAAGATAAGGACCAACAACCAATATTCTATTCGAGTTCAGCTAGAAGATAACATTTCTGTAAAACCGTTACTCTAACCAAAACAGGACAAGGGAGAAATACAAGAAAAAAAAAACGCCCATGTGCAACGTTGGTCTTTATATTGAAAGGCCTAGACAGTACGTTAGGTCTACTCTAGCCTAAGGTTGGTTTAGAGACCCAATGATTAGTAGTCTTGTAGGTTATTTCAATATGCAAGGTGCCAGTGAACCTTTGGCTAAGTACTGATTTCTTCTTGGTAATATGTTTGGCCATATAAAAATCTGTTCAGGTGATGCAGAATTTATTCAGCAGGTGGTTCAAGTCCACCAACAGATAACATTAAGCCACTCAGTTTCCAAGAAGAATGTCAAACTTTTGAGCACTTAATGTGACTTGCTATAGACAAAGGCTAATTCCATAATAGAAATTTTGAATGACAATTGGCAAAGCGATCAATGTGTAAAGTAGTAAAGGCATTATAATTGACGCACCTTCGTAATTGCCGCACATTCAAATTTTACTGGCAACGATACAGCATGCAATCTACACTTTTTGCAGAGAAGCAGAAGCAGAGTTAACTATTTCATGAGTTTGAATCAATTTCAGGTATATGCTGATCAAATTGTTTTGTTTTGTAATCTTTTGACATCCTTTCTCAAGTTTTGCACTTATTTTTGGCACTTAGAAATCTTACTCCCTAAAAATAACCAACATTACCTAAACATGATACCACTACTCTCTGGGACCTGGTCCTGTCTGAGTTTAGAGGCTCAGAACATAGCAAACAGCATCCAGAGTCAATTGATGTATAATTACACAAAAGATGCATTTAGCTAATTGACGAACTTGTCCATTTTGGAGTATGAAAAAACTTGACACGGCAGACGTTTTGTGGTCAAATTCTGCTCACTATACTCTTGAAGGGGCAACGCCAGTACAAAAAAATAACTGTTTGTTTGTAACAATAATGTAACAGCTTATGTGTACAATTGGTAAACATTTCATAATTGTTCAACAACACATATATCAATACTTAAATGAGACAGTGCCCCCCCCCCCTTGTAAATAAAGAATAGGAGCTAATGTTGCCAAAGCTCATTACCAGCTTTTTTTGGTATAAACACAAACAATTTGGAATGGGGTAGATTATGTCTCCTCCCACATTTTCCCAGACCCATACACAACTCGAGGCCCAAATTTCTCAAAAGGGGTGGGGCACCTCCATTTCCCTCTCCCAGGTTGCCTCAAAACTAGTTCTTGGAAATAAGATTACTGAAGCTTCACCATATTACATATATGTGCTGAATAAACCATATGTATATAACCCTTTTATACCCAACACCCTTGGACAAACATGTCGTGCTTTTCTTAAAGAGCTGCATGATATCTAATCGTGAAGGAAGTACAGGCTCTATATATGTTGAACAGATGGACAAGCAGCCACGAGAATGTGTCTGTGTCCTGCATTTGACACAAATGGACAAGATTTCACCATTATCAGCCAGGACTTCATTATTTTTTTTCTGCCATAATTTATTGTACGTGTAGTGTATTGCATTCTGAGTGCCACATTCAAACACTCGGTAGTCCAGTAGCACTCTGAGTGTTTCACTTACGTACCAAATACACAGTGATTCAAACACTTGGTATTGTATCCTGAGTGTTTCACTTACGTGTCAATGGCACAGTGATTCAAACACTTGGTATTGCATTCTGAGTGTTTCACTTACCGCTGCACCACCGTAAGCCAAGCAATTGGTATTGCATTCTGAGTGTTTCACTTACCGCTGCACCACCGTAAGCCAAACAATTGGTATTGCATTCTGAGTGTTTCACTTACGTATCAAAGGCACAGTGATTCAAACACTTTGTATTGCTTTTTAGGAGCGTATCACTTACCGCTGCACCACCGTTTAAGCCAAACAATTGGTATTGCATTCTGAGTGTTTCGCTTACATTGGTGTTTGAAACACTTGGTACAGCTCACGTAGTGTTTCATTTTCCATCATTTATTGACTTGATTTTTTTTTTGTCACAATGATTTAAAAGTAACTGGTATTTTAATCTCTATCCCCAACACATCTACATCTATGTAAAACGAACACGTGATACCATAAAACAATATCCAGGGGAAAGTCCAAGCAATTGTCACCCTCCCTCTACACAACTCCATGGGGTTCAACCTCTCCCAACCCTCTTAGGTATTCACCCTCCCACTAAACTCCTTGGGGTAATTCCCACCCCCACCCCACCCCAACCCATCTCCTTGGGATGGAATAAATAACCGGTTGTGAACCTTATATTCAGACACAAGACATAAAGAATAGTTACGCAAAACCGGTTGAAAGTTTGGAATTAAACAATCAACATTTACAGATTGTACAGTTGAAAATTCGAAATACTGTTTTGACTTTTTATATCAAAACACGATGACGAAGCAATGCAAAATGCAGGATATTGAGAGAAATGGTGGAAAAACAAGGCTCTAATATCCCCTGAGGTCAAAATGCCCACGGCCAATATGTTCATAGAGGATCTGCTGTGGATGTTATACAGCTTATGTGAGGTCCACACAAAGAGTAGTAGCCGATCCTTGCTAAAAATCCCACATTGATTTTGCACATGTTCTTAACTGCATACACTTTCATTTCAAAACATTTCAAAACTTATATATCATTTGTTATCTGTTGTAAGTTATATATATATATATATATATATATATATATATATATATAATATATATATATATATATATATATATATATATATATATATATATATATATATATATATATATATATATATATATATATATATATATATATATATATATATATATATATATAATATATAAAGAATAACACACCAGAAAAATTCCACTTCACGAGCGGTTTCGTCCTTTTGGGACTCATCAGGCGAAGGTAGAAATCGAATCCCGGACCTTCGTGTCACGAACCTAAGCCCGTACCACTCGACCACAATGATTCTACTAGTGTGTTAAAGCATATAAATATGAATAACTGTCATTAAGGGCGTATTACCCAAGTATTAAGATTGTGTAATCTTATACAATCTTAATATATACATATATACATATATATATATATATATATATATATATATATATATATATATATATATATATATATATATATATATATATATATATATATATATATATATATATAATATATATATATATATATATATATATATATATATATATATATATATATATATATATATATATATATACATATATATATACATATATATGTATATATGTAACAAAGGCTTAAGCATGACCTGAACATCCCATATACTTCTTCATGTGGAACCTGTCGCCACTAACAGCAGTTTTCTTGGATGGAATGTGTGCATATTAGCCGGTGGTATATGGCATACCTTAGGCCAGCCTAAGCTAGGTACTAAGGTAGGAGGTATCGAGTGTTCCGAGCCGAGCAAGTACCTATCTCATTCATTAGGATAATTGTTCATATTTGAAGGTCATGAGTAGGGGGCTTTGGGGCTTCCTTGCTGTTCTAAAGAATGGTATCCTTAATTTTACGTGTTACTACTACTAGTATCATGGTGGGCTCATAATTGACGCACTTAAGGATTTGACCAACGATGTCTATCAAGGAAAAATCCAAATCACTCAACTGCATGTGTTTTTCATATGTGTGGTTCCTCAGAAATGTAATGATCTATAAATATTTAGGGTTCTGTGCTTATGCACCGTACAATTGAGCAGAATTTGACCTCAAAATGTCTGCTGTGTCAAGTTCTTTCATACCGCTAAATTGACACATTCGTTTAAAAGCTAACTGTAGTGTAGTGTAGTGAGGCCTTAGTATACATCAAATGACTCTGTATGTAGTTTGCTATTCTCTGAGCCTCTAAGCTCAGACAGGTCAGATCCCAGAGATAAGTGGTATCATATTGAGGTAATGTTGGTTATTTTTAGGGTGTAAGATTCCAAATGACCAAGAAACGTGGAAAATTGAGTGGAGGGTGTTAAAAGCTTAAGAAAAACCACAATTTGGTCAGCAAATAGCTGAAATGGATTCAAGCTGATGAAATATGTAATTCTGCTACACTGCAAAATGTTTAGGTGGCCTGCTGTATCGTTGCTAGTAATATTTGAAGGTGTGTCAATTACGAGGGTGCGTCAATCATGAAGCCTTTACTATACTACAGTTAGTTACTACTGCATGTGTAATGTATTGAATGGTGATACCTAGTACTAGGTACTGCAGTACTGGTAGTCCTACAACTTACAAACTACGTGTAGGCAAATCAATCCCAAATTCAACTAATTCAATGCATAACTCACTAAGAAAGTAAGTATCACATATCATGCTGGCAAATCAAAGCAGCTGTCACCACTGCCATTACCACTCAACAATTTGAACAATAAAGTACTAGTGTAGTAGTCTTGGGCCATTTTCTTTGAATAAAGGACCCAAGAAGTTTTCAATCATCATATTTTTCTGATGAAATGTAATTGGTTTTTGATTTGTTAGTGCAATGTGAATTGTGTAATTCAATTGAACAATGCTTTGATAGGGTAATATTGGAAGGTTTGGCTGTCAATTAATTTTGGCTTAGGCTGGGTAATTGTTTAATCAAAATCTTCATGAAGCATGGAAGTGGATTGACTTCATTTTAGTCCGTATATTTATAAGATTGTATTTCAATCAACATGGAACATAATGAGTATGCTCACGCTTCAACCTACCTTATGGAGATAAAGCCCACCAGCCTGCTATGCTTGACTAGTCTAGAATTTTTTACTCATTAAGGCCAGACACAATTGTTCAATTAGTGCAGATTAGAGAAAGGTCGTCTTTGAACTCAGTCACATCTATGTATAATACCAAACCCGTCAACTCTCCCGGCTTTACCGGGAGACTCCCGGTTTTTACCCGAATCTCCCGGTTTCATATTCTATTCTCCCGGTTTTTAAATGTTTCATCACTTGCGACATTTCTGAAAATAGCCAACAGTTAGTCCTATGCTTACAAATTATTAGTAATTCCCCACAGTAACGCTGAAGAGGAAAGGCTATTCAGTGTAGTTCGCACAGACGGTCAAGTCTCAGGCTTGATGGGACTCTATCTAGCATACTAGCCATGAAGTCACAGTACCCAGAGTCCACTGTTCCCTGTTTCAAATGGAAGCCTACTAAAGAAACCCTGTAGAAAGCGGAAAGAGCTGCTGTGAACTACAACAAGAAACACTGACTGGATGATGCTCTCACTGTATTGCATAAGTAGATTGCTTATTTAGGAGTATTTATATCATTTCAGTTGAAAACTACCAACCACCCTGTTTTCCCCTTGTTCTCCCTATCTTTTGGCCCTGAAAAATGTTGTTCTCCCTATTTTGGGGTCAAACAGGTTGACAGGTCTGAATACTCATAGAGTAACATAACATATCCTAGGCCTATACTGTTACTTAAGTCTTACAAGAGTTGTGTCCATCCATCTTAGTTGTATTTGAAACTCCATTTTTTTTTGTTTTTCTCCCTTTAACCTGTTTTGTATTTCAGACCAGTAGATGAAGTTATGTCCAAGATTAAGAAAAACTAGCCATTTGCAGGTAGGTAGTACTGTAAAGAGAAAACAGATCACACTTCATTGACATCTTGTTGGATAGATGACGAAATAGGTACAGTACACTGTTAAATTTTGTATCTTTCCCAGTTAAACTTAGTACAAAGCTTTTTGTCATGGTTTATAAAACTTAAAGATGTGCTAGCTGTATTCCAAATTCCAACATTTAACATGCAACTCTACAAGATATATATTGCTCAAGCCAAGCTGGACAATGATCTGAACCTCTTAGAATCAATCAGTTAAACAACATTTATTATTTAATAGTCTTTGCAAACTGAACTGTACCAGAAGAACACATACTAGTAAAACACATAGGAAGAATGATGTATATATTTCCAGGCTTATTTGAAGTCAGAGCATTTTTTTCGACTACTACAGTCTATAGCTAGAATGTAATCCCATAAGCTTTGAAAGTGATAGCATGCTTAATAAGGGGCCAGTACATCTTTAAGATACAATTAGTTGATTGCTTTTAGTTTCTGTGATCATGGGAGATGTATACATCTCCCATCTCAATTGCTACACATACCAATTTTCTTGCAAAATTTTAAGATTTTGTGTCATATATGTTATTATACAAACAAGGTCTTGATATAAACTAGTGTTTGCACAAGTAACCCAGGTACCCGCCCAACTGATAGCTACCTGGTTCCGAACATAATACCCGGTTCGGACGTAAAATGTAAAGATATATTTGTGTACAAGATGTACAAGTTTGTTCAGAAAACTATTGCCGCATTGCTTTTAATGTTTGCCACAATGCCCTCCAAAAATAAATTACATTTACTGTAGAAATGTCGATATGCCTCGAATCCATCGTCGCCATAGTCACAAGCTGCTATTTCATCAGTAAACACGTATGATTCTTCTAGAATTGATGTATGTTATGCCTAACGTTCAGTTGTAACATGAGAACAAGCCTCGGAATATGGCCAATAATTTTTGCTCAAAGTAATGATGCACAAGTAAGTGCAAACTTCCCAAGTTAAAAAGCAACATTGGAGTAGTTTTTAGTTGTTATGATTTCTTTATGTTATGTTCTGTCTGGTAATGTTCTACAGTAATTCTAGAGAAGTTACCAAAGTACCGTTAGGTACCTTAACCCCCACCCCCCTTCTCCTTCATATCTCTACTTACATGAATTCTTTAAAGTGCATTGAATGTTATTTATATTCAAATCAATTGAGGTGTATTTTTTTCTCTTTAGCAGCCAGAGAATGAGGAAGAACCTACGGACAGTGATGTCAGAGATAACTCTGTAGTACCCGTAAGTTTTTGTTGAACTTGTTTTCCATTCTATTGTTTCGGACAAATTTGTTTATAACTCTTGTTTGGTAAGACATTTATGGATAGGGTGGCACCTGTACACTAGATCTTTTTACCGCACATAAAAGAGATGCTCTGATAAGCCCTTTTTCTGAAGAGTTAAGACTTTGTATTCTTTGGAGGTGTGTGGGGGGGGGGGGGAGGGGGTACAATGGGATTGGCTGGTGATCAGTTTGTTCATGGCTGAGTGCCTGAATTTCTTGCTGGCTCACCAGTCAAAAGTTGGCTGACTGCTGGTTTAAGTACACTGGTTTGAAACCACAAATCTATTTCATATATAATACACTTATATTTAGTGTTGCCCTTTATTTATACTCTTTCATTATACTTCATTCAAATCTACAAAATGAAATTTCTTCTAGGCAGAGACCAATGACAATTCCAGCCTGGAAAACATGTCCTTTGTGGCCTGTTGAAGGTAATCCTTCTGCTTTGTTGATCATCTAAGAAAGATTCATCAATAGAAATTAAAGCTGTGTAAAACAGAGCAATATAAATCATGCTCATCTAGTTAAAACTGTAGTTCATTATAAAACAGTATTTACTGTATATTAACTTTGACAAAATCTTGCTTTTATTTTACAGTATTGGTTGATTGTTTCCTTGATTGATTAGTTGGTTATGTTTGATTATTTGAATATCTATTTTTATTGCAACCCCATTAAAAGAAAAAAAAATAATAAAATGGATAAATCTAGGACTACTGTATGTCAATGTGTGAAAAACTATAGATATCTCTTTGCAATTGCAAAGCAAGAAAGCAAATTAAAAAAAGCATGTGTCAATGGAGCAATAGGATCTATAGTGCATGACCCTAACATGCTAGGATCACCTTAAATAACTTGAACTTAAATGTTGACATTGCTAGTAATAATGTGTCAGAACTCTGCTTCATATGCTATTCCATACAGATAGCGATTATCCCCTACTTATAACTTAAACTTAATCCAGTCTCGTGATGAAATGTTGAAAGGAATGATATATCCTAAAGTATTCAGCAGAAAGCGGACAAGCCAATACCAAATAAATTGGAAAAAGGCAAAAAAGAGTACTGCATAGAATCCAATATGAAAGCACTATAGTGAGGTTGATCTGTATACATCTTATTGCCATTTATAAATGTATTTGGGATTTCTAGTGGGTAAACTTCATGTTCATAGTGTATATCTGAATACCTGTAAATGTTTGTTTATTCATTCAATTACTTTTAGAAATTGTGTATGCCCAGTTAGAATACTCACTCCACCCCTGTAAAATCACATTGAGAGCTGCCTCCTCTGTTGATTGCTTAATTTTGTTATTGCCGGCAATACTGAATGTGCAGCGGTTAGCATTGACCCCTTTTTACCCTGTTTGTAATGGGGAGAAACATTGGGGCTGTGAAAATTATCCCTTGGCTTCTGTTTTGCAACAAATGGCAAGGGGATGGGGGATGCCTTGTCCTCCATTGCTCTGGATAACCTGTGCATTAAGGTCAAAAGTAGCAGTGCTGGACATTTCACTATTAACATAGCATACTTAATAATGTTTCCCTACTCCAAAACATCTCCCCTTTCTCTTCAATCTCGACCCAACCCCTCCTCTAAACCTGTTATGCAGACCCAATGTAAGATTACATTGAAAGTTTCCTTCCTTTTAGATTGCCTTATTATGTTATTGATAACATTCAATTTATGAAGAGGTAAACATAGACCCCAATTATCCATATTTGCAATGGGCCACAGGGATTCATTGTGGGCTATCAAATGTTCCTCCAGCTGGCTACCATCTGGAAGCTAAGGGTAGATTTCTTGGTGGTCCTGATTTATCCCCCCTCCCTCTTATCCTCCCCTCCTTGTGTGGCTAAACTACATGATATATCCCTACCCTACTTTTCTTCTTTTCATTATCCAACCGACGTAATTTCACGATAGTATTCTTAGATATACTTCTCTAATATACCTTTGCCGATATGTAATAATGTTAACCTACTCCCAAATATCTTTGTCACATGTTTCCTTTAATCTCTACCCTCACCCATTTTCCATGCCCTCGTATGCATGAAACAATGTAAAATCAAATTGAAAGGTGCTTCCTTTATTGATTGTATAATTTTAATAACAGCAATACTCAATGTGTAGAGATTAACATAGACCCCATTTTACACTGTTTCCACGGAAGGAGCAGAGGGGGGGGGGTGATCATCGGGGGCTGTGAAATTTACCCCCAGCTGGCTTCTATCTGGAAGCTGAGGGTAGACTTCTTGGTGTTTATGGTTATGTTTTAAAGTTTTGCCTGTGGATGCTCTCCCCCCCCCCCCCCTTGTTTGTACAAGCTACTGGGCATATTCCTGCCCTGTTTTTTTCTGCCTAAGGGATGAACAAATGTCAGCGGTAGTGTTCAAAAAACTTCTGTTATACCTCTACCTATATGTAATATTGTTACACACTACATAATATCTTTATCACATTTTTTCTTCAATCTCCCCCCATACCACTCCAGCCCAGGAAAACTGTGAACCAATGCAAAATCAAATTAAGCAGTGCATCCTGTATTGATTGTCTAATTTTGATACTGCAATATGTAGAGGTTAAACATTTATCCATATTTGCAATTGGGGGGATCGTTGGGGGCTATGAAATTATTACCAGCATGTAACCTGCCCCACCCGTGATACTGCAACACTGGACTTATTCTATTCAAACGTTAAGGAATCTCACACCTCCATTCAACTCCCACTGCTTGGTAGAGCTGACCATAATCTCGTTAATGTGATCCCCAAGTATCGACCTGTTGTCCAGAGACAGAAACCCAAGAGGATCACAATACAACAATGGACCGATGACAGCGTAGAACATCTTCGAGCTGAATTGGATAACACTGATTGGAATATGTTCGTCAATGCAACCAATACCTTGGATGAGCTTGCAGTAACAATAAGCGAATATATTAACTTTTGTGTGGATCTTACGATACCAACTAAGCAGATTAAAGTATTCCCCAACAATAAACCTTGGATTACCAAACGAGTGAAAGCCATTATCAACAGAAAGAAGGGTATGTTCGGGAAAGGAGATCGGGAGGGATTAAAACGTGTCCAGGCAGACCTCAAAAGAGTTATACGGGAAGAGAAAGCACTATACCGGGAAAAAAATCGAGGGCCACTTCACGGATAATAACATGAAACGAGCCTGGGAAGGTGTTAGACTCATGTCAGGATACCTTAACAAATCCAAATCTTGCCAATTGCCGAAATCAGACTTAGCCTATGCCAATGAATTGAATGACTTTTATAACAGGTTTGACCAACAGCATGATTTAAATGTCGAACGCGACAACTTACAACAAATGTTTTCACATGCGGAATGTAATCTGACGGTAACCGAAGCTGAAGTCCGCCAACATTTCGTCCGACTCAACCCATCGAAGTCTGCTGGTCCTGACAAGCTTCCACATCGTATTCTCAAACTGTGTGCAATTGAATTGGCCAATATTTTTACCGTGATTTTCAACCGATCTTTTGAAACTCGTACTGTTCCTAATTTATGGAAACAATCCCGTATTATCCCCGTTCCGAAAGCATCAACCATATCTTGCCTCAATGACCTCCGCCCCATCGCCCTCACTGCCGTGCCAATGAAAGTCTGCGAACGTATATTTTTGAAACACTTTAAAACATTTGTAGCACCATTTTTAGATCCTTTACAATTTGCATATCAACCGGGTCGTAGCTGCGAGGACGCCATCCTTGTAATTATTGAACAGTTATACTCTCATCTTGAAAGTTCTTACCGTGGAAATAATGCTCGTGTAATGTTCTTCGACTTTTCATCCGCCTTTAACACTATTCAACCACATATACTTGCCAATAAGCTCATTGAAATGAAAGTCCCGATCGGCCTTGTTCAATGGATAATGAGCTACCTCACAAACCGTTCGCAATCCGTTAATCTCAGCCCAACCTGCCGCTCCAGGATTACCTCTTTTAATACTGGGGCGCCCCAAGGTACAGTTCTGTATGATGCCGTATGATGTCAGATCCTCGGAGAAAGGGTGCTCACTTATTAAATTTGCTGATGACACTGCCTTGGTGGGATTAATCAACGGGTCTGAGGACAGTGCCTACCACAACCAAATACAGTCTTTCGTTCAATACTGCGACTCGAATTTCCTGCAACTGGACGTTACCAAGACGAAAGAAATGGTGATCGACTTCCGGCGGAATGGTAATCCCCCACCACCAGCCATTATTAAGGGAACTCCAGTCAAACGTGTCGAGTCAAATGTATACCTTGGCGTGACTTTGAACAATGATTTATCATGGGGGAACATATTGATACTCTTGTTAAGAAATTGAATTCCCGACTTTATTGCCTCAGGAAAATGTCAAACTTTAATGTTTGCTCTGAAATTTTGGAAATGTTTTATAATGCTACAATTTGTGGGGTCTGGCGTTATTGTCTTATATGCTGGGGTGGAAATGTAGTTAATTCAGAAAGAAAGAGATCGTATCGATGGAATTAGAAAGAAAGCGGAAGAGGTGATCGGTACTTCCCAGCCTACGGTAGACGAAGTTTATCAATGCTTACTCCAGAGTAAACTTGACACTGTGTGGGGGGACAGTGCCCACCCACCCGATGAACATCTCCATGACAGTTGCATGAGTAGGGGCAGTGGGAGACTGAGACTCCCATGCTTGAAAACCAACAGACACCGCAATTCATTCATCCCATGTGCAATTAAACTTTTCAACAGCAATCTTCAACGTTAATTTCTTACCCCTCTTACCATATTATCTGTACAGTCATATATTTTGTTTCTATCATTTGAGAATTTTTATAGTACGTGCGAGTACACGAATTTCCATATTGAATCAATAAAGTTTTACTTACTTACTTACTTACTTACTTACTATTTTCTGTTGCTATAAGAATTTGACTCTACTGTACAAAAACAAATGCAATGTCACGCAATTGAATAGAAACATGCTGATATAACAGCTAATCATATATGGTGTAAAATAGTTTTTTGAATATTCTATCATTTGATTTTAAGATGTTGAATATAGGACTTTTGAATTCATATTCTATTTTAATGGTACATTATTTCATCTCATTCAGCTAGTTATGTTCAATCTTCCTGATCTTCCAAAATTATGATGTGTTGGATATTTGTTTTACAGATATACACACAAACTGACTGCAACAACAAGACAGATGGAAAATATTCAGTCTTTAAATCAGATGAGGATGGTGAGTTTGACCGTTTCTCCACAGGATTGTCATTAGCCGGCTAACTAAATGTAGTATCTTGTAAATTTCCAGCTAACTGCACTCTGCTTGCTTTTATGTCATCTTTATGTTACTGTACAATAAACCACATTTAAAAAAGTGAGGTATATGACTAGAACAGAACAACTGTTGAAGATATAATCTAATAGGTCATACTGCTGTATTGGCCCCAAATATAGCATGCTACCACAAAAAAAGGTTCCTACAATTATGTAATCCACCTGCCATGGTCGTAAAATGACCTCATTTTAACAGTTATCCTGCACTGCCTGGCACATATCTTTCCTCGTATCAGAATCTTTGTGTATAGACACTGTCTGGTAAACTACTGTACACTGTCGACATATAACGATATATTACCATGCAGTGTTTACACGAAGAACCTCACATTGTCAACAAGCTGTGCATTGCAGGCTGCTCCAACACAAGTAAAGACGGACTTCACCTACACGCGTTTCCAAAAGATGACAGAAATCGAAGAAATTGGACATGATTTGTTCAAAACACTACACATAGACAACGTTACGAGTGCCTGTGGGCCTAAACTATTGCCAAATTACTTGTTATGACCACAGACTAGGCCTCCTTAATGTAGCAAATGACAAATTTTGTTTATTGGTTACCTAGTATTTTCACAAAAATTAAGGCCAGTTGGATTTAGAACAGTCAATACTAGATCTGCAATTCTTCTTTCGTGGTAAAACTGGAGTTGTGTTATGATTTTAACGTAACAGTTTGATGATACAACTTACACAGGCTAGCCTGTTATACAACGTCTATTAGTTAGGTCTAGACCTATGTTACTACTACTAGTACTATAGGGTTGCACTTGCACTGTAAGTAACACAATTTCTAGAAGATTTGCTACGATGTTAAGTAGCAGGATCATCGACATTTGAGTACATTTAACTCATATTATGGTCTTAATGATGGTGGTTTGTTTATGCTCAACCGTCCAATTTCGGTTCAGGATAGTTCAACCGTTCTACTCTGGGACTTCCACCGGAAGCAACGCGTCTCGGCCATCGGAAACACCGATATCTTCATCACCCTCGAAAACAATTTCCTCCTCTTCTTACTCAAGAAAATAATTTTTGTCAAAGCTTTTGAATGTTCTGAGAGGTAAAGGCCCATTTCCTCGGAAGTGTAAGATGACTTTTTCAGTTGATGAGGAGAGTGTGCTGTAGTTACCTGTACGTAGTAAACTGAATGACGCCGTAACAGTAAATATCGGGGAGTCGGCTTTGGCTGATATGGTCCCTTTACTGACGTCATATGAACTGCGGGAGTTCTCTATAGGGAATACTTCGACAGCGAATTTCTGGCTTTGGCAGCTACATTTACGGGAAGTAGTGAATGGATGGTGTTGAAGTAATGTAGATTAATAATTCTAAGACATGAAAATCCACCATTTCATTCCCTCTTTAACTTGCAAGTTATGTCTCATACAAGAGTTAAAGTTCGGTTAAACTCATTTATGTGTTTTTGCACCATATTGACTGAAAAAAGCTTGCTTTGCTTTTGCAAATGTCAAGAAGTAAAATCACAGTAAACCAGGAAGCTCAGAGCCCATAGTTTTTATGTCTATGTTACTTCAGATTAAAGGCATTGAAGACTCGCCCCAAACCGCGTGCGACCATCTGAAAAAATTAACTTTCTGTTGCTTGCAAGTTAAGTTTTGTTCGTGTCGCTACAAAATGCAGACAGTAATGAAATGTGATACCTTGTTATCTTTAGCTGGACCTGAGATGTCCATCGCTGTATCGTTTATACACTGTGCCGTGGGTATTGACCGCAGCTGAATGTACTGACTGTACACTAGTGTCTAATTACCGACGGTAGCAAGCTGTGTGTGTATTTTCTGGCATCTATGGTGGTGTCTAACACTTCTGTTACACCTCATTCAAAACTAGGTCAGATTACCTGCATTAGACGTTTCTTTTAGCGCGAGTCTTCACACCCTTTAATTGCCATCATAGTTTGTTTTGGGTCAGCCAGAATAAATGTTTGAAACAGCTTAGTGTAGTAAAACAGAAATTAAGTATTTTGTTTTTCCTTTCAAATGTAGAAGCCTGTATTATTCATTCACTTCATCGTTACTTACCGTTGCTACACAACATTGCTAATCTGTCACTCACATGTAATATTGGTTTACTTGCAATGTGAAATCAAGTGGTGAAACACACACAATGGACAAGCCTGGACTAACTACACTGTAAAACTCCTTGTCCCGTAAATCATTCTGAACCACAAAGTGGCTAATGTTGATGAATAATCTAACCAGAGTTCATAAGTAATTTAAGCTGTTATCATATACACCACAGGAAAATTTACACCAGAACCTGATGAAAGAAGCATGGAACTGGAAACACTTTGTGAAAGTTGTGAAAGTTTCTTCATCTGAATTTATTGAAATCTATATTTCTTTTTATTTAGAGAAGACATCATTGTCCATATCAGTAATGATTGGCTCTGTGTACAGTGAATGTAATTGGGCAGTTTGTGGTGACCGTGGGTGTTACCAATGCATTTGCAACCCTGGTTTAAGTGCAATTTGTCATTTCTTTTACTTCTAATTTACAGCTCATAAACCGCTTCAGCAAAGACAAGGATGTCCACAGAGACTGTCACAGTGCCCATTCTGTTCAAAGACCTTGGCTGGATCTCAGCTTTCTCGACAAAAAGAAATCAAGAACCATTTCCATTAAGAATTTTGACCAAAGGTGATCATATTTGAATATGTAGCATATTTGGAGCCAATAGAGCATATCTTTGATACACTGTTCATTTCTATCACTTTACCTCCATTGATTCATTAATGTGAAATTTAATTTCTTCTAAGTACAAACTTTCATGTTTAATAAAAGCAAAATTGACAGTGTACTGTGAATGTGATGCTCATTTTGATGAATCTCGAATAATAATTAAAGTTAATTTCACAGGCTTTACTAATCAGCTTAGTTTTTCATCAATATATCATCATGATACATTGTTGTTACACGATGCACATTGCAAACATTGTACCATGGGTGATTCATTAAAATCTGTATATCTGATCATCAGGACAATCTTCATTCTTTCAGAGCATAAATCCTTTTTACTCTAGCTGTTCTCTTGTTGTTATGTGACTGTTCATTGCCAATTTTCCAAATTATTTATCAACATTTACTTATTTTTCAACACACAATATTCACACAACACATTTTTCTTGGAGAGATTTGTTTATTTTCCCTCCTTAATAGTGGAATGAATATGCCACATTGGAATAAGAAAGAGACTTTAAAAAGAAATAAAAAAGAAAAAAGGGTTTAGCAAGTTGTTGAATATTAAATAGTCAACACCAATTGACTGTTATTAGTCACACCATTCAACAAGATACTTACAAGTTTATACAATAGAAAGCAGTAGAGGCTCCTGCTGTATTTATCATTTAAGTCACAACAGCGACAAACCAAATCTGTCAATTCGATAAAACCAATAATAATTGATACCCTATTGTAAGACACTTATTTTGGCTCATGTTTGTTAATCATAAGTGTCTGCATGTGTTATGTTGAAACTCTTGTCACTGAAGCTAATTATCACCAGTATAGCTGTCTTCATTCTATAATTTGAATTATTATATTATATTGATTTGTATTGAATTATTGTAAAGAAATGACCCAGTGTTAATCTTCATTTTTCATTGGATCATTTTGATCTCTGGAGTTGTTTTTGCATTGTTGACATCAATTATTCAACAAGGAGTTTCCTAAAAATATAGGACATTTGCATTCAGTGTTGTAGCCATAGTTAACATAATTTTGCATGAAAAAATCACCTAATATACTGTCACACATTAAAAATAATTATCTCATGCATTCTGTGTTGTATCTTTGACCTCCTATGCATAAAATAACCAAGCATAATAATTGTTTATTTAAATGCACACTGAAAGTGCCTTTATACTTGGTATGTTAAGGATCATGTATGCACTTTTAACAGTACATTTAACAATTGAAATGGAAATAACTGTCTGAAAAATTACCCTTTAAGCATTGTTGTCTAATCATTCCACGTTGCTGGAGTACTACTCAGTCTAGCACACATACACTAGGAGTTTTATGCCCTGCACTGACATTCCCATGTTCAAAGACATTCACAATTTATGAAGGACAAAAGGCATTGTAGTCAAGCCTAGGTGGTCTTGTGGAGCCAGATTCGCTGATAAAACATTTAACCCATATGTTTGCAGGTTAAAGAAAGCAACCTGAAAGCTTAAAAATAAAATAAAAAATAAAAAATAAAAAATAAAAGACAGAAGGAAACAACTTAGGCTCATATTCCGCTATTTTGTGGTACCGGTATTATAACATTTCAAGGCCAGAATTCTGCCTAAATAAAGCATTTCATAGTGATGCAATCCTCTGTTTCAGGTATTGTTTAAAGTGAACTGTCACAAATTGGTATTGTCCTATATGCATAACAAACCCATTCATTAATGGGTTCATCCACCTGTCCTACTTTTGAATATATTTGTTAACTCACAATCGAAATATTATGTAACATCTTGCCAGTCCAAACGCTTTGCATAAGTTCAATCCTCTTGGGATTACATAACACAAGTAAACCCCTTTGTGTACGTTAATAAAATGTGGCAATTAAAATAATATGTAGTATGTCTTTGTGTTTGTGCTTTGTAGTCTTTTGTGGATTATGTAAGCAACCAGATGGAACAAGATGGAAAATGTAGTAATTCACTTTGCAGTTCATTTCCCCATCCTTGTCTTTTTCTATATTTAGACTGGAGAGGAATGTGTTTTAAACACTTCTACTCATTTGGAACAAATAATTTTAGCTTCATTGTTTGTTTTCCATGATTGAACCCTATACTATAGGAGGGGGGCGTTAAAATTGTCCAATTTACCTTGGCTTTGTACTTAAGGAGTGGTGTTATGTATCACCCTCCCTTTTCAGTGGCTGACCTGCCCATTCAGGTCAATGTAGTAGCAGTCCTGGATATTTCACTTATACCATTTGTAAACTAAATGAACCTACTCCAAAACATCTTTCTCTTAATCGCTGCCCTTACACATCCTTCACCCCGGGTATGCAGTGAACCAATGTATCTGTCTTGCAAATAGGGGGAGGTAAAAAGCCTGCACACCCATTAACAGTGTTCGAAATTTCATTTACTTATGTTACCCAACTCCAAAACACCTTCCCTTTTTTCTTCAATCTGTACCCTTACCCATTCTCCATCTCGTGCTATGCAGACCCAATGCAAAATCAAATTGAGAGCTACCTCCCGTATTATTTGCATAGTTTTGTTACTTTAATTCACAACTGAAATAGACCTTGAACATTTTGATGCAATATCTGATGACAATAAACATACTGGTTAACATACACCCTACTTTTTGGACAGTGAAGCCTTTCCTGTTGTTTTAATGCAACTAGTCGGAGGGGGTTTTGGCCCTACTTTTTTCTATGACCTGTGCATTGTCGTAAAAGTTAGTATTCCTAAAGCATTAACTAATAAGTTTGCCTATATATAATGTTTCACCACTCAAAATCATTTTCCTCTTTGTGTCCACTCCCACCCCCTACATCCCTGGCATGCACTGAAGCAATCCAAAATCACATTGGGGACTGCCTCCTTTATTGATTGCATAATTTTGTTTCTTTCACACCAGATATAGACCTTCAAAACATAAGTGCTAAATCTGATAACACTAAATATATGTGGAGATTAATAAACACCCCTTTTTGGTGTGGGGGGGGGGGGCTGTGAATCATTTCCATTTGTTTTTTATACAACTAAGGGGAAGGGGGTGTGCTGCCTTTCCTTTCGTCTATGGGTTACCTGCACAAAGTTAGTATTCCAGGATAATGTCACACATAACTTTGCCTATATATGAATTTACACCACTCCAAAACATTTTACAATTTGTGTCCAGGGCCCACCCTTACCCATCCTCTCCCCCTAGCATGCTGTGAACCAAAGCAAAAACACATTGGGAGCTTCTTCCCTAAATAATTGCATAATTTTGTTTCTTTCACACCAGATAAAGACCAGCCTACAACATTAATGCTATATCTGCAAATGCTAAATGTATGTAGAGATTAACATACACCTCAGTTTTGGGGGCTGTGAATTATTGCTCTTTATTTTCTTCATGCTGTTAATGGGAGGGGGAGTGCTGGCCTTCCTTTTATTTATTTGAAACCTGACGTTACATCAAAGTTAGTATTGTAGGATATCTTTCTTAATGTTACACAACTTTGATACATGTTCTCCCTTGTGTCCAGCCCCACCCTAACCTCCCCCTCCTCCAACCATTGCGTGCAGTGAAGCAATGCAAAATACTATTGGGAGCTGCCTCCCTTATCTATTGCATTTCTTTCTTTTACACCATATATATACCTTTAAAACATAAATGTCATATCTGATAACACTATATATACATATATATCTTTATAGGTTAACATACACCCCATTTGTAAGGACTGTGAATAATTTCCCTTTGTTTTGCATGCAGTTCATGGGACATGGTGTCCTACCCTACCTATTGTCTATGGGTTACCAGTGGCGGAGCGTCCATGCAGTCAGGGGCGGATGCCCCCCCCCCCCCCACTGACTCACTCAAATGAACTGCTGGCGCCCTTTTCAGCTATTTACCACTTTTTACTTACTTACTGCCTCCCAATCATTCTTCCCCGTCAATCCGTCTACTATCCCCCCCCCCCCTCCCCCACCGAACCTCGTTCGTTAAAGGAATATCTAATGATTAGAGACACTTTTTCTAATGTTAAATCAGCAAAGAGCAAGCAAAAATGATTTTATCACTAAGATTTTTTTTAATTTCTTAGTTACACTGTCATTTAACTTCCCACTCAATCCTACACTCCCTGATACCCTTCCATCCCAATGTAGGAAACTTCATCATTACACGCAGCACGCAACGATCTTTGTTCTACTTAATTGATCCTAACTGAGTCTCTCAACTTAAAAGCATATTTTTTTCCAAATAGATTAGTGAAAGTTACACAGTTTTAAGTAATAAATTAGAAGCATCTCTTTGTTAAAGCATTGTATTATCGGCCTAGTCTTCCGATAAGCGTAACTTAGGGTTGAAAGAAATGAGTGAGAGCAGGCAGTATATATTAACTTACATATATATATATATTTTCAAATCTCTAATTGAACGAATTATCAGCCCCCAGGTTACATCGTCATTTATCCCTCCCCATTCTGCCCTACCCTTCTTCACCTCACACACTCCGCTCCTAGGGTTAAAATAATCAGCGAGAGCAGGCAGTAATGATATTTACTAACATTAATGAAATTTTTCAAATCTCATTTAGGACGAATTATTAGGTCCCCCTGGTAACATCATTTACCCCCCCCCCCCCCAGTCTCCTCTACCCTTCCTCACACTCACCGCTCCTCTTGAACCTAATAGGCCTATATGAGATATCCTCGTAAAGCGTGATCATCTAGGTCCCTCATTAATCTAATACATGGGAGGAACTCGAAACTTTCTAATTCCTTATCCGCATGTTCCAAGCTTTCTCCAAGAAAAGAGTTACAGTACCTATTACTCAGATGTTATGTAAATAATTAAAAACAGCCTCCCTCCTCATAAAACGTGATGATCTATGTCCCTCATTAATCTAAAGCATGGATGAACTCTCAACTTTAAGCATATTCCAAAGTTTTTCCACAAAAGAGCTACAGAACCTACTACACACAAATAAGTAAATGTCACTGGACGGCATCCGTAGGGACATCGTTTTTTTGGTCCACATTTGAGTTTTCATCATATCTTTAATCTGCTTTTCATACATATCTTTTAATGTGATTGTTATAATGACCACATCTAAGGACTTTTGAGTCGTATTTCTGTATCCAGTGGAATTGTCTCGCTGAGATATAAAAGGATGCATTTTCCGTACGTTTTCACGGTAGGCCCCTCTGTTCAAGGTCAATGCACGACTATAACATAAGGTCCACTACGTGCGGATATTGGTCTCCATTTGCCACTATTGCAATAAACCCAACCGAGCAACGTATCTACGGTGTCTCTTAAAACACATCATTATTAACGAAGTCGAAAAGAATTTTTAGTCTCTTTGGTGTCATTTTGAAAGTATTTCTGATTACATTATGTACAGATTCGCCCTCCCTTCTTTTCTATGAGAAAGGTACATATGGGAAACATGACAATGACCGTGATAAAATCAATTTCAAGATTACTAGCGATCAAATCGCTCAATTTGTTTCAAAAAATGGTTGAAAAGTGACATGAATTCCTCCTCATACATTCATTTTATTTGAGCATGTTGAACGCTTGCGATAACATGTCATAACAAATCATTGCAGACGCTCACCCAAACCGTTAAAAAAATACCGCCTCTCCCCCTTCTCTTTCTACACTGCGCTCCCAACAGTGGCGGAGCGTCCATACAGTCATGCGGATGCCTCCCCCCCCCCCCCCGACGGACTAAAATGGACTGCTGGCGCCCTTTTCAGCTATTTACCACTTTTTACTTATTCGCGATTATTGACTTTTTTATTGCGCTCTCATCTACCTATTGACATTTGTCACATTTTGTTGGCGATGACACCTATTTATTCTTCGTTTATCTGCAAATTAGCAAAGCCCGGAAAGGGCATTTCCGGCGATCTAGGGAGTATCTTTACTCAAAAAATTTCTGTGCTCTCCGCGCCAACCTGTGGTGGCGCTCCTCTTAGATGAAGTCGAAAGCGCCCATACAGACCATTCTCGCCCCCTCTGACCAATACCCTTAGCTCCGCCACTGTGGGTTACCTGTACATTGCATCAAAGTTAGTATTCCAGGAAATTTCACTACAATAGCTTTGCCTATACTGTACTGTTTTAACACCCCACTACACTTTCCCCTTTGTATCCAGTCACCACCCTTACTCCCACCCCCCCCCCGCTCCAACCACCACTGCCATATAGAAGCACATTGGGAGCTGCCACCTTTATCGATTGCATAATTTTGTTTCTTTACACCAGATTTAAACCGTACAAACATAAGTGCGATATCTGATAACACTATATATATAGAGGTTAACATACACCTCATTTTTGTTGGGGTGGGGGGTGGTGGTAGCTGTGAATCATTTCCCTTTTTCATGGAAGTAAGGGGAGGGGGTGTTACCTTCCCAGGGACGTCGCTAGAGAGGGTGTGAGGGTGTTTCACCCCCCCAGTCTTGTAAAACTGACGATAGTTGTAAAATTTGAGTGCTACAATCTGAATTTCCCACTGTCGCAATCTGATTTTTCCGACTGTCGCACTCTAATTTTCATACATTCTTGTAATTTTTGAGTGATCTAAATTTTTCAGTCAAAATTGACCTTTAACCAGTCAATACACTCACTCTCATTGTTCCCAGAACTAAACTGAAAACCTATGGCGACCGTGCCTTTCCATCAGCCGGGCCCAAGCTCTGGAATGGTCTGCCCATATCTGTGCGGAGTTCTCCCACTCTCAGTCAGTTCAAGTCTTGTTTGAAGACTCATTTTTTCAAGTTGGCGTTCTATTAGGGTTGTACAGCGCTATTGAATACTCTGTAGATTTTAGCGCTTTATAAGTTCAAATTATTATTATTATTATATTTACCACGTTTTCCTTGTCAAATTGAGAAATTGTGTCTCGCGATCCTTATACTCCACCATACAAAATTTTGTATGATATTAAATATTCTAAAAAAAAATGCTTAATAGAACTACTGTGCTACGTAAACAGGTAAAAAACACTCAATGCTAATCTACGGAAGCTTAAAAGTGCCATCAACATAAGAAAAACTTTGCCCCATAAGGTGAAATTTTCAGTAAATTGTTTAGATAACAAGATAAAATCTGATCAAAAGACAGAAAAATGTTGGATTGCTCAGATGCTTTAACTGAGCAATTGAACAATTTTCTAAAAAATGTTTAATTGGCAACTTATCATATCTCGTGAATTGGACATTTTGCTACAAAATGTTCAATTGTTCACTGCATTCCATCTGAGCAATTGAAACATTTTCTGCAAAATGTTTAATTGACAACTTATCGTATCTCGTCAACTCAACATTTTTCTGCAAAATGTTTAAATGTTCACTTCATTCCAAACGCTCAGTTGGAATGAAGTGAACAATTGATTTTTTTTCATGTGAGTGATAAATAGCCCCCCCCCCCCCTAAGAAAATAATATTTAGCGCGCTAGGAAAAAGCACTGCATTTTTTGGTAATTCACTATGTCGTCGAATATAATTTGTTGAAAAAAAAATATATAGATATTTTCCCCTTTGTTACATTAACATTTGTAGTTAGAAGTCTATGTAGCCTATCAAGGAGATAACTTATACTCAGTTGCTTACTTGCTTAACCAGAGTGATTAATAAGTTTGTGAAGTGAGGGCCAGTGGTACAAATGTACCGAAAAAAGATCGGAACAAAAGTGCAGTCGTGAAAGATAGGGCACGTGTCTGGCTGACACTGACCGTATCGTTGGCGAGTAGTGCGGGGGGGGGGGGGGTGGGGGTACAAGGCAGCAGTCAGAATTTTCTGGCTCCAAAAACCCATCCAGTTGGAATTTCAGCCACTTCCCCCCTCCCCCCAATTATCAGGCCTTAGCTACGTCCCTGACCCTTCCTTTCGTCTTTGGTAATCGGTACATTAATGTCATAGTTAGTATTCCTGGATATTTCACCAATAACTGTGCCTATTTAAAGTGTTACACCACTCCCCTGTGTGTCCAGCACCTTCCACCGCCTCACACACACCTCCCCCCCCCCCCCCCTCCCGACTCACCTTCCACTTTCCACCGCCTGGCACGCACCTTCCACCGCCTCGCATACACCTTCCACCCCCCTCCCACTTACCTCTCCCCTGCCTCACCTTCCACCGCCTCGCACACACCTCCTCCCTCGCACTCACCTTCCAACGCCTCGCACACACCTCTCACCACCTCGCACAAATCCACCCCACTCACCGTTCCCCTGCCTCACCTCCCCCCTAGCACTCACCTTAACCCCCTCCCACTCACCTTCCCCCTGCCTCACCTTCCACTGCCTCGCACGCACTTCCCATCCCCTCGCACACGCCTTCCACCCCCTCCCACTCACCTCCCCCTGCCTCACCTTCCCCTCGCACTCGCCTTCACCCCCTCCCACTCACCTCCCCCTGCCTCACCTTCCACCGCTTCGCACGCAACTTCCATCCCCTATCCACCTCGCACTCACCTTCCGCCGCCTCGCACGCACCTCTCACCACGTACATCGCACCCACATTCTACCCCCTGCCTCACCTTCCACCGCCTCGCACCCATCTTCCATCCCCTCCCACGCACCTTCCACCCCTTGCACTCACCTCCCCCACACTCACCTTCCACCGCTTCGCACGCACCTTCCATCCCCTATCCACCTCGCACTCACCTTCCGCCGCCTCGCACGCACCTCTCACCACGTACATCGCACCCACATTCTATCCCCTGCCTCACCTTCCACCGCCTCGCACCCATCTTCCATCCCCTCCCACGCACCTTCCACCCCTTGCACTCACCCCCTCCCACTCACCTCCCCCTGCCCCACTTTCCACCGACTCGCACGCACCTTCCACCCCATCCCACTCACCTTCCACCGCCTCGCACCCACCTTCCATCCCCTCGTTCACACCTTCCACCACCCCCCACTCACCTCCACCCCTGCCTCACCTTTCACCGCCTCGCACGCACCTCCCCCCCCCCCTTGGCATGCTGTGAACCAATGCAAAACATATTTGGAGCATCCTCCCTTATCGATTGCATAATTTTGTTACTTTCACACCAGATATATAACTTGACAGCATTGGTGCAATATATAATAACACTAAATGTATGGTGGTAAACAAACACCCCGAAAATGGGATATGAAAAGCGCTCTGGGCATATGTTAACCGAAAACCGAAATGGATATACCGTTCCCTTATGGGTAATAACCCCTAAATAGTTTTGCCATCATATACCCCCTGGTATGTGACAAGTGGTATACAAGGTACAACATGACACCCCTACCATGGTGTTTGGTCACATGTCCAAAAGGCAATTTATACCCCACTTAGAAGGGTGTAAACATATGCCCCAATCCAGTGCTATATATATATATATATATATATATATATATATGTTTATACATATCACCCAATGTTTAGTTAGTAGTTCTACGGCAAATCTGATAATGACTTCATATAAATATAATATAAAATGTGTGTGTGTTTCCTAACGAGCAAGAATCGTTAAGAATCCACTTTCACGCAATTGTTAATTGTTAAGGGTGAGGGTTGACTATGAGGGATGCAACACATTTAGGAAAACTTGACAATTCACCTTTTTATTTTGATTCTTTTGTGAGACTCATGTAATATTCAATTTTCAAACTTTCAAAGAACAGTAAGATGGTTTCTATTAATAATTTCGGACATTAATATCTTCTCATTCTCTTAGAACATTAATTATTTGTCGAATCGTCCTGATTGTAATGTTTGCTGCATGCTTTTTGGGCAACGTGTTATTTATACAGTGCTTTGTCTACACCGGTCGTATTTTCATATCTGTGCTTTGTAGGCTACATCCATAACTGTTCAAACTATTACTAAACCAGAACATGAATGTTCCTCGAGTAGAGCCGTCGTAGTCTCCGTTGAGGTGAGAAGGAGCGCAAATCGCACAGTTGTCGCTGCCAACGGGAAAGTTACAGCAATACTCGCGACATTGAGATTGACAATCAGAAGGATTATCATTATTACGGAAACAGTCATGGTAATCGAATAACCACCAGGCTCCTCTGTGTCTCGCAGCACAGTCGTATGTGCTCCATCCATCGTTATCCCGGTCTTTTGTACTGAATTGTTTATTGTTGCTACGGGACATCGGATTATTACCTGCAACAAACGAGACAGAGTACTTAAACCGGTCAATTTATAAACTTTGAACAAATTCAACATCGGATAAAAGTTAGAGGGCAGTGCGTTTTGTCCTAACAAGATGAACACGTCAATTCCGAGTATTTTATAGTTTTTTTTGTGCTCAATATTTAGGATACATAAGTAGGTATTTTGTCTTTGCAAGGATATTGTTACACTTATTTTTTGTTCCGTTTAACCAAATACTAGATTTGGGTTACTAGAGTCGCTCTTTATGTTATATTTATTTATCGGCACTTATTTACAATACTATTCATTCATTTATTTATTTGATTGTTATTTCTAAGTTCACAACTGATTAGTTTCCTACTCTATCGAAACTCTAGTTATATATTTCTTGTGTGTGTCGATGTTAAATCTTATAATTAGTTGAATAATATTATGTTTAATTTAATTTGCCTAACCAAATTTTCATTTCTCCCCCTATTCAACCCAGTGCTTACTTTTTTCTTGTACCACGTAGGCAAACTTCAATGCGTTTTATAAGAATTAAGTGCTACAGGGGAAAACGTCACATGATCCTCCATGGTTGGCATATGTTTCTGTCTTTCTGCGTTTCCTAACTGACGAATCGTTCCAGAATTATGTATGCGTCGATGATTAGAACATGAACTACTCACCTACATCTCCACTGTATGATCCAATTGATAGTCGATACTTGTCTGCCTCGTTATTAATACTAAAAGTCGAATAGACGGCGTATTTCGGTGATGAGTCGGAGTCCCTTAGATCAATACGAAGCTGGTACGTTTTCTGGTTGGTCATAGAGTAGATATATTTATTACCTAGCCAGTGGTCATGATTTTTATCACCGAAACCGTTCTTGTAGTCCGACCAACCGCGATAAAAGTCAACGGATGCACTCGATCGTCGCTGGATAACCTATGAAATGAGAAAAAAGTTAATCCAACTATATGATATAGTAATCCGTAAGAGCATAACATTCAACGCCGTAAATTGTTAACAAAGATATGGATACTGTGAAAGTGAGATAATTTACAAGAGTGGTTTGTTTCTTGATTTTGGTTCTTCCTAAAATGGTCAAGTTCATCTCAAAGAGATCTGCAGTGCATCATTTTGAGGAATGTAAAGTATAATGTGGACAGTTCAGAATATAAGTCTTAAATTGTTTGCAAAACTCACCGTCCATCCTCCTCCGTTACTTTCCATCTCACAGTAAACCTGAATACCGCGTGGCCAACCATCAGGGTAAATGGTGTAAACTCCATCACTGCGTGTACCGGAAACATAAAGCTCGTGGCAATCTTTTGGGACCACCTCGCGGGTGCACGTCACTCCGTCCCCTTCGTAGTGTGTATTGCAGTAACATTCACGGACACCGCTCCTCGTATCGCAGGTTGCATGATCACTACACTGGTAACTCTCATCTACAAGCCGGTTGTTCCTACAAGTTGATTTTCGTGTACATCTTAGATTGATGTAAAAGTGGCCCTCCTAATTTAAGACATTCAGCGAAAATAAAAGCAACAACTAATAAATAAATTATAATTTGGCGGTTGTCACAGTTAAATGTACATAATTTCAACGGTAAGTGACGAAAGATTAATCCCTCGAATGATCTAGGTATGGGCTTGAACCTTAAAGATGAACGATAGTGATTTTTCAGCATAGACGAAAAAATACAATTTTATTCAAGAGTATTCTAGTTGGTTTCCATATTACACATGTGAAAATTCAAGTCAATCCGATGTTGGGAAAGGCTTAAAAAAAAATCCTAAATTCGTTGATTTTTTAAACAAAAATTGGGCTTTTCGTGAACAGCGATATGATGATCACATGATCTACAGTGACATGTGACGTCATTATGATGATAACAAAGTGAGCTCGTCGTAGTGTACTTCAGCAGTGTGCACTTAGTGTGTAAGTTTAGTTGCAACCTACTCTATATTGGACTCGACAAACAACCTAAACCAGAGAGGACATTTGATACACTGCGTGAGACATTTAACGGTCTAATTTTAATAAGGTGTTATTGTTCCTGCTTTTTCTTGTCGTTTTAGTGAAGCCGACTGCCCCAATGTAAATTACGGAATAATCGGTCATAGAGCCATCTCGGGCCCAATTGAAATTTGCGTGTGGCAAGGTCACTAAAGTAAAAAAAGTTTGAAAGATTGATGCTATTATGCCGCATTATTTATATATATCCCGATAAATGCAACAGTAAATGTTGGAACTGGAAGACATGTCAGACGTGAACAACCTAATGACTATGTGAGGAGAGAATCCACGTGCAAATTTCAATTGGGGCATGGACGTCGCTTAGGCAGAGTTTTTTGGGCAGAGATGTGTTCATACCCTCCAAACCACTTTAAATGGCGGAGTGTATAGCCTAGTGGTTAACGCCGGCGTCTCACAGTCATGAGATCCCCGGTTCGATTCCCCGCCGACAGCAATGTGTGTCGTCTGGCAAGGGTGTTGTTCAATAACAACTTCCCGACATGGACGTTAAATGGATGTGTGCCGAGAGATTGGCTTCGGTCAGCTTGCGAGTCTACAAGCCTCCATGGCTTCTTTCGCGAGTTCCTGCTTGCGGGAAGATCACATATACATACATACATACATACATACATACATACACGCATACATACATACATACATACACACACACATACATACACACATACATACATACATACATGTAATACGAATAGGAAATGTGTGTATGCTCGAGCGAAACAAAACATCGTGTAAGTATTACTTACGGTAGCGCACTCTGTCACTTATGTTTGCACAGTGTGAAAGTACCTTTTGCGGACCTACGTGAAGTTGGGCTAGAATACGATTCCTCCTGAAGCCCAAACCACGAGGCATGCATGTGAATAAACACAATAGGCATTGCATGCAGTGAGAAATTTGTTCGAGCTAGACTAACTACTCGATTGAGTTCAAATGCGGTTGTATTTCAAGCTCAATGAAACCTTTCTGTTGGATTTAATGACGCACGGAACAAGGAACGTTTATGTTTTACAGTAGGCCTAGTGCATACAAGCGAATCTGCTTTGTTTAGAACTTTGGATTTTCTTTCGGATGTTATACTAAACTACGTTTGAGACTATCATCACTATTGTTATTGTGCCAGTTTGACTGGTAAGTGAGCACATTCATACATCACTCTGTATAAAACCTGCTAAAAACGTGATCTTGAGATTTACGTTACTTTGGGTCAGCTTGCAAGTTACCTCTTCAGATATTGGGAAATCGTTGCGAAATCGCCGCAAATTTCGTAAAAAAAACCTTGTAAACACGTGGTGAAGAAATCAAGAAACACCATGATATTCATTATCTATTTATGTCTTGAACATTACGCCGGAAAATAACAGTTATGCTGACACGAAATGCACGCACAGCTCCGTACTGAACAGTGCACAACAGAAAAGATCATCACAGTGACGTCATTCACTGACATGAGGGCTGTTCAAGGTCGTTGCAGTGTTTGCAAATTCTTAAATTATGGAGACAAAAAAACGATGTTTTTATTCCCTTTTTTGTAACTTTCCGGTGTGCTATTTGGAAAATTAAAAAAATATGTTGCTTGGTAACATATAAACTACATTATATATGAAAATGAGAGATTTTTTTTTCTGTCACTATCGTTCTACTTTAATGAAAGTTTGATGAAGTATTTGAAGCCAACTCCGAAGTAGGGGGCGAAGGGATCCGTCTTAAAGAAAGAAAAAAAAGTAGTTGCAAATATTGCATTCAAACGCTTATCGCGACTATGCATGAGGCATACAAATAGTTCTAACCGCAATATTGTGAACAAAAGTATCCATGGATTTTTGTGTCGGGCTTATAAGGGCAAGCACACTCGTAGAAGTGATCTCGTAATTCCCGACTAAACGTAATACATCCCTCGACTGACAGTTTTGACTGGACTGGTGACCAAAATATGGGTCAATGGCCCCTTCCCAACCACGATGCACACGCCACTCGATTATCTGTAAATATAATGTGATTATTGACAAGTATAAATAATAAAGGTTCCCTTCTAATTAAATGGACAATAATTAAGAACAAAGCATTATAAAAATTTCCTGAATGAACCGTACTGACCCCTAGTACACTTCCTATGTCAGCAACGAAGCAGTTGTGGGCGCACGTCTCTCCGTCCCCTTGGTAGTTTGGATTGCAGTAACATTTACGGATACCGTTCCTCTCAGCACAGGTTGCGTGATCACTACACTGGTAACTTGCTTGTATAATCTGGTTGTTTCGGCAAGTTGATTTTCGTGTACATCTTGAATTGACGTAAAAGTCGCCAACCTAATTCCACGAAAAAAAATAAAGTAAATTAATAATGAATTTGCGGTTGTCACTGTGAAATGTACAGGATTTCAACGGTGGGTGGTCATTACAAACTTCCCCTGAATGATCTAGGTAAGGATTTGTATCTTTATGAACGTTAAATAAGGTCTCTGGAGACAACTCCGATGTAGGAGTCCGCGGGATTCGTTATGAACAAATAGCCGTCAAATGTTGCATTAAAACGGCAGATCGCGACTATACATTAGGCCTACAATTGGTTCTCGTCCCAAAACTATCGTTAGTAGTATCCATGCATTTTTGTGTAAGGTTTATAAGGGGATGACATCAGTAGGAGTAGTCTTGTGCTTCCTGACTAAATGTAAGTAAAACATTTGCTTCTTATTATTTGGAAAAAAGTCATTAAGAGCAAAGCACTTAAAATGAAAGAACCGTACTGACCATTAATACACCTCCTTTGTCAGCAACGAAGCAGTTGCATTGGTTGAGAGGGATGCATTGTTCTTGTTGTCTCAGATATTCACCGACGCAAACACATTGCTCTGATTTTGTGCGGGAGGTAGCTGAGATGCAAGTATCAGGGTCGTCACAAGTCCTCTCACAGGTCTCATCGCTAAATATCTCATTAGCTGGACACCATTCAGGGATTGTTTCTAGAGAACAGGAAAAGAACAAAATGAAAATAATAGTAACCTGATACAGTCACGACAAATATGACATGTGGCATCGAATAGTTTGTCGTCATTACTTAAATGCGTGGTTCTCAGAAGGTTAAAGGGAAGGAACATACACTCAGAAGCTGCTCTAATAAATGTGGAACATTTTAAATAGGTAGTGGCCGTTCCTTAGTCACATTAATGTTACTATTTATTCTGATAACGAGATAAAACACCATCATTTGTTGTGCAATTAGTCTGAAACCAGGTTGTCATGGCTTGTTTCTGTTTCAGAGTTCTCTAGGTGTAAGTATACTGCTTTCTGACAACAATGGTAAGTAATAACAAGTGACATCAAATTTCTTTTCGTTGGTTGTTCTGATCAAACTGGGAGACGAACCTGGTTTAAATGGTAAACGTTCTTTTGTATTAACGTTAGGAACGGTTCCTTTTTTCAGAGCCATGGTCGGTGTTGAGTAAGTCGCAGTCTTGTAGTGCGTGCGTATATCACACTTGGCTAATGGAGGCATTTTGGAATTCTAGTATGGATACTAATACAAGATTAAGTGTTAAGTGAACTCGGACTAGAAGCTTGTACTTGCAGTCATATCATATCATATTCTAATTGCTACAATATGTATTGTAGCGCCGTTGTACTCGCTGATATACTGTAAGTATACTTGTACTATATATATTGTAGCAGTTTCTTCAAAACATATTTGTCATGCCAAATTTACTTCCAAAAGATCCTTTCGTTTTCAGAATAAACCTTTCATTTTCTGCGCGTTTACGTTTGACATTTAATAAATGATCACGATTTTTATGATTTTTTTGGCTTTATATTTAATAATGTAAAAGACACTTACCATCTGATATTTCGAATGTTCCTAAACTAGATATAGAATAATCCCCCCATTCATCTGAGATACGAAACTCGTCGTATGTTACATAGTAAGTTTCTCCAGCAACGCTCTCAAAGTCCATTCGTAGTTGGTATCGCTTTTGATTTGTTAAGACGGCAATTTTCTCATTTCCGATCCAAAAGTCACTCCTTAGAAAGCCAAAGCCATTTCTGAAGTCTTTCCAACTTCTACTAAAATTTACAGCATCCGATCTTCGTCGCTGTAATACCTTCAACGAATATCAAAGAAGTTAACTAGGACGTGATTGAATTATTTTTATTTGTTCCCTACTGCAATGCGATTTGTTGCTAACAACTATTACACAGAAATACTTACATATTTCTAACTTCAGTTTGTAGTTTGGGCTAGATGTTTACAGTTTCCTTGGAAGAAGAACTGCACTGTACCTAAGTACAATCTGTACTTAAATTCCACAATATTAAAAATAATTGATTCAAACTTTCGTTTCGATAAAAAAGCGAGATTCTATTTGAAATAACGACTTTGTATTACATCGCTTTATATTGCTGCAATCAAAATCTGAAGCAAATTTGTACAAAACTATTTAAACTTGAAAAGAAAACATCAAGTAATCAGCCATACCGTCCATCCACCAGTATCAAGATCATTGTTACAGTAAGCCTCAAACGGTTCCGGATAGCCATCTGGTTTAATAAGGTACACTCCAGATGTATTGTGGGTAGAGGAACATGCATTCGATACTTCTTTGCAATCTCTCGGATACGCATGTTGTTGAAAAACCAAGTATGAAGAACCTGGATGGAAAGTAAAACAAGGTTAACATTTAACTGTGACTGAAAAATAATTTCAGCTAACGAAAATATCGCCTAAGATGCTTTATCTCAATTGCCTCTCTCCACCGAGGGGGTAATGGGTACATGTCAGGTAACTTGTCATTGGGCGCAGTATATAACTGCAGCCGTCTGGAGGGATTGTCTCTGGGACAGGTTATTATTGAACAGGGGTAATATAACGTCTGTAAAGCTCTTTGAAACCTATCGCTGTTTAAAAGCGCTACATGAATCGAATATTATTATTAATATTTTTACTATAAGACTTTTTAGCTAATTGTAAGAGAACTGGTTTCGTTACTAAGCGAGTTAAGGCAATGCATCAGTTTAAATATCAACTATTACTCAACTACCATATAGTCGAATATATCACGACTAAAGTTAAATGAAGTAATCGTTATTGAATTCTCAGATGTAACTGATTTGAAGCATTATATGTGATTAGTTTTCAGCCTGTAATGGAAATTCAAAGACCAAGTAACTTGATTTCTTTTGAACCAAGCTTCCGTAGTTATCAATCATATACAAGTGAGATCAAAAGACTCACGAAACAGGAAAATCCCTTTTGTTTAAAGTACCTGAGAAAATATCGTAGGATATAAAAAGATCGAAAGTATACTACTCAGAGGAAATCAACCACAAAATAGATATTCGGAAAAAGTAACTCGATTGAAAAACGAAACGTCAAGAGCGACCATTAAAAAGCTAACATTTCCAGCCACTCAAGTTGTCCAACTGAGGTGTTAACGTTTACATTACATAAGTTATATACCTTACAGAGGTTACTTCTTATAATTAGAAAAATCATATGATATAAATAATACACCTACCTGAAGATCTTCCCTCGGCACTGACGATTATCTGTGTAATGAAAGACATTTACTGAATACATTACAAGACATACAGAGTATTGCAGTCAACATAAAGCAGGATCAGATTAAATCTAATGTTAATAAAACCAGTTTGAGGGAAAGAAAGAACCTTTCGCAAACTGGTCTAAAACATGTTAGTTTAAGAGTAAAGTCGATTTATACTTTGATAAAGTCTCCGGATAACCACTTACAATGATGTTTTTCTTTTGTCTATATTCCATATCTGATTTACAGGTCAATGATCACTTACAGGGTAGAACTTTCTTCCAGGAAACATTAGATTACTGGCATTTTCCGGTTTTACAGCTACTCTGGCACATGATACGTACGTGAAGGACAAAGGCAATAGCCGGCTGCTTCCTTAAACGGCTTTGTTGCTCAATGCAGACAGATGTTCTTTGTTCAAGTCATATTTTGACATTAGAACATTTCAAACATGGGTTGTAACACATTTGTGTTTAACAGTCCTTAATAACACGTAGGGATCATTAACACCGCCCCAGCTATTCTTGTTGGACGAAGATTACCTTGTCTTGATACTTACCGTGCACTATGAAACTCTGAGTTTTTAATGGTGTCATTTTACTTGTAAGGTAAGTTCATAGCCATAGATTTGTATATCTTGCTAACTAAACAATTGTAGCAGTGCTGCAGAAGCTCAGCTAAGCTTCTATTTGAATCATTATGTCTAGTGTTGTGCTGATATCGCCAATATCGAACCTGGCCGATATCCGATTTTTTCAATCTCAAAATCGGCCCCATACCGTTACCGGTATTTTTCAACAGCCAGTATGAATGTCAAATCGCACTTTAAGTCATATTTTAATACATAAAGAATCAGAATTATCATCGGCTATCGTAAAATATTATATTGCACAGCACACAAACAGTAACCACTTGATAATTCCTTTGTGCCTATTCTATAACATTAGCCCTAACCTCTTTTTAACTGAATGCAAAGAATGTTAAAAGATGACGACAAGTTATGAATAAAACTGACTTCATATAGAAAAGATATTAGCGTATCCTGGCTAAGAACTTTTACTACTCTTAGTGATTAACAGAACCAAAACCACGATATTTTCTATTTTTATTTTTTTTAACTTCCGTAAAAAACATATCCTACCATTTGCCGGTTATACTGACAACTAAGCCTAGCCAAAATTAGCAAGTGCCTCGTCCTTGAATTATTTGACAAATTGTTTCAAACAAAATTCTCAAAATACAATCTTTTCAACAGTCATTTATGTTTTAACAAAATGCATCCATGATACTCATTGCAGCTTTTTAAAAGATACACAATTTTTGGAATGATCCAGTAGGGTATGTCCACGTGTATAAATTGTATTCTCAGCTGAGGACTAGAAGCACTGTGCAAGTTAGTGTGATAAGCTACTACTGTAGTTATAAACATATAGTCACATAGACTTGTGAAATTTACTTTAAAGCGCTACAAAGACTGGTATGTACGTAACGTTAAGTGGCTTGACTGGTCTGCTTACAGATTGTTATATCATTAGATCGGTAAATATTTTTTTTAGAAAATTTCGTCATGTATGTTTGACCAGCTAGAACAGATTAATAAATCATCGCAAGAAACAAGAAGTGGCTTTGTTGTGGGAAAACAGAGCAGAAATCGGAATTGGCTCCAACAATAAAGGACATTCTCACACGTATTACACACACAAACTGTGAAAAGGGTCAAATTGGAAATATGTAGTCCTTTTACAGAGAATAACATCGAACTAGATTGGATTTGATCGAGTCTCACTCGGGTGGAATTTTGTCCCACAATGACGGGAAATTAAAATGGAAGACATTTTGCTACTCACATCAAAACGCATGCTGTTCATGAATACTAAAAGGTTGAAAAACAAATAACATGATCATGGCATATGATTGTGGCCCACATTTCATTATAACTGAAATCTTTACAGAAGCCCCTGATTTGAGTCCTCACATGACGACAAAAAATATTCTTCGTGTACAATTTTGGTTCACTGCCATTCAAACTTATATCTTCAATGCAAAATGGTAAAAGTACCTTATGGCACAGCAAATGTAAGACAACCTTAGTAACGCTACCTCAACAAATCTACGTGGTGCAGTAAGAAGAATAGACTTTTAGCAATTTAATTGTATCTGTTATAACATGATGATCATGATGATGATACAAATTGCAAGAGATAAAGAATGTCAACAGAAAGGACAATATAAAAAGAAGAAGTTAACAAAGAATGAAGGAATTTAATCTCTTTTCTTTCAGACCAAGTCATTCATGACCAAAATTCCATAGTGTGATATTGTTCTGCCATAGGGGGAAAGAATTGAACCAATACTCGGCTTTAAATTTGTAAAAGTATCAAGGATCGGAAGCAGCTCAAACACATTTTTTTTCTTGTTTGTTAATGCCGAATAATTATGATATAAACATGTTAGAACAGCCAAGCATATGACAGTTCAAAGTTTATTTAATGACAATGTTGTCTTTTAAGACAAACACATATTGTATAGCAATTCTAGTAGAGAAATAGACAATTCTCTGAATAACCAGAAAACAAGGTTTAGATCATTCCTGCAATTTTAGCAGTTCTCTGATGTTTTTTTCTCTCCATCAAATTTGTGAAAATGCTTCAAACTGTGAATGCACATGGGTGATAGTTTTTACATGTCGAAAATGTTAGGAATGAGTTTTTGGCGCGATTTAGTATCCTTCTAGAAGAATATTTTCCTTGGATACAGAAAGTGGTATCACACTTACCTAAAGTCATGAAAAAATTATAATCTACATTTTATACTTTGCCGTTGTCAACAGATTGAAGCGGTCAAGGCGATTTATTTGGGATATAGCCAAAGTTTTTGTTGTCGTCGAGAATGTTATTCAGGAAGCACAGACGGTGTTCGACGTCACTGTTTTATCTGTATGAAAATTTGTGTTTATTAACCAAACACTGAGTATGTTTGTTCCTTTGAATACAGTGCTCGTTCGAACGATAACCACAAATTATGATATAAAGGAATTTAACTCGATATCCTTCAACATATAAAGCGAATTATTACCATACATTGAGCAGTGATAGATGTTATGATAATACTTTCTAGTTTTTGCAACGTATTAGAAAAGAGACCTTTAAATACAGCGTCATGTATTTTATGTTGTTTAATTTGTAAAAGTCTATCATCGATGTTTGTTAAGTACAGGGAGAGTTTCCTTTGTATACTGAATTATATTACATGTTACTGTAAACGATATAAGAAATGTTAAGTTTTATACTACACCAAACAGCCCTATCACGAAGGGAGGGTGTGAGTCGGGTAGGAGGGAGTGATTGAGGGCAGCGAAGAAGGAGAGTATATGAGTGGGGATCGGTGACTACTCCCATCGCATACATGTTGTAGATGGAGTACATTTTCAATGGTCCTAGGTTAAGTAGCCTTGTTATCAAGTTTGAAGAAAACATACATGAGAATATATTCGCGTTGGTTTTACATTTAATTACTGTATTCAAATTGAGACTAATAAACGTTACAAGAACGTTTACATGATCGCCACGACTTTATGGAACACCTTGTGTGGAAATCAAAATAAACTACGGTATTTGTGGTTAGAGAATTAAAAGATAACTTAAAGGATCATGAATATCTGTCTTTCTCGTAGTAGTCTATTTCCAGGTAATACGCTAACACCTAATACACTATTTCGCATAGTTTTAGTTAATATATGCATTAGATATTTAGCTTTTTGCATGGTGAACTAGCCTTAAATATTCCAATATTTGACAGAAAACATCACTTTGGATTGTCATAAGAATGTTGGTGAACTGGATTGTGTCAAAAGGCTTTTTTTTAATAAAAATCAAATGTAATTTAAATTTGATGATAATTTTCTCACTCCAATTATGTTGTATTACTTGTTCTCTGTTTTTTTTTACTGTTATAGATTATGTCTAAGTAATTAAAGAAAGACAAACAAAAAACAACAAAGCTATAAATTGAAAAGTATAATGATTTAAAAGACAATCAACTAGAATAAGAATCAGTTTATTTTTAAAAGTTATAGAAGATTTCTCTGCGTCTGTATTGAGTTATTCCGCTTGTAATATCGGCCTTTAGTGTTATTCGTATGATCGGGTGAAATTTTAGATTTGCCTGTCGCACTTTGTCCAGAATGCAGCCTAAATTTGGAGATGTAATGTCAAAAAAACTGAATAAATGGAAGAAAAAAATACACTTCCTTCCTGCATTTGTCTTTATTTAATAAGGCATTTATGCAGCTTTTGATTTTTCTTATTTTTAGTCTGGATTGATTACACAAAGACTAATGAAACATCTTACTACGATTTTATTTTGAGTATGATTTTATAACGTCTATTCCATTTGGGAAGAAACTTTCAATCCTTTTAATCTTCTAGTTTATTCAAATTACAGATTTTGTAATAACAATATTAATTTTAAATAATACTCTTACTATAATATTGTTTGAAATTATTATCACTAAATCGCTAATGATTGCTAGACGTCAACGTCGTTGCACATTCTTAATTACATTTTACATTTTTCGTTGCACGTTAGTTAGAAATACACAGTGAAACAAGTCGCACACATTCGACAAACAATGCAATAATTTATAAGTGTTTCATTTTAACTCACAAGAATAAAAAAGAAGTAAAAACAGCTCATTGTTCATAGAAGTACGTTAAACGAAAAGCTATTTTATCGTTTCTTAAATATATGTATTGAATGCCATATGAGCATATTTGGGGATGTGCACATTTTCTGTTACTGTTTTAGTTAGCTAACGATATCTAAATATATCTCAATTAAGTTTCCCATTCGGAATCAAAATCTTCTTTTTTCCTTTTAATTTCCCTCTTATGTTGGCAATGTGATATGACATTAGTTATGCGTCAGTATCAAGGAGTTACCTTTGGTCAAGTTATATTACTTCTCGACATAATCATTAACGAAATCAGCCTCATTTAGCTGTCATTTAAAAAAAAATCGACAGAGTTCTTCTTTACAAACTTTATCATTTCAAATAAAATAAAGGAACCTGTCTTACATTTGTTCTGCTCTAATATCCTTCATATTTAAAATAACGGAATATTGGGAATATATTTCTTTGGAATCTCTTACAATATATAGCGCAACTGTAGAAAATGAGAAACACAAAAAGAGAGAAAAATTAGAAGCTAGCCACTTAAACCGCCGGAGACATTTTCATGATCGCGTATCATACCATGCTTTAATGTAAGCAATTTAAAACCAGAACGTACTGCATGAAAAATAACAAATGTTATGTTTGTGGAAGTATTTTATCTTTGATAATTCGTTCTGCGATAAATCCGTGTAACCTAAGTTTTCTATTTTCAGCATTACTTTAAGTTTCCATAAATTAGTTTTAAATTAGATTGACGTGTACACCAGTTGGATTTATTGTTATTCAACTTTGTTTCCTTGAATAATATGATATTTTCAAAATACATTTCAAAGTACCTTTATTTTTGTTGAAGATTGTTTTTTCAAACTTTGACACACATATAACGATATCTATTAAAGAGATCTCTATGAGCATGTAAAGGAAGTAAATATTTAGGTGCTGTTTAGAAATTTATATCTGAAACTTTCGTGTTTGGATGATAGTTCAAACAATATAATCAAACGTACAACTGAGCATTTCTTCTAATTTGATTAAACCTGAACAACAGTTTCAAGTTATAGATTTCTAATTTAAAGGATGTACCTTGTCATTATAGTTTTGTTCACTGTAGTTACCCAATTAAGCATCTTTGTGATTGGATTATCACATAGAAATTGTTTTGTTTTAGATTAGTTAACGCACATGTTGCTTTAATGTATTCATCAGGATAACTTGGAAAAAGACGAGCAATAAAATGTCTGTTCGGAAATCATATCAAAATAACAGAGCTGACAAAGGAAGTTGCCTTTACGCAGATGAAAACCAAGTCATTCGTATGTAGTTTATATCGAAAAATAAAAGCAAGGCATTATAACAAATATAAAAAAAAAACATTGAAAATATTTAACTATACAAAGCTTACCGAATAACGCTCTGTTTCAAAAGGGAATCTCATGATTGGATTTTTAACAAGAAGAACTGTTTTTTTTTAAAGTTATTGTATAGTGTTTTAGTTATCGCTGAAATAAATGAATTTCTTGTTTTTAGTTATCGTACTCGTAGCCAATATTAGGAGTATACATTTATGAGCTAGAATGATTTACATTTGAATTTAAGCTCACTAATTTTTAATATGAATTGAGTGTTGTAACGTGTTGGTATGGATCTGTGAAAGGTAGGGTTGGCTATTGGAGGGAAACCTTGTGAACAGATGTGCTGTAAAGGATATGTTGAGAACGATATACTCATAAGTTTGAAAAAAGGATTAATTTTTCCTGGCCATATCACGAAACTTGATTGACTTTGAAAAATTGGTGTGTAACGAAAACACGTTTGAGATGTATGAATGAGCTTTTCTTCTAAGTATTTTACATGTGAGCAAATTTTAAAGAATACTGTATATAAGCAAAGAAGAACCGATTAGAGCTAATCTTTTCTTTTTATTCCAATATATGTGGTTAAATTAAAAGACGTTTCGTTATTTTGATCGAAACACTGCTGTCTTTTCGCGAAGTTAAAAATTCGGAGTATTTCTAATTGAAGGCCTTCAAACTGTAATTTATCAGGATTTTTTATCGATATTTTCCTATTATTTCGAAGACGCTAACTCTTCACTTTTCACATAATTTAATATTAACAGAGTTAGCTCAACAACACATTGATGCAACTTATGTTATTTTTTCGAAACAGAAAATATTTCAATGGAGTAAAATATAAAATATATTAAACAATAGAAAGACTTACCATTTCTGTTCCAAACGAGTTCCAAACCGTCAAAACAGTCAAACAAACTTTGAAACAATTCTCCATGATTTCGAGTTTGTATAAATGACATGCAAAAATATATTCGATGAAGTGCAAGATGGCAAATGACACAAGGTCTCTATTTAGGGGTTACCAACACCCTATTGAAATGACCGTAGTAGTATGGATGTCCATTAATGCCATCATTTTATTTGAAATATGATTTGGTGAAGAGCTTATACAAATGTGCTGCACATCTATAGTATTATTGGCTTGTGTGTAAAGAAGACTATTCGACATGCGCAATCCAATTTAATATTATTTACAGCTATATATATCTTGAACTTTCAGTCAATAGTCCAGTAAGCTTAATTTGCATAATGTTGGATTGTCCTTGTTCCGATAAATACAGCATACCACCTACTGTATGCTTATTGACTATCGTGCCTCTAGTTCCAACGACAGCAACGGTTTTTCAATTCAATCAATGTAAATGTATTTGGTTTTAAACGAATAATAATTACAATGATCACTTTTAATCTACATTACATTTAGTGTGGTTTATGTTAAAGTTATTTAGTTGTGTGCCAAACGACGTCAATGCTAGTAGGAATGTTGATTTACTTGTTCTGGTTAAGCTGCTTTTACCGATATTTTAAGAAACATGTATGAGTAATTATTTTAGCTAAGTTACTTCGCTTTTGGTTGGAAGGCAAAATTACAGCAGTATCGAAAGGACAGGAAGTGATACTACTAATAAGCACTATATAACATGCATGAACTAGTACAATACATCTTATATACCGTGAAATTAACGGTATGATATATCCTATACTATCAATATGTATGTGTTAATATATAATTAACACAGTTTGGAACATTCGAAGTTGGTCAGTGGTACGCTATATGAACAATACTTCCTTGTTTTATGATGCCTACGTCACATCCTGTTTGCGGAATCGAGTATCCTCACATCTGATCGAATAAACATTTCAGCTGTTACACTAGGCTTTGACTAATTTGTTTATTGGCTGTAAGAATTACATCAATAATGACTGTAAATTATAAGAAAAAATATTTTTCATTTATATAAGATATTTAATCAAGGAGCATGTCTTGACCTATGGAAAGGTAGGTTGGATATTAGATTTTTTCTTTGATACAAATTTTTAAATGAAATGTATATCTGTTAACCAGCAGAGGCGTAGCTAGAGCTTATTTAGAGGCGTAGAGCTACTTTATAAGCGTAGCTATAAGTTGGTCTTTTAACAGTGGCCCCATTTCTCAGGGAGCTCTAGGGTTGGCTACCAACTGAGACAACTGTCAGTCATGATTTTGCATGAATAATTATATGAGTACCAGCACGCCCACGCCATTCTATTATTTAGCTGACAGTGGAGTAGCTAGAAGTAGAGAAAACGCTGTCCCTCCCACACACAAAACATTTTCAGGGACGAAAACTGGGACGGCAAGGAAAATTAACCAAGAAAAATAAATAGCTATCATATATGATATTGGTCCGGTTACTTTATGATACAGCACAACGTTTAGACTGCCTCTCAGAAGGCTTCTCTCTTAAGCTATATGCCCACTAAGCACAGAAATAGATTTCTATTAACAAATTCACTTCGAGTCAGTTATTGACATTTTTAGACAAAATTCCGTGAGTCGAACGGCACTGGATTGTCGCCTTTAATGAAAGGTCACTGAGAGAGGAGATAAATCCGTATACCTACCCTCATATCCTATTATGTATTTTAAATGTTTATGTTTTCAATATAAACAAGGCCGTAGACACAGGGACCATGGGAACACGATCCTGACCACCCCCCCCCCCCTCCAACCCCGAAAGTTTCTAGCAAATGGTTAACAAATGTTATATCACCCGAACGCAAATGTTTTTAATATATAATGAAAATGATAGCATCATGCTTCACAACACCCTTACCGAGACAAAATTCTCTCAAAGGTGAGGGCACGCTCCTCCCCTTAAGCCCCACCCCTGTCCTAAGATCCCTCCCTAGTACGGACGTCCACCTAAAATTTGAATTGAATTTCGTAACAGGGTGTACAGACTGTAAATGTTCATGCAATTACATATTAGTGCAGGCGTTAAGTCAACCTTAGTAGTTATGCAGTAGTTCACGCACATTCTGTGAACCGTCTGAAATAGTACAGTATTAATTAATCGAAACTTGTTTGTCCAATGCCAACCATGCCAGGCATATAAAATGAACAAAATAAAATTGATACACTTCTCAACTATAGCGATGTATTCCACGTCAGTACTAAATTTTTTAGCTAACCCTTTTCATTATTTCAGGGAAAAAAAATACATTTTTATGTAAACCAGTTGCACTTTTCGGATACGGTGGAGGTAGAAATGAAACTGTTAATACAAGTCGACAGTTGGAAATAAAATGTCGTACGTTAAGTTTTTAGCATAATCAGTAGAAATTTGTGAGATAATATAGCCGAAATTAAAAAATAAGTCTTGATACAATACTTCAAAGCTTCGCAGTATTCCGCGTACTGCCGGGGTGACTATTGTTGCACGAAAAAAAGAACCGGATATCCCATGGACGTTGCGCGAAAGAGAAACTAAATATTGGATGTTGTGCCTGGTTTGCTCACTCTTCAGTATATTAATTCTCGTATTCCTTGGCTTTGAATGCCATAACAAATTGTGACAAATAAAGATGGAAACACATTTTGCAATTTCTGTGGGTGAAATTGGATCCCGTATTAAATCAATCATTGCATGTGAAAACAAAAAGAAACAAAATATTTCATAATCACAGAGTCGACACAAATTGCGCCAGTCTGGTCGTTCTCGAATTGAATCTACATTCCCCTGGAAAAAGGAAGGATTTACGCCCCTGTACTTACATTAGAAACAACCATATCACACGGTGCATATTCGTTTTGCTGGATTAGGAATGGAAGTTGCGCAGAAGAGCTCAGTCAAAAGGTTGGTTTAGAGACCCAATGATTAGAAGCCTCGTTGTAGGTTATTCAATATGCAAGGTGCCAGTGAACTTTCGGCTAATCAAATGATTTCTTCTCTGGAATTTGTTTGGCCATGATAAAAATCTGTTCAGGTGATGCAGAATTTATTCAGCAGGTGGTTCAAGTCCACCATCAGATAACATTAAGCCACTCACTTTCCAAGAAGAATATCAAACTTTTGAGCACTTAATGTGACTTGATATAGAAAAAAAGGCTAATCCTATGATAGAAATTTTGTATGACAATTGGCAAAGCGATCAATGTGTAAATTAGTAAAGGCATCATAATTGACGCACCTTCGTAATTGACGCATCTATTTAAATTTTGCTAAACGATTCAGCAGGCAACAAAGCAGAGTTACATATTTCATGAGTTTGAATCCACTTCAGGTATATGCTGATCAAATTGTGTTTTTTTTTTTTAAATCTTTTGACATCCTCTCCCAAGTTTTGCACTTATTTTTGGCATTTAGAAATCTTACTTCCTACAAGTAACCAAAATTAACTAAACATGAAACCACTACTCCCAGGGACCTGGTCTGTCTGAGTTGAGAGGCTCAATATCGGGGTATAAAATACTTGACACGGCAGACATTTTGTGGTCAAATTCTGCTCACTATACTCTTGAAGGGGCAATGCCAGTACAAAAAGATATCTTAATGTACAGTTAGCTTGTTACAACAATGTGACAGTATATGTGTACAATTGGTAAACATTTCATAATTTTTCAACAACACATACATTAACACTTAAATGAGACAGTGCCCCCCCCCCCTTGTAAATAAAGAATAGGAGCTGGTGTTGTTAAAGCTCATTACCAGCTTTGTATGGTTAAAACACAAACAAACCCACTGGTGGGACTATGAGGGTTGGAAGAGGGGCAGATTATGTCTCCTTCCACATTTTCCCAGAACTTGAGCAAATTTTCAAATACACAACTAGAAGCCCAAATTTCTCAAGAGGGGTGGGGGCACCCCCTTGTTCCCTCTCTCTCAGGTTTGCCTCAAAACTAGTACTTGGTGTGACCTGTTTTTTTTTCTTAAACTAAGTTATTCGTTTGTGTTTTTTTTTCTAGGAATACATGTGCTGGCTCCAAAAGAGTCTATCTCTTTTTAGCACTGTGGGTGAAATAGACAGTTTAATAGCTATTTTTGGTTAAGTAGGAATATTCTTGGTGATAGATGTTAATTTAAAATGTGCCTATGGACACCGAAACCCATTTATATTGTTAAGTAATGTGTCTGGTAATTTATTTATTAAGCATTAATTGACAGCTGGTAGGTCACTGGACCCCAGATTCTATGGAGTGAAGGGCATAGGGTTGGAGGGGGAAGTTGAGACAAAGGCTAAATTATGAATATTCAATGAACCAACCTTTGTGTTTGATTGGGATAAGGTGGTCATGTGTGAGTTGCCTTGAACAATTATTATAGAATGTATTCTTATTATTATGGGATGTATTCTTATTATTATTATTATTATGGGATGTATTTTAGGAATTATGTGATGGAATAAATAGGGTATGATGGTAGGGGGACAAAGTTAAGAATAGTTACTGAAGCTGAGTTTCTTATAGGTAGAGTAGAAGAGAGGAAGGATTAAGTTTGAGATGGTTGGGCTCGAGATCATAATTATTTTCTAAGACTAACTTCACCAGTATTAGAATAGAGGACTAGTATAAAATTAATTTAAAGTTAAGTGGACACTTGAAGCGTTTTTATAGATGTTTTGTGAATACATGGAGCTTGTTCTTTAAATGGATATTTTATTTAAGTAAACACCTGGAACTGTTTTACATGGAGATTTTATATTCTATAAAAGTTTATCACCCGAAGTTGTAGCCATGGAGGCAGACCTACATTTCATCCTGTTCTAATATCTGGCAACCATACTATTTGTTGTGCTAATTTTCTGTTGTGACCGAACTATAAATCCCCTTTTTAATTCTACGTCCTTGTTTGGCACCGGACATGAAGCCCAGCGACGACCCAACCCCAGTGATGAACAGCCCCTTCTGGAGACCGAGACGCCCCAAGGGGTTATTTTTCCCCGAGTAGCGAGCTACCCAGAGAGCCACCCTACTCCAGAGACGTCACCAACTAAGGGAACCGCCCTCGAGGTTTCCTAATGAGACAACTTCATTTTCAATTACGTTAGGTCTACTCGCGCCGCGATTTTGTTTTTATTTCGTTGGGACCGATAATTATTTTATTTTCCAATAAGTTCAGTGGAGTCGTTATAAAATGTAAGAGCTCCAAAATATGTAAGTTTACATCCCTGGATATAATTTTACATTTTACTTTAAGTTACAAGTAACCCCTTTGAGTTTAAATGCAACGTCCATGTGCATAGTAACATTTCTATTTCTTACCAAGTTGTATCGTCCAGAATAAAGGATACAAAAGTATTGATGTGGTTAATGATTGCTACAGTAAAAATTACATGGTACATGAAGCTGGTAACAAAAATTTACGATATTAATATAAAACTAATCAAACATCGCGATAACTAGTAACGGCATTATAATTAGTTTGATACTCCGAGCTTAGAGGGTCTATTAACAAATTATGTATGTATAGTTTTAATTAAATGTCACTCAATTTGTCAAAAAACAAGTCTTTGGATTGCTTAACAAATTGGGGTTTATTATCATTTTTTCAGAAACTCAGGCGATGTTAAGAATACATTTGGCAAACATTTCTTTTTAAACCGAGTTTTATCGTCAGAGTAAAGGATTAATTACAATGATAAAGGCGGTTAATTATTGCTACGGTAAATATTCCATAGTTTATGAAGCTGGTAACAAAGATTTCCATCTTCATGAAAACAAGTAATCAAATATCACGAAAACTAAAACGGCATTAGGCCTACTTAGAGATTAGACCGGCTATTATGAAGATTAATATACCAAGGTTACAATACTGGTTGTGGGGAGGCTGACAAATATTTGGAAGCTTAGAGCAGATAAAGGCAAAATAATGAGTGTTCTTCTTCAATCATGGGTTATGGGATCAAGTGGATTATGTCTTTCTTTTCCGTAATGGATTAATTTAGGCAGAATTTCAACAATAACAACAATTCCAAAACCCTGATAACTCGAAGAAAAACATGTTTTGTGTTTTTAATATCATGTAAATAGTACCTTCAGATGACATTCAGAAATTGCTAATGTATTTTAAACATGATATAATTTGAGGTTAGAAGCTTCTTACGTTTAATCTTGCATCTGAGTAAATTGAACTAATGTATTAGACACTACAGTCTTGTAATTGTTATTGATGAACTTCGGTTAAGTCCTGTTTAAGGTTCTTGGTAATAACAACAAAGCTGGGCTAATAATTTAATTATGCAAGTTACGAACAAGCGATCAAAAATGATAATGTTATGTAACAGTTACAGACCAAAGTGTTCTAGCGGTGAGGGGTGGTGGGGGGGGGGGTGAAAACCATTAATGAAATGATAGAGATTTGTGACATTGACCATCAAATTACATTCGTTACTCATTTTTTTTTAATAATGTAATTATCAATAGTGTAGCAATCATTACTCAATGTAATTACTCAGTTAGATGACGTTATTAATTTATGACTTCAATGAACAGATCAATGCCCAGTGTCTATAGAACAATCGGATCATTTGCTTAATTGGTTTAAATTGTCTCCAATTATCTCTACAACTGACTATTGACTCAATTTGGAAATCTCTATGGAAAACGTTTATTCATTGAAACCAACGGCAGCAATCAATAATTTCCCTAGATATTTAGATGGTGATATGTGTTACTTCATCAATGTTTGCTTATAGCTTAGGTGCATGCTTGCAGTTACAACGATCGGCAATAACAAGTCCGCCATCAACAGATACATAAACAAAAAGTCGGTACTCCACAACAGAACACACCGGCGAAGATTAAGAAATAGGTCATGTTGTCACTAATATATAATTATAATTGTGCAGCGGAATACTATATGAACAATACTTCCTTATTTATTGTACTACGGCACATCCTGTTTGGGGAATGGAGTATTCTCACATCTGATTTTATAACAATGTCAGCTGTTTCATTGGACGAGGAATATGTATGAACTGTAATATTTACATCCATACTGTTTATCTTATATAAGTGATATTGAAACTTACGAACTGTATTGACAAATTAAAAGGTACATCGTATCATATTTTGCTTTGGCCTAAACCTCTTTTATATTGAACGGCTTAGCTGTAGACGGTTCAAGCGCTTCATGTTACCCTTGCCCGCAGTTCTCAGGTGGTAATGAGGGTTGGTTCCTAACAGTTTTAGCCAACGGATGGCATCGAAAATTGGCAAAATAATAAACAGCAATGATGTATTATATTGGGATAGGCTACTTGATATTACAGCAAGGTGTGATCTGCTTCTCAGAAGGTATCCCTCTTTAGCTATAGTCCTCCTTAGCATAAAAAGAGATTTCTCTAAACAAGTTAACTTTGAGTCAGTAATTGATACTTCTAGTCAAAGTTCCGTGAGTCGTATGGTAATGGATTGTCGTCTTATTAAGAGATCACTGAGAAATCAGATAAATGTGAATACCTACCCACGAGTATTACTATTTTTCTTTTATAAACGTTTCATATCGTCTTAAAGTTCATATCGTTAATATATCGTAGTATAGCGGTTGAATTGGACGTTTTCCGTCGTATTTATTTCAGGTTGGATGTAGTTTTGCTGGGAACAGGCAGCGTTTATGAAACTTAACAGTTCGTCTAGTTAGAATTTTTACTATGACCAATCTCAATGCGAAATAATTGTGTAAAACGGTCTTAGTTTGGCAGTGAGTTCACGAGCTTTTGTCTGGATCGGCTGTTGATATCAATTTGTGTAGTCTCTTCCACCAGTTTCAACATAGATAGGCCTTAAAAGGAGCGTTCGACATTCGTCACGTTTATGATTATGGGACAACTTGAGCAAATCTGGCTAGGCCTGTGAGCAATTTTATGTTGTCTAGGCCAGCAACGGTTGGGTAGAATAGGGTTCGCTAACACAACAATATCAAGAATACCAGTCAGAATACCAATACACTTAAGATGGCAAAACATCTCCTTAATTATTTCTTAAGGCAGTTTGCTTTCTGGCTATCAGTCATAATTCACAAAGTAAAGAACAATTTCAGGAGTTTTGAGACAAGTTTGCTGTTGTTGCCGCTAAGATTTTTGGAAGATGCTCTTACAACCTCAGATTTTCATTGGGTAAAAGATCTTTTTAGGCAGTGTAATGGAGTAAAAGATCGCTTTAGGCAGTCTCATGGAGTAAATTACTCTTCCCGGTGACTTGGCGTTTTTCTTCTACTGCCTCCTTTCCTCCTTTTTCTCTCTTTCTTTTTCCTTCCTTCCTCTCCTTCCCCGCTTCCTCGCGCCCAACGCCCCCTGGATACGCGCCTGGTAGCAGCGATAATTTTTTCGCGCATCAATCTGCAGCTAAAAGACAAGATAAATAACGGGGCAAGTGTACGAAGTCGCGCTAATCGAGTAGCGGTTAAAAGTAGCAGTAAGGTACTGTATAGGCTTACGACTCGCGCACACCTTGCTACAGTGTATTGTATATACCTAGTAATATAAGAGCCATAATGTAACAGAGGCCAAGCTATCTTAGTAGGTGTTTTTACAGACGTTTTATTTCAATTGTTTAAGACTTAAAGTAGGCTTAGCTGCTTATTTATGATTATGCGACAAGTTTTACTTTGTTCAACACATACTTTTGGTGCAAAATTTCATACTGCAAAGAAACATGACTTTCCAATTCGCAATTACGTAGCACCATGTATCTGCCTAACTGCCAAACATTTGTTCATAGAAAGTATTGATGTTGCAGATCTGTACTTTGGAGACTCGAACAACAATCATAGACCTACTGGTAAGTGAAATTTGGCGAATAGAGTTTTAGTCACGGTCGCCAAATAGCGAGGCCTGAAAACCTTCAAAACATAAATTCCCATGGTAGAAATCATGGATACTTTTCATACATGGTATATGGATTGCCATATTGAGTACAAGAAACCTATTGCTTGTGAGGTCAAATCTTTTATAGGTAACCAGAGCTCTAACTCTGAAAAACCTTTTACATGATATCTAACGATGGAAATCGTGGATACCTCTAATACTTTGTGTGTGGATTCATAGCATTGATTAAAATTCCCCTATTGTTTATGGTGGAGGTGTATATAGCCACACACAGTAGACTGACCTGTGTTTATCATGCAATAGTCTTATTGTAAAAGCTAGTTCTGGTTATACTAACAATCAGAAGTCTAGTGCATTGAAGTCATCGAAACCTCAATGCATTTTGCATTCTGGTTTTTAATGTGACAGACCTGTCAGCAGTAAAGAAGAAATTCAGGATTTGATAGATCATTGTCTATTTAAAATGTTTAATTGGGTTGCTTTTTGAAGTAAAAATGTTATTTTGTCATTTTGTTTTTAATTACGTCAGTATTTAACTATTAAGTTTTGGTTATAATAGGGGGCAGCGGAGCTGACAAAGGAAGCAGAAGATGAAGCAGGGAAAGCTCAATAGGCTTTAAAACAAGCCAAAGATACAGAAAAGAGACGAGTGGCCGAGGAAGCTGAAAAAGCGACAAAAGAGTGATACCCTCTAATTTGTTCCCATTTTATCAAACCAAATGTGATCAAAGAAGAGAAATTAATTAGCTTATAATTAGTTTTTGAATATTATATATTTTATTTGTTGCCAAATGTAAAATTGGCCATGACCCCCCCCCCCCCAGATAGAAGAAGCAATGGATGGAATTATACTTTTGCTGTTAATTCATGATAAGGCTAAGCACAATGTTGTCGGTAGATGGGGAGAGTAGGAGGTGGGTTGAAGAGGTTATGGGAGAGAGTGGGGTAATGGGTAAAGAAATAAAGTAAAATATATAGAAGAAGATAAATATAACTTCACAAATTATCCTTTTGAAACTAAACCCATCCAGTGGTCTGGAGAATTGACACACCTTCTTATACTGTAAATGTAGGTATGTACAATATTGTGTTCAAATATGTGTGAGAAACTGAAAAAAAGAGCTTCAAGTTTTGTTTTCTTACCTCATAATGAAAAGTTATCTCATATTTGAAATATTGTTGCAGAATGTTACAATAATATTCTTGTTATCACTCTATGGTCATCTACTTCACAATATTACAAACAGAATAAAAGTCAAAATGTTCGTTACAGAATAAATATTAGGGTTAAACAACTATTTTCTTCCACATGTTTGTTATTGAATTGAGTGGTTTTGACGTGACTGTATTGTGCAGTCCACATGTGCATTAGGTGAGTATTTCAAGCATTACATTATATTATGTGTGGTTTCTTAATTCGGTTTCTTTCCACTGTTAGATAAGGTACTCAATGACGTAATAGGATTTTGTACTTCCTACATTATTAATTTTTCACAAAAAAATTAAACATCTCCAAAATTTAGCGATAGTACATCTTTTTTCAACATTGCGTTATTTTAAGTTGACTATGTACATGAGATTAACAACACTACGTGCAACCACAGAATACTTTGTCTTTTCAGTTGACATGGCCGGTATTAGACGATTTATTTAGGGATATTGTAATATATATATATTTATAAATGTTACCCTATGTTTTGTGAGTAGTTCGACGGCAACCCTGATAATGACTTCATATAAACATATAAGTATTTGAAATGTGTGTTTATATGTCCTAGAAACCAAGAATCGTCAAGAAACAACTTGCAAATGTCCATTTCCAACCAACTATTATTACTTGTGGGGGGGGGGGGGGTTGGGAGGGTGAGGGTTGATCTACGAGGGATGCAACAAATTAAGGAAAATGCACAAGTTTACTTTATTTTATTTTTTATTCTTTTGTGAGACTCAACTATCAAACAACAGTAAGCGGGTAATATTAATAATTTGACATAAATTTCAATTAATATCTTCTCATTCCCTTAGAAAATTAATTAATAATTAATTGTAATTTATGTTGCATTTTCTTATTCTTTCTTGTCTATGGCACGTCCAGCTGTCCGATGATCAAAGATATGTGTCGATTTTTTCTTACTTTCTAAGTAAAACCTGCTATTTTGGGTGATGTGTTATTTAAACAGTGTTTTGTCTACACAGGCCGTATTTTCATATCTGTGTATTGAAGGTTGCATCCATAACTGTTCAAACTAGAACTATACCAGAACATGTGCGTTCCTCGAGTAGAGCCGTCGTAGTCTCCATTGAGGTGAGAATAAGCGCAGTAAGCGCAGTTGTCGCTGCCATCGGGAAACAATTCACAATAGTAACTATGACTGGGACAGTCAGAACGACAGTAAGAAGCAGAATAATCATCCCTACAGCGATAATATTCATAAAACCACCATGCTCCTCTGTGTCTCTCAGCACAGTCGTAGCTGCTCCATCCATCGTTGTCCCGGTCTTTTGTACTGAACGGTTTATTGTTGCTACCAGACAAACTATCATAACCTGCAACAAACAAGAAAGAGTAAATAAATCGGTCATTTTATATACTTTGAACGAATCCAATATCGGATGCTAGATAGAGGGCAGTGCGTTTTTGTCCTACCAACATGAAAACGTCAGTTCCCCGAATGTTGTGTATTTTGTTTTCAATATTTACGATACATAAGGTGGTATTTTGTCTTTGCAAGGGAGTTTTTATATATTTTTGTTGTTGTTCCGTTTGAAATACAGCACCACAACAGGAGTAGAATACAGATGGGGAAACCACTTTAACCAAATACTAGGTTTGGGTTACAAGAGTCGCTAATATCGCTCTTTATTTATATTTATTCATCCGCAAGTATTTACAATACTATTCATTCATTTCACTATTTGATTGTTATTTCTAAGTTCACAACTGATTAGTTTCCTACTCTGTCAAAACTGTAGTTATAAATTTCTTGTTTGTTGAATAATATCACCCTGTTCTACTGTTTACAGGGTATGCAGGGTGTTATAGTCATCGATTGGTCAATTCTTTAACCTATATCTATAACACTGTGTAAGTTTTGTATCTTTCAACCTGAGCTCACACGTTGGACTATAAACGTAGATTGAAATTACACTATATACAAATCATGAAATCAATACTTTTAAGTGAAGAATAGAACCGACATTGTATAAACGGAATTTACTATTAATGTAGTAGCTAATATTTGAGGTTTCGACAAAGTAACCAAAATTCGATGTATTACACTTATGAAAATCTTGAATGATATTGATTATCGTCTTTTTATTATTTAGTTCTTATCGACATGTACTTCTAGTCTCGTACGTATAACTTCTTTGAACAGACTGATTGATTGATTAAAATTTATCGAATCTATACAGACGAATATTTCAAATAAATCATTTTTGATTCCTCTATTTCAATGTTCTATGCATGATAAACCCTAGATGACTTTACACATAACATGATTAAATTTCAATAGCGCCTCAAAGTTTTCACATATGAGAATCATCGAAAATACTTACCACTTAAAGTCACACTATACAGTAACGAGAAGGCACACGTGGCATGCTTCCAGGTACTACTAAAATGATATTAACCCCCTTTGTAAGTTTGAAATGATGCGAGCTTGGTAGACAACAGCGAGCGGCAAGGCAACAGACATTTACGATAATTTTCAGAATACTCGTTTAGGTTGGGATGATAGTGATGTTGAGATTTACTTTCTCTGTGTCAGAAATACATGGACACTGGCTACTATTATAATATCTACTGCCATAGTTTTATATATTGTTAGGTGCTTGTTACGTGCAAACACGGCCAAGAGACTTGTGTTGCCAATGAAAAGCGGATCTTATCGTCTGCTTCTCATGTCTGTACACATTGTATACAGTCCTTAAACCTACGTGAGTTCCAGCTGTACTTCAAACGCGTGAAAGAAAATAGCAATGTTTGGAATTTAAAATTGCTGTGAACCTTGAACTTATATATCATTTAGCCAGGAATGCGGTAGCTATGAGATCAGGACATTAGTTGTTAGTTGCCTCTCCTAATTCACGTAATCGGTCCAGATTTATGTTTGCGTCAATGATTAGAACCATCAATTACTCACCTGTATTTCCCCTGTGTGATCCAACTGATAGTCGATACTTGTCTGCTTCGTTATTAATCCTAAAAGTCGAATAGACGGCGTATTTTGATGATGAGCCGGAGTCCCTTAGATCAATACGAAGCTGGTAAGTTTTCTGGTTGGTCATAGAGTGGATATATTTATTACCTAGCCAGTGGTCATGATTGTTATTACCGAAACCGTTCTTGTAGTCCGACAAACCACGATAAAAGTCAACGTAGGCACTCGATCGTCGCTGGAAAACCTATGAAATAAGAAAAAGTGAATCCAGCTTTATAATCTAGTTATCCGCAAGAGCATAACATTCAACGCCGTTAGATAGTTAACAAAGATATGGATACTGTGAAAGTGAGATAATTTGCAATAGTGTTTTGTTTCTTGATTTTGGTTCTTCCTTAAATGGTCAAGTTCATCTCCACGAGATCTGCAGTGCATCATTTTGAGTAAAGTAAAGTATACTGTTAGGAAGTTAAGAATTTAAATCCTAAAATGTTCGTGTAACTCACCGTCCATCCTCCTCCGTTACTTCCCATCTCACAGTAAACCTGAATGCCGCTTGGCCAACCATCAGGGTAAATGGTGTAAACACCATCACTGCGTGTACCGGAAACATAAAGCTCGTGGCAATCTTTTGGGAGGCTTGTGCACGTCACTCCGTCCCCTTGGTAGTTTGTATTGCAGTAACATTTACGGACACCACTCTTCGTAGCACAGGTTGCGTGACTACCACACTGGTAACTCTCATCTACAAGCCGGTTGTTCCTACAAGTTGATTTCCGTGTACATCTTGAATTGATGTAAAAGTGGCCCTCCTAATTTAAGATATACAGCAAAAAGAAAAAATTACAACTAAAATGAATTATGAATTTGCGGTTGTCACAGTGAAATGTACAGGATTTCAACGGTAGGTGGCCAATGATAAATCCTCTCGAATGATCTAGGAATAGGTATGACCTTTATGAAAGTTTTATAAAGTGTTTGAAGCCAACTCCGATGTAGGGAGCGAAGAGATCCGCCTTTATAAAAAGTGTCTGCAAATATTGCATTCAACGGCTTATTGCGACTATATATTAGGCCTACAAATAATTCTAACCGCAAGACTGTGAAAAAAGTATCTATGGATGTTTGTGTCAGGCGTATGAGTGGATGCACACTTGTAGGGAGTGGCCTCGTGATTCCTGACTAAACGTAATACTTCCCTCGACTGACAGTTTTGACTTATCTGGAGACCCCCCCCCAAAAAAAAAATGGGTAAACGGCCCCTCCCCAACCAGGATGCACGCCACTCGATTATCTGTAAATGTAATGTTTTTATTGACAAGTGGTCTTTGAAGCCAACTCCGATGTAGGGGTCCACGGGGTTTGCCATGAAAAGGTAGCATGTTGCATTTTTGTCAAATGTTGCATTAAAACGGCCTATCGCGACTATACATTAGGCCAACAATTGGTTCTCACCATAAAACTATCGTTAGTAGTATCCGTGCATTTTTGTGTAAGGTTTATAAGGGAATGACATCTGAAGGAGTAGTCTTGTGCTTCCTGACTAAATGTAAGTAAAATATTTGCTTCTTATTATGTGGAAAAAATCATTAAGAGCAAGCACTTAAAATGAAAGAACCGTACTGACCATTAGTACACCTCCTTTGTCAGCAACGAAGCAGTTGCATTGGTTGAGAGGGATGCATTGTTCTTGCTGTCTCAGATAATCACCGACACAAACACATTGCTCTGATTTTGTGCGAGAGGTAGCTGAGATGCAAGTATCAGGGTCGTCACAAGTCCTCTCACAGGTCTCATCGCTAAATATCTCATTGGCTGGACACCATTCAGGGATTGTTCCTAGAGAACAGGGAAGAAAAAGAAATGAAAATAATAGTAACCTGGTACAGTCACGACAAATATGACATGTGGCATAGAATAGTCTGTCTTCATTACTTAAATACGTAGTTGTCAGAAGGTTAAAGGAATGGAACATACACTCAGAAGCTGCTCGAATAAATGTAGAACATTTTAAATAGGTAGTAGCCGTTCCCTAGTCACATTAATATTAATATTTATTCTGATAACGAGATAAAATACACCATCATTTGTTGTGCAGTTAGTCTGAAACCAGGTTGTCATGGCTTGTTTCTGTTTCCGAGTTCTCTCGGTGTAAGTATACTGCTTTCTGACAACAATGATAATTAATAACAACATTAAATTTCTTTTCGTTGGTTGTTCTGATCAAACTGGGAGATGAACCTGGTATAATTGTAAACGTTCTGTTGTACTAACGTTAGGAACGGTTCCTAGTTCAGAGCCACGGTTGGTTTGAGTACGAAGCAGCCTTGTAGTGAGTGCGTAATCACACCGTTTGGCTAATGGAGGCATTTTGGAATTCTAGTATGGACACTGATGCAAAATTAAGTGTTTAAACTCGCACTAAAAGCTTTTACTTGCACTCATATCATATCATATTGTAATTGCCACGATATGTATTGTAGCGCCGTTGTACTAGCTGATATACTATATGTATACTCGTACTATAAATATTGTAGCAGTTTCTTCAAAACATATTTGACATGCCAAATTTACTTCCAAAAGATATCTTCGTTTTCAGAATAAACCTTTCATTTTCTGCACGTTTACGTTTGACATTTAATGAATGATCACGATTTTTTTTTTATTTTGTTCTGCTTTATATTTAATAATAATGTAAAAGACACTTACCATCTGATCTTTCGAATGTTCCCAAACTAGATATATAATAATCCCCCCATTCATCTGAAATACGAAACTCATCGTATGTTACATGGTAAGTTTCTCCAGCAACGTTCTCAAAGTCCATTCGCAGTTGGTATCGCTTTTGACTTGTTAAGACGGCAATTTTGTCATTTCCGATCCAAAAGTCACTCCCTAGAAAGCCAAAGCCATTTCTAAAGTCTTTCCAACTTCTACTAAAATTTACAGAATCCGATCCTCGTCGCTGTAATACCTTCAAAGAATATCAAAGAAATTAAGCGTTAACTAGGACGTGATTGAATTATTATTATTTGTTCCCTACTGCAATGCGATTTGTTGCTCACAGCTATTACACAGAAATACTTATACTTATATTTCTAACTTCAGTTTGTAGTTTGGGCTAGATGTTTGCAGTTCCCTTGGAAGAAGAACTACACTGTACCTAAGTACAATCTGGTACTTAAATTCAACAATATTAACAATAATTGATTCAAACTTTCGTTTCTAATAAAAAAGCGAGATTCTATTTGAAATAATGACTTTGTATTGCATCGCTATATATTGCTGCAATCAGAATCTGAAGGAAATTTGTACAAAACTATTTAAAGTTGAAAAGAAGACATCAAGTAATCAGCCATACCGTCCATCCACCAGTATCAAGATCATTATCACAGTAAGCCTCAAACGGTTCCGGATGGCCATCTGGTTTAATAAGATACACTCCAGATGTATTGTGGGTAGAGGAACATGCATTCGATACTTCTTTGCAATCTCTCGGATACGCAGGTTGTTGAAAAACAAAGTATGAAGAACCTGGATGGAAAGTAAGCAAAGTTATCATTTATTGTGACTGAAAAATCATTTTAGCTAACAAAAAAATCGCCTAAGATGCTTTATCTCAATTTTTTCTTTCCACCCAGGGGTTAAATGGGTACATGTGAGGTAACTTGTCATTAGGCGCAATATATAGCTGCAGCTGTCTGGTTGGATTGTCTCTGGGCCAGGATATCATTGAACAGGGGTAATATAACGTCTGTAAAGCTCTTTGAAACCTATCGCTGTTTAAAAGCGCTACATGAACCGAATGTTATTAATATTATTATTTTTACAATAAGACTTTTTAGTTAATTGTAAGCGAATTAAGGCAATACATCAGTTTAAATATCAACTATTACTCAACTACCATATAGTCGAAGATATCACGACTAACATCTAATGAGGTAATCATTATTGAATTCTCAGATGTAACTGTTTTGAATCATTATATGTGATTAGTTTTCAGCCTGCAATGGAAATTTGAATTTCTTTTTAACCAAGCTTCCGTAGTTATCAATCATATCCAAGTGAAATCAAAAGACTTACGAAAACAGGCAAATCCCTTTTGTTTAATGTACCTGAGAAAATATCGATGTGGGACGTAGGATAAAAAAAGATCGAAAGTATACTACTCAGTGGAAATCAACCTCGAAATAGATATTCGGAAATAGTAACACGATTGAAAAACAAAACGTCAAGAGCGACCATTACAAAGCTAACATTTCCAGCCACTCAAGTTGCCCAACTGAGGTGTTAACGTTTACAATACATAAGTGATATAACTTACAGAGGTTACTTCTTATTATAAGATAAATCATATGATATAAATAATACACCTACCTGAAGATCTTCCCTCGGCACTGACGATTATCTGTGTAATAAAATATATTGACTGAATACATTACAAGACATACAGAGTATTGCAGTCAACGGAAAGTAGGACAGATTAAATCTAATGTTAATCAAACCAGTTTGAGGGAAAGAACTTTTCGCAAACTGGTCCAAAATATGTTAGTTTAAGAGTAAAGTCGATTTTTACTTTGGTTAATTCTCTGGATCACCACTTTCAATGATATTTTTCTTTTGTCTATATTTCATATCGAAAGCACAGGTCAATGATCACTTAGAGAGTACAACTTTCTTCAAGGAAACATTATAGTACTGGCATTTTTCCGGTTTTACAGCCACTCTGGCCCATGATACGTACGTGAAGAACAAAGGCAATAGCTGGCTGCTTCCCTTAACAGCTGTGTTGCAATTGCCTAATGCAGACATATGTTCTTTGTTCAAGTTATATTTTGACATTAAAACATTCTTTTGAAAAGTGTCATTTTACTTGTAAGGTAAGTTCATATCCATAGATGTGTATATCTTACTAACTAAACAATTGTAGCAGCGCTGCAGAAGCTCAGCTAAGCTTCTATTTGAAATCATATTTCTAGTGTTGTGCCGATATTGCCAATATCGGTCCTGGCCGATATCCGATATTTCAATCTCAATATCGGCCCCATACCGAAACCTACAATTTCTAAACAGACATAATGAATGTCAAATCGCACTTTAAGTCATACTTTAATACATAAAGTATCAGAAATATAATCGCCTATCGTAAAATAATATATTGCACAACTCATAGACAGTAACCACTTGACAATTCCTTTGTGCCTATTCTATAACATTTGCCCTAACCTCTTTTTAACTGAATGATCATAGTCCCCATCAAGATGGCAACCGTTTGCTAGCATTTTGTTCTTGGAAAAACATAAGTCCATTCTTCCTGTTACTTCTGTTGAACGATTCGTTACTCTGTTTGACCCACTACGCTAAAAATTTAAGCTGCAAGTCTTATACAAAATGTCGTCACATAGAGCCACGAATTTCTTAGCAAAATATGACATCGAGTTATGAATAAAACTGACTTCATGAAGAAAAGACATGAGCGTATCCTAGCTAAGAACTTTCACTACTCTTAGTAATTAACAGAACCAAAACCACAATAGTTTCTTTATTTTTTTTTAACTTCCGTAAAAAGTATATTCTACCATTTGCCGGCTATACTGACAACTAAGCTTAGCCAAAATTAGCATTAATCGTTAACCAACCGAAAACAAATTGTGATACACAAACTTGATTCTCAAAATACAATCTTTTCAACAGTTATGTTCTAACAAAATGCATCCATGATACTCCTTGCAGCTTCTTAAAAGATACACAATTTTTGGAATGATTCAGTAGGGGGTGTCCAGGTGTTATAAATGTTATTCTCAGCTGAAGACTCAGATGCACTGTGCAAGTTAGTGTGATAAGCTACTACTGTATTTATATACATAAAGTCACATAGACTTGTAAAATTTACTTTAAAGCGCTACAAAGACTGCTAAATACGTAGCGTTAGGTAGCCTGACTGGTAGGCTTACAGATTATTATATCATTAGAGCGGTAAATATTTTCAGAACTTGCGCCGTGCTAGTTTGACCAGCTAGAAAAGTTTCATAAATCACAGCAATAAACATGAAGTGGCTTTGTTGTTGGGAAAGACGAAGCAAATGATCAATATCGATTTGCCGTTATTGGCAATGAGGCTAAATTCTACCGATACAAATATGCAGCCGATATTGCAATATCGGCTGATTCCGATATCAGAAACGATTATCGGCGCAACATTAGTTTTAATTGGCACTAAAGATCAGTTTATCCATTTTTGTTTGTTTGAAAGATATGTCATAGGCAGGATAACGATGTCAATTCCTTTCCTCCTATCCCTTATTTTTCTTGCCTTATGCTCCTTCTTATAGCATACATAGTTCTTTATAATGATGGAAAGTTGAATTTCTTCAAAGTGGAAACACTGTCACGAGCTTAATATGAACAATTGATTGTTGTACTTATTGCTAGGAATAAACTATGCTCTATTGCAAGACAAAGAACCAACAGCATTGCACTTCGTAGTTTATGTTCATGCAGTGATAGAACGAAAACGTAAAAAAAATATATATATATTCCTCTGATAAACCTGGTAAATGTTGTGGATATCACGTTTGAACTATGCTGACCCAAAATTGCTCACGAAAATTGTTCACATACCATAATAGAACGGCCTTAAACTTCTTACAATCGACGAAGCACAGCAAAATGATTAAGAGCAGAAATTGGAATTGGCTCCAACAATATAAGTCATTCTCACACGTATTACACACACACAAACTGTGAAAAGGGTCAAATTGGAAATCTGTTGTCCTTTTACAGAGAATAACATCGAACTAGATTGGACTTGATCAAGTCTCCCACTGGCGGAATTATATCCCACAATGACGGGAAGTTAAGATGGAAGACATTTGGCTACTCACATCAAAACGCATGCTGGTCATGCATACTGAAATATTGCGAAACAAATAACATGATCATTGCATATGATTGTGGCCCATATTTCATTATAAGTGAAATCTTTACAGAAGCCCCTGTTTTGAACCCTCACATGACGACAAAAATATTCTTCCTGTACATTTTTGGTTCACCGCCATTCAAACTCTTATCTACCATGCAAAATGTAAAACAACCTTAGTAACGCTACTTCGACAAATCTACGTGGTGCAGTAAGAAGAATCGACGTTTAGCATTAAAATTGTATCTTTTATAACATGATAATCATGATGATGATAAAAATTGCAAGAAATAAAGAATGTCAACAGAAAGGACAAACTAAAAAGAGGAAGTTACGGAAGACACGAGGAATTTAATCTTCTTTTCTTTCAGACCAAGTCATTCATGACCAAAATTCCATAACGTGATATTGCTCTGCCATAGTGGATAAGATTTGAACATATACTCGGCTTTAAATTTGTAAAAGTATGAAAGATCGGAAGCAGCTTAAACAAACACATGTATTTGTGTTTGTTAATTCCAAATAGTAATGACATAGACATGTTAGAACAGCCGAGCATATGACAGTTCACATTTTATGAATTGACGATGTTATCTGTCAAGACAAAAACATATTGTATAGCATCTCCAGTAGTGAATTTATACAATTCTCTAAATAAACCAGAGAACAATCTTTAGATCAATATGAATAATAGAAGAATATGGCTCTAGATACAGAAAATAGTATCACACTACCTAAAGTCATGAAAAAAATTAAAATCTACATTTTATACTTTGCTGTTGCCAACAGAGTAAAGTGCACGGTATAATACTATCTCCACAAAAAGATTGATGCGGTCAAGGCGATTTGTTTGGGATATAGCCAACGTTTTGTTGTCGTCGATAATGTTATTCAGGAAGCACAGACGGTGTTCGACGTCATTGTTTTATCTGTATGAAAAATTGTGTTTATTAACCAAACGCTGAGTATGTTTGTTCCTTTGAATACAGTGCTCGTTCGAACGATAACCACAAATTATGATAAAAAGGAATTTAATTAGATATCCTTCAACATATAAAGCGAATTATTACCATACAGTGAGTAATGATAAATGTTATGATTATAATACTTTCTAGTTTTTGCAACGTGTTAGAAAAAGAGACCTTTAAATACAGTGTAATGTATTTTATGTTGTTTAATTTCTAAAAGTCTATCATCGATGGTTTTGTTAAGTATAGGGAGTTTCCTTTGTATACTGAATTATATTACATGTTACGAAACGTTACGTTTTGTACTTCACCGAATAGCCACATCAGAAAGGGAGGGTGTAAGTCCACTGATTGAGGGCAGCGAAGAGCGAGAGTATGGGTGGGGAGCGGTGACTACTTCCATCGCATACATATTATAGATTGAGTACATTTTCAGTGGTCCTATTATAAGTAGTCTGGTCATTAAGTATGAAAGACGACATGCATGAGAATATCTTCGCGTTGGTTTTACATTTAATTACTGTATTTCAAATTTAGACTATTAAACGTTACAAGAACGTTTACATTATCGCCACGACTTAAATGAACACATTGTGTGAAAATCAAAATAAACTACGGTATTTGTGGTTAGAGAATATAACTTAAAGGATCTGAATGATTATCTGTCTTTCTCGTAGTAGTCTTTTTCCAGGTAATACGTTAACACATAATACACTATTTCGCACAGTTTTAGTTAATATATGCAGTAGATATTTAGTTCTTTGCATGGTGAACTAGCCTTAAATATTCCAATATTTGACAGAAAACATCACTTTGGATTGTCATTAGAATGTTGGTGAACTGGATTGTGTCAACGTTTTTTTTTAATAAAAATGAAATGTAATTTAATTTTGGTGAGAATTTTCTCACTCCAATTATGTTGTATTCCTATTTCTCTGTTTTTTTACTGTTATAGATTATGTCTTAGTAAATAAAGAAAAAAAGACAAACAAAAACAACAAAGCTATAAATTGAAAAGTATAATTATTTAAAAGACGATCAACTAGAAGAAGAATCATTTTATTTTTTAAAAAGTATATAAACGTTCTCTGCATCTACACTGAGTTATTCCGCTAGTAATATTAGCCTTTAGTGTTTTTCGTATGATCGGGTGAAATTTTAGATTTGCCTTGCGCACTATGTCCAGAATACAGCCTAAATTTGAAGCTATAATGTAACAAAACTGATTAAATGGAAAAAATATACAACTCCTCCGTGCAATTGTCTTTATATGATAAGGCATTTATGCAGCTTTTTTTGTCTTATTTTTTTGTCTGGATTGATTACACAAAGACTAACGAAACATCTAACTACGATTTTATTTTGAGTATGATTTTATAACGTCTATTCCATTGGTAAGAGACTTTCAATCGTTTTAATCTTCTAATTTATTCAAATTACAGATCGTCTAATAACAGTATCAATTTTAAACAATGTTCTTACAATAATATTAGTTGTAATTATTATCACTAAATCGTTAACGTCGTTGCACATTTTATTATAATAGCGCGACACGTTAATTAGGAATACACAGTTAATCAAGTCGCACACATTCGACAAATAATGCGATACTTTACAGGTGTTTCATTTTAACTCACAAGAATCAAAAATAAAGTAAAAACAGCTTAATGTTCATAAAAGTACGTTAAAAGAAAAGGTATGTTACTTTTTCTTAAATTAATTAATTGAATGCCATATGACCATATATGGGGATGTGCACATTTTCTGTTACTGTTTTAGTTAGCTAACGATATCTAAATATATCTCAATTAAGTTTCCCATTCGGAATCAAAATCTTCTTTTTTCCTTTTAATTTCCCTCTTATCTTGGCATTGTAATACGACATTAGGTATGAGTCGGTATCAAGGAGTTACCTTTGGTCAAGTTATATTACTTCTCGACATAATCATTAACGAATTCAGCCTCATTTAACTGTCACTTTAAAAAAAAGTTTTTCTTTACAAACTTTATCATTTCAAATAAAATAAAGGAACATGCCTTACAGTTGTTCTGCTCTAATATCCGTCATATTTAGAATAACGGATTATTGGGATTATATTTCTTTGGAATCTCTTACAATATATAGCGTAACTGAAGGAAATGAGAAACACAAAAAGAGAGAAAAATTAGAAGCTAGCCACTTAAACCGCCGGAGACATTTTCATGATCGCGTATCATACCATGCTTTAATGTAAGCAATTTGAAACCAGAACGTACTACCTGAAAAATAGCATTTGTTATTTTTCTGGCTTTGTGGAAGTATTTTATCTTTGATAATTCGTTCTGCGATAAATCCGTGTAACCTAAGTTTTCTATTTTTAGCATTAATTTAAGTTTCCATAAATTAGTTTTAAATTAGATTGACGTGTACACCAGTTGGATTTATTGTTATTCAACTTTGTTTCCTTGAATAATATGATATTTTCAAATACATTTCAAAGTACCTTTTTTTTGTTGAAGACTGTTTTTTAAAACTTTGGCACACATATAACGATATCTATTAAAGAGATCTCTATGAGCATGTAAAGGAAGTAAATATGTAGGTGCTCTTTAGAAATTTATATCTGAAACTTTCGTGTTTGGATGATAGTTCAAACAATATAATCAAACGTACAACTGAGCATTTCTTCTAATTTGATTAAACCTGAACAACAGTTTCAAGTTATAGATTTCTGATTTAAAGGATGTACCTTGTCATTATAGTTTGTCTACTGTAGTTACCCAATTAAGCATCTTTGTGATTGGATTATCACATAGAAATTGTTTTGTTTTAGATTAGTTAACGCATATGTTGCTTTAATGTATTCATCAGGATAACTCGGACAAAGACGAGCAATAAAATGTCTGTTCGGAAATCATATCAAAATAACAGAGCTGACAAAGGAAGTTGCCTTTACGCAGATGAAAACCAAATAATTCGTATGTAGTTTATATCGACAAATAAAAGCAAGGCATTATCACAAATATAAAGAAAACATTGAAAACATTTAACTATACAAAGCTTATCGAATATCGCTCTGTTTCAAAAGGGAATCTCATGATTGGATTTTTAATAAGAAGAACTTTTGTTTTTTAAAGTTATTGTATAGTATTAAGTTATCGCTGAAATAAATGAATTTCTTGTTTTTAGTTATCGTACTCGTAGCCAATATTATGTATATATATATGGAGTATACATTTATGAGCTAGAATGATTTACATTTGAATTTAAGCTCACTAATTGTTAATATGAATGGAGTGTTGTAACGTGTTGGTATGGATCTGTGAAAGGTAGGGTTGGCTATTGGAGGGAAACCTTGTGAACAGATGTGCTGTAAAGGATATGTTGGGAACGATATACTCATAAGTTTGAAAAAAGGATTACTTTTTCCTGGCCTTATCACGAAACTTGATTGACTTTGAAAAATTGGTGTGTAACGAAAACACGTTTGAGATGTATGAATGAGCTTTTCTTCTAAGTATTTTACATGTGAGCAAATTTTAAAGAATACTGTATATAAGCAAAGAAGAACCGATTAGAGCTAATCTTTTGTTTTTATTCCAATATATGTGGTTAAATTAAAAGACGTTTCGTTATTTTTATCGAAACACTGCTGTCGTTTCGCGAAGTTAAAAATTCTGAGTATTTCTAATTGAAGGCCTTCTAACTGTAATTTATCAGGATTTTTTATCGATATTTTCCTATTATTTCGAAGACGCTAACTCTTCACTTTGTCACATAATTTAACATTAACAGAGTTAGCTCAACAACACATTGATGCAACTTATGTTATTTTTTTCGAAACAGAAAATATTCAATGGAGTAAAATATAAAATATATTAAACAATAGAAAGACTTACCATTTCTGTTCCAAACGAGTTCCAAATCGTCAAAACAGTCAAACAAACTTTGAAACACTTCTCCATGATTTCGAGTTTGTATAAATGACATGCGAAAATATGTTCGATGAAGTGCAAAATGGCAAATGACACAGGGTATCTATTTAGGGGTTACCAACACCCTATTGAAATGACCGTAGTAGTATGGATGTCCATTAATGCCATCATTTTATTTGAAATATGATTTGGTGAACAGCTTATACAAATGTGCTGCACATCTATGGTATTATTGGCTTGTGTGTAAAGAAGACTATTCGACATGCGCAATCCAACTTAATATTATTTACAGCTATATATATCTTGAACTTTCAGTCAATAGTGCAGTAAGCTTCAGTTGCATTTATGTTAAGTTGTCCTTGTTCCGATAAATACAGCATACCACCTACTGTATGCTTATTGACTATCGTGCCTCTAGTTCCAACGACAGCAACGGTATTGCAATTCAATCAATGTAAATGTATTTGTTTTTAAACGAATATTAATTACAATGATCACTTTTAATCTACAATACATTTAGTGTGGTTTATGTTAAAGTTATGTAGTTGTGTGCCAAACGTCAATGCTAGTAAGCCGATGAAATTAGTAGGAATGTTGATTTACTTGTTCTGGTTAAGCTGCTATTACCGATATTTTAAGAAACATGTATGAGTGATTATTTTAGCTAAGTTACTTCGCTTTTGGTTGGAAGGCAAAATTAAAGCAGTATCGAAAGGACAGGAAGTGATACTACTAATAAGCACTATATAACATGCATGAACTAGTACAATACATCTTATATACCGTGAAATTTACGGTATGATCTATCGTATACTATCAATATGTATGTACAAATATCTACTTAACACAGTTTGGAACATTCGAAGTTGGTCAGTGGTACGCTATATGAACAATACTTCCTTGTTTTATGATGCCTACGTGACATCCTGTTTGCGGAATCGAGTATCCTCACATCTGATTGAATAAACATTTCATCTGTTACACTGGGCTTTGACTAATTTGTTTATTGACTGTAAGAATTACATCAATAATGGCTGTAAATTATAAGGAAAAATATTTTTCATTTATATAAGATATTTAAGTGGTTCATTTAACAGTGGCCCCCATTTCTCAGGAGGCCCGAGGGTTGGTTACGAACAGTTTCGGCCAACGGAGACAACTGTCAGTGATGATTTTGCATGAATAATTATATGAGTACCAGCACCTCTACGCCATAGTATTATTTAGCTGACAGTGGCGTAGCCAGAGGTAGAGGAAAAACTGTCCCTCCCACACACAAAACATTTTCAAGGGCCAAAACTGGGACGGCAAGGAAAATTAACCAAAGAAAATAAATAGCTATCATATATGATACTGGTCCGGTTACTTTATGTTACAGCGCAACGTTAAGACTGCTTCTCAGGAGGATTCTCTCTTTAGGTATATGCCCACTAAGCACAGAAATATGTTTCACTTCGAGTCAGTTATTGACATTTCTAGACAAAGTTCCGTAAGTAGTACGGCACTGGATTTTTGTCTTTAATAAAAGATTACTGAGAAATCAGATAAATGTATATACCTACCTACGAGTATTAATATTTATTTGTAAATGTTTGATATCGTTAATATATACAAGACCGTAGCAATTGGGACCACGGGAAAAAGTAACTACCCCGTTCCCAAAGTTTCTTGCAATATTTAACACTTTATAACACACTTTAATGTAGTTGAAGTCATTGTAATGATAGTGTCATATTTTTCTAAGACAGAAAACTATCACACAGGCGAGTGGCACTCAACCCTGTAGGCCTCACCCATTAAGCCTCTCCCTGTACGGACGTCAAACAAGTTTGTGTCCCTTAAATGCGAATTGTCTTACGTAGTAGAGGCTGCATTGCTTATTCAAGGTCATATCAATACAAGCGTCAATTCAGCCGTCATCGTAGTAATGCAATTCACGCACATTCCGTGAATCGGTCTGAAATAGTAGAGGAATTTAAAAATCGAAATATTCTTTGTCAATGCCTGGCACGAATATAAAATAAACATAAGTAAAAACAAATTGATACCTTTTTCAACTAGAAGAAGAGTCATGGATGCTAACCCCAATAAAATACGCCCTGCGGCAGCTACCAAAGTGAAAGGCATCCAGTCTGCTTTTCACTTGGAACAATTTCTTGATGTCAGTGGTGCGGCTGCTGCATTCTTTGCAGTTAGTGTCCATTCTTTGCACATATATGTATATATATATATATATATATATATATATATATATATATATATATATATATATATATATATATATATATATATATATATATATATATATATATATATTTATATATATATATATATATATATATATATATATATAGGCTAGATATATATATATATATATATATATATATAGGCTATATATATATATATAGGCTATATATATATATATATATATAGGCTATATATATATATACAATGGTTCAAGGCGTCCATACACACACAGTCGTTATGATAGAACATATTTAGTATATATATAGTACAAACCATTGTACAATTGTGCTATGAAACCAACTGTTGCTGGTACTATATATATATATATATATATATATATATATATATATATATATATATATATATATATATATATATATATATATATATATATATAAATATATATATATATATATATATATATATATATATATATATTGTTACAGGCCCCTAAGTAATCTCAATAATTTGAATGATTTTTGCAACAATTAGTTGTATTATAAATCAATATCATAGAATATTATAAATTAATCTAAGAATCATAGTATAGAACTGCCTGGTGTGTGTGCATATCTGGTGTGTGCAGAATATTTGGAAAAGTTGAGAAGCTTCTAGAAGAGTTAGAACATTTGAGAACAATGTAGAACATCTCAATAGTACACATTGGAACAAGCTAGAACATTGGAGTGCCGCCAAGGGGACATCCCCTGTGCTATTTTTAGAACACTAGGTGAGGATTTCCTGGAAAGGTGAAGTGACCTTTTGGGTTGGTTGAACTGAGCTGGAGCTACTGTAAGATGCTCCTAGAATGGATGGACATTTCAAGATCTTTCTGGACTTGTGAAAAGGCTATATAAGCACCTGATAATTTGAGATCGAGAGTTTTTTAACCATCTTGGCTCCAGGAGTTTAATAACCTCTCGCTCAAGTGAATCCTACAATTCCAGTGTGAGCAAATACTCACTTAGTTTGACAGTAAAGTTATAGCTGTCTTTTTATTGGTGGATTTGCTACAAGTTTACCGGCTTCGAAGTCGCCCATCGTTGTGTAGCCGTCTTCGGTTCTGTGCCAGTCAGCACTACTTATTGTGGCCTCTGAGTTACCCAAGGACAGGAATCCAAGGATAAACAAGCTGCAAGCACAACTTGGACATTCATTAGTAGTCGACCTCCGAAGTGGAAGTCATCAAGTTGAGAGCTGGATTTCTTCAATATTGGACATTCGTCCGTCTACAAGTTTCGCTGGAATATTCGTCAGGACCTTTTGTCACTGCGCTCGCGTCGCGGCACACACCAGGTCGTGAGTAAATTATAGTATAACTTATTAAATCTGTTTTAGTGTAAACTGCTTAGATATTGATAAATGATCTTTGTTTGATTTTAACTACCTTGAACACACAATTAAATAAATACTTATTGTTATATTTAAAGTTAAATTTTACAGTGTGCTGTTTAGTCATTTGAGTTGTGAACCCAAGGGGAGGTGTATTCTGGCCTTGATCGAGTTGATCGTAACAATATATATATATATATATATATATATATATATATATATATATATATATATATATATATATATATATATATATATATATATATATATATATATATATATATATATATATATATATATATATATATATATATATATATATATATATGTATGTATATGTATGTATATATATATATATATATATAGATATATATTTATATATATATATATATATATATATATATATATATATATATATATAGGTCTGTTTTAGATGTTGCTACGAATTACGTATGGAAATCTGATGGCGTTGTAAATTATGAGGGGATTGAAACAAGTGAACAACTTTTTATTTGTTCGGGCGATATGATTTGCCTTTAGAAATGTAGTTTGAGCTTTGTTTTGGAATTACAATGTCTCAATGATTTAGTCACGAATGTGTAATCATATATATTGCCCTCCAATATATAGGACTAGTAATACTAATAAGTACAACATAATTGTTAAAATAGCTATTTTAACAATTACGGTATGTTATTCATATTTATTTAAATTGGCTGCATACGTATGTGTCGGCATAACAATTTTAGTGATATATGTGGCATGAATGAATGGCGAACAGGTATTGGTATATGGTGGTCGCAGTGACTAATGGCCTGTTTTCTTCATGGTCCACTTAATTAGGTCTCATCATAATTTGTCGTTGGGATTTATCATTGTTCCTTCATTCAGCCAGTTGTTTAGTTATTATGGGCAGGGCGGTACTGTACTTTACAAACGTTCACTCAGTATCCTGAGTAATCATGACTTGTTATTGCAGTTAAACGAATATTCCTTATATGTTGAATGTGAACATTGCATAATCACTTTGAATTTGGATAGTCATAAACAAAGTCAATAAAAATGAATAAAATTTATACTAAAATTGGAATGCAGATCGTACTTCTCGTTCAATAACGCTTCGAAGTAATTTCTCGCTATATAACATAGAACATCAGTGGAATCCCGTGTTTAAAAACGTTTTCCAACAGTTATAAAGTATTGAATATTAGAAAAGCTGCCGTAATGTTGTTCAAACGTAATATTGTTGCTGGTTATATTGTAAACATTACATCTTGGCTAATGTGATTGTCGGTTAAAAATTAACGTTTCAACTTTAACCGTTCACAAAGAATATTTTTCTCTTCATATTTATGTCAATTTAATGTCATTTGTAAATGTTAGTTCAGATCCTATAGAAATGTTGTCTAACATAATCATTCGTACTGCTCATTTATTTTTTACTCTTTGTTTGCGGAAGATTTTTCTTCGTTTGCGGAAGTTCCGCTAATCTAATTTGCCAGAAATCCAAACCGTTGGTAATTCTACAAAATTGTTCATGATATATTTTAAGGTCATAAACATTAGTGATTTCGTACACAAGCAGTTATTTCCTAATCAACGCGGCGAATCTTTCCATTCAATCTAGGTCGGATGTGAAAAACAAGAGCCCTCGTTGATGTTACAAAAAGTGAGTTACAATATAAACAATATAAAAAATACGTTTTCTTAAATAACGACCCCAAAAATCACAAATATAAGACATAATAAAAAATCATTAATTCAATTATAAAGAATTAGGTCTGTTTATTGATTATATATCATAGATTTTTAATATTATGTCTCTGCGTATACTTCTGAACAAGTAGACTTCATATTGTATTCCAAAAGACGTCAACATCTTTCGATCAATAGCGTGGCTGTTTTCCATTTTCTTTTGTCGCTTTTTGGCGAATGTTAACATTAACAATAACGCCGAACTTGAATCACGTGATTGGTTGTGTGTTCCCGAAAACTTCGATATCTGCGTAGCAACACGAGGGTTTTCAAAGTAACTTAGAACATTGATGAGCTTGACAAGGAATTATCCAGAAAAACTCTTAGTTTCTACTAAACATTGAGAAAAGAAGATGAGTGGAATTCAGTTTTCGTGTATTTTTCATTGCTTCCTTCTTGGTATTTGCATTTATTCTTCGATGGCGGGAAGCGTTGGTAAGTAGAGTAACGGAAAGTAGATCTAACATTTTATCTCATTAATTTGACGTTGTGAATTAAAAAAAAAAAGCATGAATCAGCAAACACGGATCAGTTATTATACTTGTAGCAAATATTTGTTATGTAACTGCTCGATTATGATCTTTAAACTAACAGTTCTTATGATTTCAGCTTTTTTCAAGTGCACAAAAAAAGATGCCGTTATGCCTTGTGGTGGTAACTGCAGCAATCAAATGGAGGTAATACCGAGTATCGGTAAGTAATAGTTGCTATTTAAGTAATCTAAGAAGTTATAAGTGTAGACAAGTAATAAATGTATCGAAGTAAAAACTGACTTTTTTTTTGCACTGCAAAAGGAACAGTAATTTAATTTGAAGCTTCATTTACATATTATATTCAAACGTATATGTCATATGCATAATAGTAATTATTATGAACTATTTCGTGAATATATAGAGAATCCTGAAATGACTGAATCTTACTTAAACGCTTTGCTTATTCATGGGAAGTTGTAGTGAAGATATATTTACAACCATCCTCTCTAACTATAAACTCTATTTGGCATCCAACGCTCTGAGTACTGGCCCAAAGGGAAAGAAAGAAAGAGCACCAAGACATCAAATAAATCTGTTTTAGAAGGAAATATATATGCATATTTTCGTTTCAGACGAACCACTTAATTTTTTGATGGCAGCGGATGTTCAGTTATCTGTTTCTTTAAACAGACTCACTAATATAAAACTTACTTTGTACATATAATTGTGTAAACAAACTTTATTTACCACCGTATAGCGTTGTAATATATGTTAAAGAATGGTAATACGTCAAACGAAATGCCCTATATGAGTTCTCGTTGCCGGGTTGTATATCAGGAGTATTGTATGAGAATACTTAATTTAAGTTGTATATTACGTTTAATTCTTGTAGGCAGAGTCACCGACATCAAATTGAGTTAATCTTTACGTCCTAGTTGAAATGTCTGAATACTAATATAGACAACACTATTTGCTTTCGTATATCGTTATGTTAACCAAATGGTAATGAGTCAAAAGAAATGCTCGAAATAATTGTATATGTTTGTAAGTTGCATATCATGATTTCATGTATCGAAAACTGACTTTTACAAAGTCATTAGTTATAATGGCTATAGTATTTTACAACTACAATTGATGAATCCAAAATACAAGTATAATACACCATCTCACTCATGACATAAACCGTGGGGATAATATCAACACAACGTAAAGTAAGAACGCAACAAGCTGATAAGTATTAAGAATATGTACTTTGCTATCGGAACATTCTTTCGAATATTTCTCGGGAAACATCTCTAATTCTATATCTCTGACAGTTTGACGAGGTAGGTTACATTTTTTCTTAGATGGTTAGATATTAATGTATCGGATATAAAGAGTTAGGCAAGTATACATTGGAAAAGATAGAAAAACCTCTGACACTAATCATTGTCGTTAACAGATGAGAGAACAAAAACGGAAACAACACTGAGTGGAATCAAATCAACATGGATGCACTCTACTGATGAAATGCGATCATTTATGTCAACCGGTGAAACGTCAACAACAACAAATTCGTTGGGAACGGATATGAGTGACCAATCAGCTACTACAGTATACTTAACAGATGGGGTGCGAATGTTACCGTCAACTGATGAAATGACAACACGATCCAAAAGTTTGTTGTCAACAACAGTGATACCTACAACAGGTAACGATACAGCATGTTGTGTACTTTTTTAATTATTTGACTCAGTCATGAAACAGATTGGTATTCATCATTATTATGTCGACAATGTGAACGTCAAGAACAATTTGGTTTTACACGGCTTGGACTAATTAAACATTAAGAATGTTGTGTATTAAGATTGTTAGGTAAATATTTTATAATCGTATGCTAACGTCCTATCATGTGTCTATTTTTTTAATTATTACGGGACCATTTAAAACTTAGTGTTATGATTGTAAATATCAACAAATGTGATATTTAATTAATCAATCATTAGATCAATCAATAAACTAGCAACAGCACAGAGTAAATTACTACTTACAACCATGCACTCAACAGATGAAACAACATTACTTCGGTCAAGCGATAACATGACAACCATCAGCACAAATGAATTTTCAACAGCATCGATGGTCTCAACAGGTAACGTGATGGTTTTTCGTTTTGTCTAGAGCTTGAATGATTAAGTGATAGAATTAACATCAAATTTATCTACGACTACAGTTGTTTCGTCAGAAACGTTAGTTCCCATGCATCTTCATCAGCTGATACATGATGAATGTTCATCTGAGCAACAAACATACGGCAGTATTAGTTATTTAGTCTGTATACACTTGTTCGAAGTTATTACAGTTGATATAGATTTATCTTATTTTCGATGGTTTAAAGAATTAACATGTATTGAAAACGATTGGACAGCAACTAACACTGACCATTACCCTTTTCAGGTGCGAGAATTAAACAAGAAACAACAGTGGGTGAAATCAAGTCAACGTCGATGCCATCTACGGAGGAAATACGTTTATTAACGTCAACCGTTGAAACGCCATCGACAACTACAGCTACAAGTACAACTGTGCTATCAACAACACGGATGCCTACAACAGGTGATTTAAAAATGTATACCATTAAGTCTACAATTACTTTAGTTCACAATTAGAGAAACAATTGTAAGAATTAGATAGGCATACGTGTATTCCCTACCGCCTGGCCTTCTCAAATATCTATATAATACTTAGACGGTAAGACACTATTGTAACTTACTTTATTTGATTAAACAGTAACATGTGTGCATATTTGTTAGCTTAGTTTCATATCTCAATCAGAATATGTTATAATAGCCAACCAATAACATTACCATTCACAACAGACATTCTTCGCAATGTGCTGAATTAACCTCGGTTTAATTGACCTTTTACATGTCAGAAACAAACTGAAGTGGTAAAGCTACAAGTAACGATATTCTGATTGTTACCTCTCAAAATGATATTAAAAATAATTCTTACAGTATTATACTTAAGAGACTTCTTCTGGGATGTAATATCTCCGTTCGGAATTTCAAATTTTTGTAAACATTTGGCCAGGTGAGCATTTGAAAGAACCGCCATGTTGTTGATTGCATAGTAAAGGGCAATTGTTACGACCGCCGACTTGAACATGTCATTCACTTCAGAATCTTGCCCAGCCAACATGATATGGATGCACTGTTCATGCCAAACTACGTGCGATGATCCCGATGGACTCAATGGTTGTTTTAAAAGCTGTGACGATGAACCAGGTTATACGTGTGTCTGTCCAGATGGATTCCTTATCAGAGATGGAGCATGCATACCGTTGTATGAATGCGGATGCTACCACTCGTTCATGGGAGTCATTTTGGTATTTTCACATAACTCGACATTTGTCATTTTTCGCATGTGTCACGTTTTTCGAAGATCTCTTTTAGAGAGTGTAAAAAACATCAATATCAATAACTAAACGAGCGCGTACATTTCTTGTGTCCATACTTATTCCTATTATAGGCTTCTTACTTATTCCGTTGAAAAATTCACTTTCTTTAACCGTTTACGAAATACGAAGTTTTTCGAAACGTAATTTGAAGGTTATATAGGTTAAAACTAGTCAGATTCGGATATCACTTATGACATCTTTAGGTTGGGCAGAAAAATTGATTTGAAGATTCGTTTGAAGTTAATATATCTACCATTCAGAAAATGCAGTAGTCACAACGTGCCGATATCCCATTTTTTGGGGGGCATTAAAGTTCAGATTAAAAAGACAATGAATATAACGTCAAAGTTTCCACTAATGTATTATATATTATTAACCGTTAAATGAAGTCTCATTTGAGCAGAGTTAACATTTTCTCTCGACTTGCTCGTATTCTTGAACATTTCTGCACAGAACGGATCATCGCATCTTAACTTAAACTGCACAAGACATTGCACATGTGAAAATGATGTTCTCCACTGTGAAGAATACTCTTGCAGTAATGATGCAACATGTCAGAGCAAAGGTCAAAGTTCATCTTGCGAGTGTAAAGAGAGCTACTGGGGAAATGGTACGACTTGTCAAGTAATCACAAACTGTCAGGATGTTTATAATGGTTTGTCCACCGAAGAAGGCATTTATTCGATACATCCACCTTCTTGGGCACATGAACCATTCCAAGTTTATTGCAAAGGTGGTTGGATGGTAAGTTTTCTTCACGAAACTAAGACACTTGTCATTTCACATTTCGCATAACTCGTAAATGTTCTTTTGGAGATGCTTTTTCTTTTATGTTATTAATATTATCCCATACGTCTGTAACACTATTGCTGGAACACATTTTCAGTATATGTGGCCGCACGCTGTAATGTTCCTGTCCTCTTACTAATCAAACCGCGGAGTTGCTATTACCCTGTGATCATGCAAACAAGACGTTGATGTTGATTATATTCCACTTAATCTAACATTCACTTACATTTCGATCTTTAACTACCATCCTAGATTGTTCCAAAAGCTACTACTAGCAACAAAATTCTTGACCAAATGACGGCATAAGTCCCTTTATATTACGCTCTGGGTCAAATTTCGACCAGCGATACCAAACGTTCGTCACTTGAGTAACTTCTGAAAACCTTGTAGGTTACATGAAATATGCCATCATATAGGTAACGTTCATATAGGAAGCAGACAAGAAAGCACAGTTTATTGAATTAACTAATTGCATAATAGTAGCAACTTCAGTATTTTCTTAATTATCATGAAGTCTTCCCAATTCTTTCGTCGTCGCATAAATTCATTTCAGCAATTATAAGATCTCTTCCAGAAGCAACTCTTGTCACCTTCAGTTAAACTGTACATATTCAACTTGTGTATCGTTCTAAAACAAGCGGTTATTTTTTTATACAGCTGTTTCAGAGGCGAGTTGATGCTTCTGTGTCATTTTTCAATGATTGGATAACCTACAGAAATGGATTTGGCGATCTCAATTCCAGTTTCTGGCTTGGAAATGAGAAAATACATGTCATATCAGCTGAGAGAGATCATCAACTCAGAATTGAAATTTGGTTCAACACCACCAATGATGCTAGTGAATATCTTCATTACAATCTTTTTAGAATTAGCTCCGAGGCAACAAAATACGAGATAACGCTTGGAAGTTACACAGGGAGCTTTGGTACGTATTTTTCCGCGAATATAACATGCCTCTGACAAGTTCAATTTAGTCTGGTTTTGTTGACTGAATGTAAAATGTATAGTTGTTTGTTCTTAATGCCATAGCATATTTGTCAAGACCTCTTAAAACGCTTGAAAGAGTGCGAAGGGGAATTACTAATATGCAAATGCTAACGAAGTTCTTGGGATACTTCAACTAAAATCGAAAGGTACACAATGCTAAATTGAGGTTTCATGCTTGTTTAGGCTACAGGAAGCCTTTAGACTGCATCCGAAAAGTATATGACATATCTATTTTTTTTTCAGTTAGCCTGTAACAATAACTGTAAAAAGAAATGGATAAGTTTGTAAAAAGTCTTCTCATGAATTTTTAAAGAAGCTTAATATAAAAACTCTCTTTTATATTAAACAGATTATGACTACATGGATTACCATCGAGATATGAAATTTACTACCTACGATCAGGACAATGACTTAGTTCTTCAAAATTGTGCTATTAGTGAATTCTTTCCCGGCGGCTGGTGGTTCAATGGTTGTCATGCTATTATGTTGAATGGAATCTACGGTGACCCTTGGGATACAGGAATATGTTTGTTTCAAAGGAATACTCTCGAATACAACTGTTCTGTTGTAGCAGTGGATATGAAAATTAAGCCGTTGTGAGGCTCTACTTACAGATATTCACGACCATTTCTTCTGTAAAATCGTGATACCCAAGGATCTAAAAAAATTACTTTGTGACGATTGTGACGATTTGGCCCTCAGAACATGCAATGAACTTGATAATCAGGTCATATTATTAAAACACTAGAGGCTAAGATTATGAAGAACTGAAGTGTGAGTCTTATTACTCAAGTTTCGTTACTATAAGACCACATCATGACAGGGGAATGAGGGTTGTTTGTTCAATTTTCCCAAACCAGCAGATTATGATATTCAAATTTAAACTTGTAGTTGATAAAGATACTACACCCTTCTATTCACAAGATGAGGAATTTAATAGTGAATTTATCGATTGTGTTGCACGGACACATTTTTGATATCAGAAGTCATATGTAAGGAAACAATTTGCGAAATTGTAATAGGAACCACTTTCACTTTCACCTCGTAATACAGATTATAACTCTTAAATAAAGCAGATTACCTTCACTGTGATGAGATCCTCTCAAATATCAAACGAAAAGGTTTTGGCATCACATAGCTTTGTTATTCTATGTTATTTTATTGGACCTCAACATACTAGTTTTATTAAGAAAGTATTTTTTGGATTAGCGTATCATCGTTAAGAAAATGACTTATTAGCATACGAAAATTATGTGTAGCACCTGTTCACTATTTGCTTGAGGAGATTCAAGGAAATGTGCAAAATAAGGTAAAGTGCCGTAATGGAAAGCTGGATTGTGCGATACTTTCAATGTCACAAGTTCGTTAAATTTGCTAGCTCGGTCAACAACATATTTACAAGGTATCAGCTGTAGAAGAACATGAGGCTTTATAGGTAATTGTTAGAATTCAGAAATATTAATTCACTAATAGAAAGTTTAGTCAAACAGTGTGTAAGACTTACATTTGTAAATAAAGAACTTTAACAATCTTTGGATGACAATGAAGTTTGTTATTGAAATATTTGTTGTTGTTGAAAAAGAGGTTCAATATAATTTTACTCTTTGTTAGATATTTACACATAAATTAATCCGTGTCCTTCTTTTTCGGGTTTTCTGCTTTCATCATTTTGATTTGACACTCATCACACCACACACATACACAAATATTCAGATGTTCACTTCCTGCTGCAAAAGTGTTCAATACATGGAAGTAGAACAAGTACATTACATAGTATACTTATACGGTAACCTACAGCATGTTGTCACTCGAGTTTCATGCCTGTAGCCATAGCAACAAACCGCACAACCGTGCTAGGAAGAAATTAAGTTACATACACGACTGTTGTCGTATATATATATATATATATATATATATATATATATATATATTTCTATATATATATATAGATATAGAAATATATATATATATATATATATATATCCGTGTCCGATACCAATACCAATTGCTATATATATATATATATATATATATATATATATATAGCAATTGGTATGACAGATATATAGTAAATCCATAAAGAATAACACACCAGACAAATTCCACTTTACGACCGGTTTCGTCCTTTTGGGACTCATCAGGCGAAGGTAGGAATCGAACCCCGGATCTTTGTGTCACGAACCAAAGTCCGTACCACTCGACCACAGTGAATCTATTGGTGTGTTAAAACGTATATATTGGCTTTGTGTAGCAAGTGGTATGACAGATATATAGTAAATCAATAAAGAATAACACATCAGAAAAATTCCACTTCACGACCTGTTTCGTCCCTTCGGGACTCATCAGGCGAAGGTAGGAATCGAACCCCGGATCTTTGTGTCACGAACCAAAGTCCGCACCACTCGACCACAGTGAATCTATTGGTGTGTTAAAGCGTATAAATTGGCTTTAAATAATGCTAAAGTATGATGTGTTAGACTTCAGAAATATTAATTTACTAATAACAAGTTTATTCAAACAGTGTGTAAGACTTACATTTGTAAATAAAGAACTTTAACAATCTTTGGATGACAATGAAGTTTGTTATTGAAATATTTGTTGTTGTTGAAAAAGAGGTTCAATATAATTTTACTCTTTGTTAGATATTTACACATAAATTAATCCGTGTCCTTCTTTTTCGGGTTTTCTGCTTTCATCATTTTGATTTGACACTCATCACACCACACACATACACAAATATTCAGATGTTCACTTCCTGCTGCAAAAGTGTTCAATACATGGAAGTAGAACAAGTACATTACATAGTATACTTATACGGTAACCTACAGCATGTTGTCACTCGAGTTTCATGCCTGTAGCCATAGCAACAAACCGCACAACCGTGCTAGGAAGAAATTAAGTTACATACACGACTGTTGTCGTATATATATATATATATATATATATAGTAGGTTGGCGTCTATCTTGGCGCAGAGTGCTCTATGTCCATTGGACGGAGCGGAATATATGTTGATACTAGATGAGACTAGTGGAACACTAGTAGTTGTAACTCGGAGTTTCACGCTTTGTAGCGATCTTCAGACAACTGGTAGCTTCAAGTTATGCTCCATGAATATATAGGATCCTCGTCGGGATTACCGGGGATTGTGCGGTTGTTGGTGTATTGTTCTGCCTGGGTATTCTCTTTCGCGTCCGTTCTGTTTGTGGGTTTGTAAGACTTTCTTCGGTGTTCGGCTGTTGGTGTATTCTCTTTTGCGTCCGATCTGTCGTTGGGGTTTTTTGCCTTCCTTCGGTGCTCGCTCCTTAGTTGTGTGTGGTTCTCTTGACGGTGTTTGGTGGTTGGACTGGAGTTGTTTATGTAGAACTTGTTTTCGTGGCGACACTTCGATATGAGCTCTGGGCGTTTGTTCAGGAGGGTCCGTTTGTCTGTGTTGATAATGATGAGTTTTTCAGTGAGACAGAGGTTGCACCGCTTCGACTCGTTGCTGTAGGCTTTGGCTCTGCTGGCGATCGACCAATTGATAGAGAATGGCTGGTTGTTCTGTTTCAGCTGCCAGATGTGCTTCGAGAGTTCCGTTGCGTTTTGGTGTTTTTCGTGGTTGAGCGACATCTTGTGGTTACCGTATCTGAGCTTGAAGGGGGGTTCTGTTAGGCCGATGTATGTCTTGCAGTTGTCGATGGTTTTCACTTCGGCCTTGTATATGATGTAAGATGCCTGGCAGTTTCCATTTAGTGGGCATGTGTCCTTTTTTCGGCAGTTGCAGGCTTCCTTTTCTTTCGATGTGTGGGTGGCTGCTATACGTTTGTTGTGTCCTTTGATGATGCTGGCGATGTTGGGCATGCAACTGTAACTGACTTTCACGGTGTTTCTGTTGAAAATCTTGTGTAGTTTCGATGTCTTCGGGAAGTGTTTGTTGATAAGTTTCAGGAATGTGCCTCCTATGTTCGTGGCTACGTTGCTGCTAAAAGGTGGGTTGAACCAGATGATGTTGCGCTTTCTGTTTCGGTTGTTCTTGGTAGGTTGGTGGGCGATGTATGAGAGACCCTCGGTGTAATTACTTGACTTGAGTGCCTCCTCGTAGGCTGGTGCGGCTTTCTTAAAGATCACCTCGTCGTGGGAGATGGCGGAGATACGTCTGCTGATTGAGGCTGGCAGGGACCTGATGATGTTTGGTGGGTGGTTGGAATTCCTGTGGATGTACACTGGGTGGTCGTTGGGCTTCCTGTAAGGGTAGTGTTTTCCGGTGTTGAGGTTGAATGTTACGTCGAGGAAGTTGGTGATCTTCAGGTTGCAATCGATGGTGATGTTGAGCCCCAGTTCTTTGAATAAGCTGATCATGTGTTTTCTTATCCGGTCTGCTTTACTTCCGTTGGTGTTTTTGAAGGCTGCTAGGCCGTCGTCCCTGTATAGCCCGATGTATTCCTTCCCATATTCTCTTGCTAGTGTGTTTAGGATGTAAAGTCCTACAAGCTCGCATACCTCGGCCCCATCGTAGCTGCCCATTGTGACATCAAAGAGGTCATTGTGTCCTTTCTTCATCCAGGGTGTGCCGTTGTCGAAAAGGAGTGACTTCCTGGAGTGCATTATGATTTGTACGTCTTGGTTGGAGATGTGGGTGTGATCCCTAGTTTCTCGGCGATAGTTCTGGCTTCGGCGTTGATTCTGTTGACAGGAACCATGGAGGTCGTCTGGTAGTTCTTTGTGATGTGTTGCCTGAGGAGTTTTTCGTGTAGTTGGGTGTCTATCTCGTACATGTTTCTGGTTTTGTCGGCCGGGATGAGCAGTTTGGTAGATTTCTTGATCCTGCTGACGTCTTTTCTGAGTTTGTCTTGGAATTGGTTGGTGACTTTTTTGAACTTCACGTTCTCGATCATACGGAGCAAGTCGTCCTCAAACAGCCTCAGTTCTTCGATCTGCGGTGGGCACTTCTTGCTTTTGAATCCGAAATTCTCCGTATGTGCAGGGTGGTGCTCGTCATCCTCCTCGTCATCTTCCTCGTTGTTGTTGCATGTTTTTAGGAAGAAGGAAGCTTTCCATCTCATACGTTTGATGACGTTTTCGACTTTTTCGATGAGTATCTTCTTGTAGGTGTTGGCAGTTGGTATAGGTATATTCTTCATGGAGTAGTTAAAGCTGACTTGGTTCGGCTGTTCCATTGTTCCGTCTATTGCAGATAGGCGAGAGTGCTCGACTGACTGGTCAGGAGCGTAGGTAGAGTAGGTTGGCGTCTATCTTGGCGCAGAGTGCTCTATGTCCATTGGACAGAGCGGAATATATGTTGATACTAGATGAGACTAGTGGAACACTAGTAGTAAACGAAATTTTACCCCTGATCGAGGTCCTGCGGGGGATAATAGAATTGTTTTCAAAGAAAAGACAACGTTTTTTTTTTTTTTTTTTTTTTTTTTTTTCTGGGGATCAGTTGTCTTTGTTGAGCCAGGGAATGGTTGATAAGCGAAGTATCGTTACAATAGCATTGAATAGAAAGCCATGGGTGAATGGAGGAAAGAACCCGAAGTCAGGGGACAAAGGAGACAAAGGGCTAGCGAGGGAGAGATTTCTATTGATTGGGGTTTAAGTTCTTAAGTACTAAGGAATGAAAAGACAGATTGGTTTCGTTTATTCGGGAAGTGTGTGTTTACGACTTGGTATTTCAGGAAGAGATCTTTGATTAAAGGGTCTTTATCGAGGTTGTTTTGGTATAGGTTAATGTTAAATTCTTCAAGAAGTTTAAAAATAGGAGTTGTGTTGCCCGCATGAAGAACATGCCAGGTTCCGATATAAGAAGGGATTTTCAGTGCAATTCGATAGGCTGTTGTATGGATTCTGTTTAAAACTTGTTTGTTGCTATTAGAAATGGAAAGCAGGGAGATGCTCCCGTAGCTGAGGATCGGCTTTATTTTGGTTTTATAGATACGGATAATAGTATTCGGAGGGAAGTTATACTTGTGTGAAAGGATTTGAAGGAATTTAAGTAGAGACCAACAGCGCCCTGCAGTTCTAGCACAATGGAGTTTAAACGTGAGTTTGTTATCAAAAGTTATGCCAAGGAAAGTTGCACTAGGAGAGGCAGTGATTGGAATGTTAAAAAGGTTGATTTTAGATATATGATATCGTTGTTTTGAGTTTTGAAAGGAAAAGTTAACTAGCTTAGATTTTGAAGGATTTATTTTTACTCTCCATTTTGAGCACCAGTTTTCTAGATGTGTAATTGCTTTCTTGAGATTTAGTTCCGTTATATGAATATTTTTACTGGTGCTCCAAATGGCTATATCGTCAGCGTACTGACTGTAGTTGCACCTAGTTAGAGGGGGGATATTTAGGTCATTAACAAATAGGGTGTAGAGGAGAGGGCTGAGAACAGCCCCCTGCGGGGTGCCAGCATGGAGGCCGATAAAATTTGAGTATTGATTTTTGTAACAGATTTTTATATTGCGGTCAATGAGAAAAGACGAAAAAAGTCTGGTGTAATTGGAGGGGAGATTAAAATTTAGGAGTTTAATTCTGATTCCGTTATGCAATGCTTTATCAAATGCCTTTTCGGCATCAAGAAAAAGAGCAGTAGTGTAATGGTTTTTAACAAAGCCGAGGCGTATTTCTTCGGAGAGGCGGAAAGTTTGGTTTATAGTGGATTTGTGTTGGCGAAAGCCTGATTGAAACGGGGAAATTAAATTGTTTTGATCTAAGTGGGTTCTAGTGCGGTTGTCGATAATTCTCTCGAATATCTTACCCAAAGCTGGAAGGAGACTAATTGGTCGGTAGTTTTGAGGTTTTGTACGATCTTTGTTAGGTTTAGGTATTAAAATTATTTTTGCGGATTTCCATGGACTTGGGAAGTAACCCAATCTAAGGAGTTCGTTAAAGAGTGGGATAATATGGGATGTTACGAAAACAGGAGGGATGTTTTTAAGCATTTGGTAGTTTATGTTATCGAGACCAGGAGAGGAGGTATTTTTACAATTTTTGGTGGCATTGTGCCATTCATGTAGACTTATTTCTTTAAGTAGAGGGATGTTTTCGTTTAGAAGTCCTGATGGATTAGGGATAAACTTTTCGGCGTTATTAATGATTTTACGGTCTATTTCATCTTTGAAATTATTATCATAGGAGGGGCCATGGAAGATATTGAAAACATCTTTAAAGTATAATTCAAAAATTTTAATTTGGTCTTGAATGTTTGTGACCAAGTTTCCTACGTTATCTTTAAGTCCTTGGTCTATGTTACCGGTGTTTGGATTGGTAATGGGGTTAATGATAGTTTTTAGTTTTTTCCAAAAGGTTTTGGGGTTTTTATCATTAATTATAGAATGGCAATCATTTTTTAAACGGTTTTGGTCGTCTGCTAATATTTGTCTGTTTATTTGTTTTCTTAGCTGGTTAATTTGGGTTTTGTGAGTGGGATCTCGAGAGATCATGTAGAATCTACGAAGGCGGCGTCTGTATTTGATAAGTGTTAGAGTCTCCTTATTGAGCTTTCGATTTCTGTTTTGTTTTGTTTTTAAGGGACAATGTTTTTTGAAAGTATTGAAGATATGATGGGCAATATTATCACAGTAATTATCAATGTAATTTAGCTGGTTGTTTTTATTATTGAATTCGGGGATGGTGTTGTTTGCTAGGAGTTCCATTTTAAAGGATGTCCAATTTGTTTTATCATAATTGAAAGTCAGTTCTTTAATTTGTTGACGGTTTAGGTTTAGGTCTAATTCAAAAAGAAGTGGGAAATGGTCGCTGATTAGGTCATCTTCTAAAATTTGTACTGAATGAGTTTTAGTTGCGAGATCATTTGAGGTTATGGCGTAGTCAAGTAGCTCTGTATTGTTGTTTATTGGGTTTAATCTGGTTTTGGTGTTTTGGTTGATTATTGTTAGATTATGGATATCGCAGATTTCAAGGAGAGCTTTACCTTTTTCGGAAGTTTTGGAGCTACCAAAAATAATGTTGTGGGCATTTAGATCTCCTAAGAGAATGGTATTTTTGTTGGAACACTTTTGTATAATAGCGGGGGAAATTGGTTCACGTGGGGGACTGTAGTAGCTAATAATATGGAGAGGTCTGTTATTTCTTTCGATTATAATTTCAATTGATTGGTTGTTAGGTTGGGTTGGGTTTGAGAGAAGAGTAGTTTTGAGAATGTTTTTTACTGCAATCAGTACTCCTCCTTTAGACCTAGAGACATCCTTTCTGAAAATTTGGTAACCAGGAATGTTTAGATGGGAATTTATATTTAGCTTAGTTTCGTTTAAGGAGATGATATCAGGGGAGTGGATGGCGATAAGATTGAGAAGGAGACTTAATTTTGAAAGGATGCTGTTAATATTTAGGTGAAGGAACTTCACTGAAGGAGAAAGTGAGCCTGTCATTTATGGGCTACAGGAGGGCTAAAAATGGAAGGTTGGTAGAGACGTTCCATGAAAACAGATTTAGGGGCATTTAAGTTAAGATGTTTAAGTGCCAACACAGTGGCGTAACTGGCTATGTCGTCAGCTTTAACGTTTATTTTTGCCTTTTGAAGGGTATATTGAATCATTTCGATTACAAACATTGATATGTTAATCTTTTCTTCTTTTGAGATTTTGTTTGTTACCTCAATTTTAGGGGTATTTTTGGTGACATTGGCATAGGTTCTTTGTTCTTGTTGTTTAGTTTTTGCTTCAAATTTGGCTTCTTTAAATTTAGGGCAGCCTTTGTAAAGGGCAGCATGGGATCCAGAGCAGTTGGCGCATTTTGTATTTTCTCGTTTTGAAGGGCAGTCTTTAACTCTATGATTTTCACCACATCTTAGGCAACGGGTCTCGTTTTTACATGTGTGGTGAGTGTGCCCGAACTTTTGGCATTTGAAACATTGATTAATTTGTGGTGGTTCTTGATATTCTTCGGTCTTGTGTTTTGAGTAGCCCAGGTAAAGGCCATTAGTTAAGAGGGATTTTTGTGATTCTTGGTCATTGAATGTTATTTTGATTTTCCAGGTAGGGTTGTTGGTAGCACGACTGATCAGTCTTTTTACAATTATTGGAGAGTATTCTTGGTCTTTCAGTTGTTGCTCTATGTCTTTAGTTTCTACTTCTGGGTTGATACCGCATGCTACCACTGAGAAAGTCTTTTGTTTGATATTTTGAGGGATTCTTGGTTTGGGATTGCCTAGTTTAGATTGTTGTGTCCATGGTTGTAGGAGGACGTTTGAAGATTTAGGATCATGGGGGGTGATAAGTATGTCATTGCTTCTTAGACGGTTTATGTTGGTTATAACTGCAGTTGGCTTTTCTTCGTTGATTAGTTTTGCTAGTTTGATAGGATTGTTTGATATTTCAGGCAGTATTCCAGAGACAATTATTGTTTGGGAGGTCTTTTTAGAGGTCGGTTTGGTATTTGGTGATGGATTTGTTTCTACGGAGTTTGGGCGTTGACGTTTTCTGATGTTATGGACCGGAATCCAATCATTAATATCTAGGTCTAGGGTGGATAGGTCTAAGTTTTCAATCTCTAAGGGTTCTAGTGGGCCAGGGGTTGCCATATTGGCAAGCCCCTTCTACGGGTTGGAAATGGCTTCTTAAACAATGATATTAAAAACAATGCTTCACTTACCAGAAAGAAAAATTAGACTCCAGCCTAAAACGGCGGACGGAAGAAATATATTCCGTTTACACTACAATCCTTGATGTATATGTAGCTGAGGACGCGTTCTGATATAGAATGGCGGGTAAGTGAAGGTGTAAAGGCTCAATTGATGGCGCTATACAAGTATAGAAGTGATTGTAAACATGAACGTATAAGAAAACTGTGTAAACTTGTCATTATGACGGTGTTTCTGTTGAAAGTCTTACAAACCCACAAACAGAACGGACGCGAAAGAGAATACCCAGGCAGAACAATACACCAACAACCGCACAATCCCCGGTAATCCCGACGAGGATCCTATATATTCATGGAGCATAACTTGAAGCTACCAGTTGTCTGAAGATCGCTACAAAGCGTGAAACTCCGAGTTACAACTACTAGTGTTCCACTAGTCTCATCTAGTATCAACATATATATATATATATATATATATATATATATATATATATATATATATATATATATATATATATATATATATATATATATATATATAGATATAGATATATATATATATATATATCCGTGTCCGTGTCCAATACCAATTGCTATATATATATATATATATATATAGCAATTGGTATGACAGATATATAGTAAATCCATAAAGAATAACACACCAGACAAATTCCACTTTACGACCGGTTTCGTCCTTTTGGGACTCATCAGGCGAAGGTAGGAATCGAACCCCGGATCTTTGTGTCACGAACCAAAGTCCGTACCACTCGACCACAGTGAATCTATTGGTGTGTTAAAACGTATATATTGGCTTTGTGTAGCAAGTGGTATGACAGATATATAGTAAATCAATAAAGAATAACACATCAGAAAAATTCCACTTCACGACCTGTTTCGTCCCTTCGGGACTCATCAGGCGAAGGTAGGAATCGAACCCCGGATCTTTGTGTCACGAACCAAAGTCCGCACCACTCGACCACAGTGAATCTATTGGTGTGTTAAAGCGTATAAATTGGCTTTAAATAATGCTAAAGTATGATGTGTTAGAATTCAGAAATATTAATTTACTAATAACAAGTTTATTCAAACAGTGTGTAAGACTTACATTTGTAAATAAAGAACTTTAACAATCTTTGGATGACAATGAAGTTTGTTATTGAAATAGTTGTTGTTGTTGAAAAAGAGGTTCAATATAATTTTACTCTTTGTTAGATATTTACACATAAATTAATCCGTGTCCTTCTTTTTCGGGTTTTCTGCTTTCATCATTTTGATTTGACACTCATCACACCACACACATACACAAATATTCAGATGTTCACTTCCTGCTGCAAAAGTGTTCAATACATGGAAGTAGAACAAGTACATTACATAGTATACTTATACGGTAACCTACAGCATGTTGTCACTCGAGTTTCATGCCTGTAGCCATAGCAACAAACCGCACAACCGTGCTAGGAAGAAATTAAGTTACATACACGACTGTTGTCGTATATATATATATATATATATATATATAGATATATATATATATACATATATATAGATATAGATATAGATATAGATATAGATATAGATATAGATATAGATATATATATATATATATATATATATATATATATATATATATATATATATATATATATATATATATATATATATACTCTCACTCGACCTGGATTACGTGGACATTCGTTAGTATCCCACCGCGCTATGTGGACACTAACCGATTATGTGGACATTCGATGTCCACGTAACGCAGTTGCTCTAAACAGGCTCTACCCCCCACAAAACATATGCTCCTAGTGAAATTACGAACTTTTATTTTTGTCCACGTAATCGGTTGAAAGTGATTTTAATCATTCCAAAATTCGCATAGCGCCCTCAAAAATCTGTCCACATAATCTTGTACAGCAGCTTAACATCTAAATGAGCGTGAGCAAGCACCGTCGCTGTACAGTATCTGAATGAGAAAGCCGACGCCTTCAAGTTTGCTAATGACCTTACTCTTCACCTTTACGTAATACAGTCTACGGCCGAAGTTTACTCAACTTTAAACAAGGTTAGTACAATTGTTTAAATGGTCTAACTCGAACGATAGGGTGTCGGATTACACTATCGTTAAGTTCATGCTGGATATTATTATAGGTACGGTCCTAAAAGAGTACCGGAATTAATTCTGCAGTTGGCATAGAGGCCTACGAAGAAGTTTTCATAACGTAGAGCCTAACTTAATATGAGTTATACTGTAGTTACATCGGCTAGTAATGATAATATTAACGTTAACGTTAGGCTATACTACGGCTAACTTAATTACTCTGTTGGTGTGTTGGCTTAGGCTACACTAGTTGTAAATTACGGTACGCTGACCTTAAAAAAGGTTAGGCCTACATGCATGCATACTGGCGAGAAAAAAGTCAGTTTGGTTGTTTTCGTAGCTTAAAGTGGTAGTTATCTTTCGAAAGGAAACACTGCAGCCTTCCATGTGAATGCGTTTTGTTTACTTTAGTTTGAGGAATGACAGTCCTAATAAATGTAGACTATAGACTGTGTCATGTAAACAATGTGCTAATAAATGCACTGTTTGCCCCAAGGACTTAATGTTGTTGAGCCTACATGCACAAACAAGCCCTAACCACCCTCATGTTTCAAAAAAGTTTTACTAGTTGGGTAAATGTTGAACATTCACTGAGATTATGTTACTATCTTTTTAAGTGGGCCTATCCTTACTCCCGGCCCTAGGCTACCCAAGTAGTCATTATTCATGGACAGCTTCTCAGAGTGGCAAATAGATGCCCGAAAGCTGTCATAGTTTTGATGATGGTCTTGGTACGGTGCAAAATCATGCATAGGCTACTCCATATTAGTTTGGCCACTTGCTGTACCCTATAAGACTTACTAGGCCCAAACCAACAACTGTTCATCTATAGATAATAAAACAGATAACGTAGGCTACTCTTGTATGGTTTTGATTTTCTAGCCGTCCCAGATGACCAGGGTTCATTTTAGATTTTTCAATTTGCTTAGCAGTATTGCTAATCAAAATCCTGAATTGATTAGCAGTTTGGTAAAAATGGTTAGCAATTTTTTTTTCTGTGCACGTGCGCTGCACGACAAAGATAATGTCATAACTGTATCCCTGGCACTGGGGGCGGGGGTCTCCCTCTTTGGAAATATTGACTCTCAACTCTCAGAAGAAAGTTTCAAACATATCTTTCCACTTTTAGAGGGAATGCAATTATGCAAGCATTCACAATGTGGTATATTGTGCAGTAACGTTGATATATCGAATTTCGCCGTTGGCCCCATAAATACTGTAGTTACACAAATATCAAAAATCGTGATGAATTTAAATTTTATTGTAGGATGTTCACGATATTGATTAAAATACGTCAAAAGTGCGCGAAATCATGTATATCCATGGTACGATCACACTAGGTTGCCGCCTAGCTTACCAGTTACAATAGTTTGCAGTTTTGATGTCAATAAAAAAGTGGAAGCATATCCCAAGTAAATATTCCGAAGCTAGCTACCGATAGCAGCAACTCGCTTATTATCCACTGCTATTGTCCACCACTAGTATTGCTTATTGGCGGCTGCTATTGTCCGCCGTTATTGGTAGCCAACTTCAGCTTGATGCAGACTAAGCCCGCACCGGTGGATCGGAGTACGAGTGCGAAAGTAACGTTATATTATTATTATTATTATTGCGTAGGTCAGATCAGGCATAGGCCTAGGCCAAGTAAATTATTTGAATCAAATGCGAAAACAAAACTCCAAAAATGTCAGATAAAATAGTAAATATGAGTGTAACATTTCGTGCCAATGAATCATGCTCTGTGTGATAGTAATGTATGTGGTTATTTGGGACTTTAGGCTGCTATACTCTAGGTGTGTGTAGTCTAGGGGCCTACCTTGGGTTGTGTAGCAGTTGCGCGATACAAAGTATCATCTTGCATCGCAAATGTAAATAATCGCATCGCAAAGTGTGATGCGATACCGCTTAAAATGAACCCTGCAGATGACTGTATAAATCCTACACTGTTAATATCTCCTTTTCCAGTCTCTAGGGACAATAGTTTTGTGAGTGAATCAATTGAACTTTATTTCAAGCCATGTTCGTAGCACTCTTGACTTGTACTCCTAACATTGTACTCTTGTACAGTTTCAGATTGTGTGGACAATGCTTAATGCTTACTGTGCACTCTATTTTCTACTTTTAGAAATTAATCATTACATTCAGTTATTGCCAGGAACTGCAGAATATTGATATAGGTTAAAGCACAATTAATCTTAGGATTTTGTCTCAAAAATACCCACTGCAACTGTTGCTAAAGTACACACATGTTTGGACTGTGTAGAATATAGAACCTGTACATTTTCCTAAATATTATAGATTTTCTAGTGCTTTCAAATCTGGCATAGTAACTCCACATTTCTTACTGTACCTTCTTCATTGTTCACATGTTTGGATATTGTGGACAATATAACCTATTCATTCTATATTGCAGATGAATATCATATTATAATAAAAAAAGGTGATTCTATTTTCCATTTACCAGCTGTATCAAGGCAATGTAGTTAATGACTTTATATATGCTTTTTCAACAGGCAATGGAAAGGGCTCTTGAAGTGTTCCAACCATTCCTTTTCCTGAAGATGGACGTTAATATCACTGGTAGGTTAACTGAGGACAATGACTTTAAGTTAATTGTGTATTAAGCAGATTAGAAGATTAATGACTGCTTTAGTTACGATTGTCGTTGTGTAAGTTACCTGATCTGAATCAGCCTTAACCTTCAACATTAATATCTCATTTTCCAGTCTTTGTGGAAAATAGTTTTGTAAGTGAATCAATTGAACTTAGGTTCAAGCACACTCAAGCCATGTTTGTAGTCACTTGTACTCCTAACATTGTACTCTTGTACAGTTTCAGATTGTGTGGACAATGCTTAATGTGTACTTTACCTTGTAACTGGCCTAAAAACAAAATAGGCATAAACAAAAAAATTTAAATACTGTGACTCCTCTTTCATTCTTTGCAGACAATATTTGTCCAAATGAATCAATTGAACTTAAGTTCCAGCACAATCAGACCATGTTAGCATTTACTTGAGCTCCTAACATTGTACTCTTATACAGTTTCAGATTGTGTGGACAATGCTTAATGTGTACTTTACCTTGTAACTGGCCTAAAAACAAAATAGGCATAAACAAAAAAAATTAAATACTGTGACTCCTCTTTCAGTCTTTGCAGACAATATTTGTCCATATGAATCAATTGAACTTAAGTTCAAGCACAATCAGACCATGTTAGCATTTACTTGAGCTCCTAACATTGTACTCTTATACAGTTTCAGATTGTGTGGACAATGCTTAATGTGTACTTTACCTTGTAACTGGCCTAAAAACAAAATAGGCATAAACAAAAAAAATTAAATACTGTGACTCCTCTTTCAGTCTTTGCAGACAATATTTGTCCATATGAATCAATTGAACTTAAGTTCAAGCACAATCAAGCCATGTTAGCATTTACTTGAGCTCCTAACATTGTACTCTTATACAGTTTCAGACTGTGTGGACAATGCTTACTGTGCACTCTATTTTGTACTTTTAGAAATTAATCCAGTTGTTACATTCAGTTATTGCCAGGAACTGCAGAACATGATATGGGTTAAAGCACAATTAATCTTATGTTTTTGTCTCAAAAATGCCCACTGCAACTGTTGCTAAAGTACACACATGTTTGGACTGTGTAGAATATAGAACCTGTACATTTTCCTAAATATTATAGATTTTCTAGTGCTTTCAAATCTGGCATAGTAACTCCACATTTCTAACTGTACCTTCTTCATTGCACATATGTTTGGATATTGTGGACAATATAACCTATTCATTTTATATTGCAGATGAATATCAATTATTAAATATCATATTATAACAAAAAAAGGTGATTCTATTTTCCATTAACCAGCTGTATCAAGGCAATGTAGTTAATGACTTTATATATGCTTTTTCAACAGGCAATGGAAAGGGCTCTTGAAGTGTTCCAACCATTCCTTTTCCTGAAGATGGACATTAATATCACTGGTAGGTTAACTGAGGGCAATGACTTTAAGTTAATGTGTATTAAACAGATTAGAAGATTAAAGACTGCTTCAGTTACGATTGTCCTTGTGTAAGTTACCCGATATGAATCAGCCTTAAACTTCAACATTAATATCTCCTTTTCTAGTCTCTGGGGACAATAGTTTTGTAAGTGAATCAATTGAACTTAGGTTCAAGTACACTCAAGCCATGTTTGTAGTTACTTGTACTCCTAACATTGTAATCTTGTACAGTTTCAGATTGTGTGGACGATGCTTAATGTGTATTTTACCTTGTAACTGGCCTAAACAAAATAAGCATAAAAAAAAAAAATTAAATACTGTGACTCCTCTTTCAGTGTATGCAGACAATATTTGTCCATATGAATCAATTGAACTTAAGTTCCAGCACAATCAAGCCATGTTAGCATTTACTTGAGCTCCTAACATTGTACTCTTATACAGTTTCAGACTGTGTGGACAATGCTTACTGTGCACTCTATTTTGTACTTTTAGAAATTAATCCAGTTGTTACATTCAGTTATTGCCAGGAACTGCAGAACATGATATGGGTTAAAGCACAATTAATCTTATGTTTTTGTCTCAAAAATGCCCACTGCAACTGTTGCTAAAGTACACACATGTTTGGACTGTGTAGAATATAGAACCTGTACATTTTCCTAAATATTATAGATTTTCTAGTGCTTTCAAATCTGGCATAGTAACTCCACATTTCTTACTGTACCTTCTTCATTGTTCACATGTTTGGATATTGTGGACAATATAACCTATTCATTCTATATTGCAGATGAATATCATATTATAATAAAAAAAGGTGATTCTATTTTCCATTTACCAGCTGTATCAAGGCAATGTAGTTAATGACTTTATATATGCTTTTTCAACAGGCAATGGAAAGGGCTCTTGAAGTGTTCCAACCATTCCTTTTCCTGAAGATGGACGTTAATATCACTGGTAGGTTAACTGAGGACAATGACTTTAAGTTAATTGTGTATTAAGCAGATTAGAAGATTAATGACTGCTTTAGTTACGATTGTCGTTGTGTAAGTTACCTGATCTGAATCAGCCTTAACCTTCAACATTAATATCTCATTTTCCAGTCTTTGTGGAAAATAGTTTTGTAAGTGAATCAATTGAACTTAGGTTCAAGCACACTCAAGCCATGTTTGTAGTCACTTGTACTCCTAACATTGTACTCTTGTACAGTTTCAGATTGTGTGGACAATGCTTAATGTGTACTTTACCTTGTAACTGGCCTAAAAACAAAATAGGCATAAACAAAAAAATTTAAATACTGTGACTCCTCTTTCAGTCTTTGCAGACAATATTTGTCCAAATGAATCAATTGAACTTAAGTTCCAGCACAATCAGACCATGTTAGCATTTACTTGAGCTCCTAACATTGTACTCTTATACAGTTTCAGATTGTGTGGACAATGCTTAATGTGTACTTTACCTTGTAACTGGCCTAAAAACAAAATAGGCATAAACAAAAAAAATTAAATACTGTGACTCCTCTTTCAGTCTTTGCAGACAATATTTGTCCATATGAATCAATTGAACTTAAGTTCAAGCACAATCAAGCCATGTTAGCATTTACTTGAGCTCCTAACATTGTACTCTTATGCAGTTTCAGACTGTGTGGACAATGCTTACTGTGCACTCTATTTTGTACTTTTAGAAATTAATCCAGTTGTTACATTCAGTTATTGCCAGGAACTGCAGATCATGATATAGCTTAAAGCACAATTAATCTTATGTTTTTGTCTCAAAAATGCCCACTGCAACTGTTGCTAAAGTACACACATGTTTGGACTGGGTAGAATATAGAACCTGTACATTTTCCTAAATATTATAGATTTTCTAGTGCTTTCAAATCTGGCATAGTAACTCCACATTTCTTACTGTACCTTCTTCATTGTTCACATGTTTGGATATTGTGGACAATATAACCTATTCATTCTATATTGCAGATGAATATCATATTATAACAAAAAAAGGTGATTCTATTTTCCATTTACCAGCTGTATCAAGGCAATGTAGTTAATGACTTTATATATGCTTTTTCAACAGGCAATGGAAAGGGCTCTTGAAGTGTTCCAACCATTCCTTTTCCTGAAGATGGACGTTAATATCACTGGTAGGTTAACTGAGGACAATGACTTTAAGTTAATTGTGTATTAAGCAGATTAGAAGATTAATGACTGCTTTAGTTACGATTGTCGTTGTGTAAGTTACCTGATCTGAATCAGCCTTAACCTTCAACATTAATATCTCATTTTCCAGTCTTTGTGGAAAATAGTTTTGTAAGTGAATCAATTGAACTTAGGTTCAAGCACACTCAAGCCATGTTTGTAGTCACTTGTACTCCTAACATTGTACTCTTGTACAGTTTCAGATTGTGTGGACAATGCTTAATGTGTACTTTACCTTGTAACTGGCCTAAAAACAAAATAGGCATAAACAAAAAAATTTAAATACTGTGACTCCTCTTTCAGTCTTTGCAGACAATATTTGTCCATATGAATCAATTGAACTTAAGTTCCAGCACAATCAGACCATGTTAGCATTTACTTGAGCTCCTAACATTGTACTCTTATACAGTTTCAGATTGTGTGGACAATGCTTAATGTGTACTTTACCTTGTAACTGGCCTAAAAACAAAATAGGCATAAACAAAAAAAATTAAATACTGTGACTCCTCTTTCAGTCTTTGCAGACAATATTTGTCCATATGAATCAATTGAACTTAAGTTCAAGCACAATCAAGCCATGTTAGCATTTACTTGAGCTCCTAACATTGTACTCTTATACAGTTTCAGACTGTGTGGACAATGCTTTCTGTGCACTCTATTTTGTACTTTTAGAAATTAATCCAGTTGTTACATTCAGTTATTGCCAGGAACTGCAGATCATGATATAGCTTAAAGCACAATTAATCTTATGTTTTTGTCTCAAAAATGCCCACTGCAACTGTTGCTAAAGTACACACATGTTTGGACTGTGTAGAATATAGAACCTGTACATTTTCCTAAATATTATAGATTTTCTAGTGCTTTCAAATCTGGCATAGTAACTCCACATTTCTTACTGTACCTTCTTCATTGCACACATGTTTGGATATTGTGGACAATATAACCTATTCATTTTATATTGCAGATGAATATCAATTATTAAATATCATATTATAACAAAAAAAGGTGATTCTATTTTCCATTAACCAGCTGTATCAAGGCAATGTAGTTAATGACTTTATATATGCTTTTTCAACAGGCAATGGAAAGGGCTCTTGAAGTGTTCCAACCATTCCTTTTCCTGAAGATGGACATTAATATCACTGGTAGGTTAACTGAGGGCAATGATTTTAAGTTAATGTGTATTAAACAGATTAGAAGATTAAAGACTGCTTCAGTTACGATTGTCCTTGTGTAAGTTACCCGATATGAATCAGCCTTAAACTTCAACATTAATATCTCATTTTCCAGTCTTTGTGGAAAATAGTTTTGTAAGTGAATCAATTGAACTTAGGTTCAAGCACACTCAAGCCATGTTTGTAGTCACTTTTACTTCTAACATTGTACTCTTGTACAGTTTCAGATTGTGTGGACGATGCGTAATGTGTATTTTACATTGTAACTGGCCTTATCAAAATAGGTATGAACCAAAATATTTAAAAACTGTGACTCCTCTTTCAGTGTTTGCAGACAATATTTGTCCATATGAATCAATTGAACTTAAGTTCAAGCACAATCAAACCATGTTAGTATTTACTTGCGCTCCTAACATTGTTCTCTTATACAGTTTCAGATTGTGGACAATGCTTACTGTGCACTCTATCTTGTACTTTTAGAAATTAATCCAGTTGTCACATTCAGCTATTGCCAGGAACTGCAGATCATGATATAGCTTAAAGCACTATTAATCGTATGTTTTTGTCTCAACAATACCCACTGCAACTGTTGCTAAAGTGCACCCATGTTTGGATTGTGTAGAATATAGAACTTGTGCATCTTCCTTAATATAATAGATTTTCTAGTGCAGTCAAATTTGGCATAGTAACTCCACATTTCTTGCTGTTCCTTCTGGTAAGTTTACTGAGGGCATGTTAGTGATTAAGAACTTGAAGTTAATTGTGTAATTAACAGTTCATAAAATTGATGACTGCTTCATTCACCATTGTTATTGTGTCAGCGAATTGACTACTCTGTCTAGAACGCCTCTATACATCAATTAATATTCTCCAGCAAACAAATCTTATAGTTTATCGGGGCAGGCCTCAAAATGTGCTTAAAAAACGAGTTTCGTTGCACATATTTAGTACCAAGGTTTGTTGGTTGGAAGTTGTAGAGGGATGTCCTAGGAACATTTTTCACGATGTTGGATGATTGGAGAGGTGTTATTTTTCGAGTAAACAACAAACAAATGACGTCACTCTTGTACGGTGTAAGACAATTACAACAAAGCAGTTCCTTGTCACAGCAACATGAAAATGGCATTTAAATGGTCTTGCACTTATTATAACCTAGATGTTTTTGTTGATAGTTTTACAGGGATGTCCTGAGATTATCTTAGGAGTTATTGGATGCTTGGAGAGGTGTTACCTTGCATGTAAACAACAAATGACCTCACTAGGAAGTGTGGGCTAAATTGAAAATCAGCAACGACTATTCACAGCAACATGATAATAGTTTTTAAATGTTACTAAACCTATTTAGAACCAACTTGAAGGTTTGTTGGTTGGATGTTGTAAAGAAATGTCCTTAGAATGCTTGAAGAGTTGTTGGATGCTAAAGGAGGTAATACTTTACAAGTAAACAGTAAACATATGACCTCACTGTTATAGGTTGGACGGCAATCAAAACTCAGGAGTTCCTTGTAACAGCAACATGGAAACGACATAATTTAATTGTTCTTGCACTTATTTAGAAAACAGGAAGTGTTGGTTGAAAGTAATGGAGCGATATCATGATATTTAAATAGTTGTTGGGTGCTAGGAGAGGTGTTATTTTACGAGTAAACAATATACATATGACGTCACTCTTATACGTTGTACTATAATGAAAATAGAGCAGTTTCTTGTCACAGCAAGATGATAACATAATTTAAATGTTCTTGCACTAACAGTACTTAGGACAAGGTAATGTTGGTTGAAAGCTATATAGGAACGTCTGAAGAACATTTTAACAGTTGTTGGGTGCTAAGAGAGGTGTTATGTAAAGAGTAAATAATAAACAAATAACGTCATTCTTATACGTTTTACTGTACGACAATTAAACAGAGCAGTTCCTTGTCACAGCAAGATGATAAAATAATTAAACACAGTATTAAGAACCAGGATGTGTTGGCTGAAGTAAAAGAGGAATGTCCGAAGAATATTTTAAGAGTTGTTGGATTCTTAAAGCAGTGTTATTGTTCGAAAACAACAAATTTATGTTGTGTTAAACATAATTTGAACAAATGCATTTTTAAACACTGTCCGTCTCCTGAAGTCTGCCTCGAGACTCACCTTTAACGCAAATGTAGCTGGTCAAAAACGCAGTGACCAGGCAAAAATATATGTTTTTAGGTTTGGGAAAATTATAAGTAGCACCTTCCCATGAGAGAAGGACCGGATGACTCTGAGATCATGGGGACAACTTGAAAAGGCGAAACGCTCACACAAAAGTAAACATAAGGAAAAATAGTAGGTTTACTATGCACATGAATCTTGTATTAAAAACAATGGGGTCACTTAAACTTAAAGAAAAATTTAAATGATATAAATGGGTAACTAACAGATCAGAGCTGTTACATCTAACAAGATATCCACTGAACTTATTTGAAAATAAACTGCCTAAAAGTCCTAAGTTAGAACACAATCGCGGCGCGGGTCAACCAACTAAAAAGTCGCGAAATATAATTACTTCCTTGGGTTACTTCGATCAGAGGCAGGTTCACTCTGTTGTGGAAGTCACTGGGGTAGGTTTGCTCACTGAACTGCTCTTGACCAGCTTGCTCTTCACTCCCTGGTATCTGGGCCCATTGACCTATCAGCTGTCAATTAAATTACTAAATAATTACCAGGCACATTACTTAACCCAAATCTAAACTTATATATGGGTCTCATCAGTGTCCTTAAATAAATTTGTTGTTACACATCCATCACCAAGAATATTCCTACCAAAACAAAATAGCTATTAAACTGTCTATTTCTCCCACAGTTCTCAAAAGTGATAGAGGCTTGGAGCCATTACATGTATTCCTAGAAAACAAGGGCCACACAAAACAATAACTATGTTCAAAAATGACAAAGGTCACACAGGGCCACCTGACCACAAACTGTTGCCCTGTAGTAGTAGCATAAAAGCGAAACTTTAGGGAACTCCTCAATCTACCAAAGTAAGTTATTCATTGTCAAATGAATAAAACAAAATAAGAAAAAGAACGGAAAAGATCAAATGAATTAAACAAATATGGAAAATGAAAGAAAATGATCAACATAAACACTAACAAAATATTGACCATGTTATGCTTTGGTTACACAAACAGTCCTTTCTGAGTGATATGACTTCCTCGTCACTATCAACATGACCAACACCCAAAGCCACTTGCTTAGGAAGAAGTAGTCTTCCTCTGTTATGTGAAGACAGAATGTCTTGGGCAATAGCACTGTCATCCTTTCATCACAGCAGCTTCTTTGAGCTGTTTTTCAGCATCTCGTGTCAGACACTGAGACAGCTGTTCTGTCTGCCCGCTAACATATCTTCTTCCTTTTGAAAACTTGAGTCCTGATTGTGCCAGAGAAATCTCTGTAGAGGGAGCACCGCAAATATCCTTGTCTTTGGCGCCGATGGGCCTGCACTTTCATCTGCAACAAATCAAAAAAAAATTTGTTTGGTTGATACAGTATTTTGAATTGTCCTGTTGATCCGCTGTGGTTCACATTAATTGTCTACACTGGAACTCAACTGACTAATATGCCTCCATTTATTTCAGTGTAAGTCTGGAGCCATGAGCTTGGTAGGGTATAGTTACAAACCCACACACTACAAAGGTTTGAGAACACATGCAATGCTACTTGACCGGATTTCCCATACTAAAAGAAGGCCTCTCCATACATGCATCAAAGTAAAATAAACCAAGCAAGATGCTTTGATATGAAATATTTTTTTCCAAATTTTTAAAGAGCTGTAATAAGGCTATAGGTGCAACTATATCGAGTGCCATGCTGATGCTAAATTAGCTGGAAACTTACATGTGCCAACTCGCTTTGTTAGGTGTACAAAATACAAGAAGGGATCTGAGACTAGGCAATACTGTAGCATTGCCTAGGCCTATTTACTTAGTGGCCTGTATATAAGCTACATTACACGCTACATTTGTTTGTGTGTGTGCCAGTACTACCAGCAGCCATGGAGACATGCTCTGGGCTTAGTTAGGCCCTGTTTTGACAAATTAATACAAGACTAGAGGCTAGACCATAGGCCTAGGCTGACATTGAATATTGATAGGCCTAACGTTAGTCTGCCTATGGAACCTACACTGGTGTTGATTTCATTTCTTTGTTTCATGGCAAATAAAACATGACATAAATATAGCAGATACCAGTATATAGTAGCTGTCGATCTATCCTTCATGGGTGCTACGTTAATCACTTCTAGTCTAAGGCAAACTAGTATAGTATTGAAGAGCCTTGTCCTAAATTTTCATAGTTGGCATTCGTATCACTTGAGGAAGTTTTCTTGTCACAGTAATGCTCTAACAAGAGTATTAGTAACAGGCCTTGAATTACCTTCATCGTTCGTGTACTGAATCATGGAAGCACCTTCTAGGTATGAAAATTTGCCACCCTCAATACTGCTTCATATCTCGGCACATTTGACGTCGGTTTGCCAACTGTTTGGCTGTAAATTTCGTTAGACTTTCAGCCCATCGTTCTCTTGTTATGCAGTACGTTATGCAGACTAATTGTAAACACGTACAAACGTTACATACACACAGTCTGTGCATAAACATCACGCCGAGCCGAGCAGTTTCTGTATCAGCTGACATATCACATGCCATACAATAAGGATTTTGATTGGCTCTTGAGTGAAAAAATCGCTGCGTTCGGAGAAGTCCTTACAACGCAAAGCGGACTAAATGAGTCCGTCTTAAACTGCTGTTTACTCTTAAGATAACACTTCCCGAACCATCCAACATCGAGAATTGTAATAAGCATATGAAAACACACCATAATATGTGATCAAACCTTGGTACTAAATATGTGCAACAACAGTGAACGATATCGAGCCTGCCCCGATGGACTATTAAGATAAATCCCTGATCACTCAATACAGCCAACAAAAGAAGCACCAGTGTGAAAAAGCTAGAGTAGTGATTCTCTTCAGCTGAACCTGAACACTACCCCAAGACCAGATAAACAGGAAACATGTATACCCTATTGTGTCGATAGTTTATGTCAATGAAGATGAGCAGAATAAAAGAGTGGCCTGAATCTATGTGATTATACAGTACAGTGTGTTGGGGTACTTCTTTTATGTTGGAGCCCTAGTATGTGGAAATTTGATGTGGCAAACAGAATTACTTGCTATACATGAGCAGGAATATGTGTCTCCTTTTGAAAATAAGTGTTTAAACAACAATTTTCAAACTTTTTCCTGAAATTCGATAGAAAAAACTAGCACACCTCAGGTATACACATTGATCATCATAAATATATCAAAGACCTTGTAATAAAATCCTATTTATTGAGTGAAATGGTTACTTCAAGTAATGTCATCAATGCACATTTTGTTTCTCATCCAAAATATAATTTTGATGGACTCTTGTTGCATGTACAGTATCCTAAGCATAGACCAAAAAACTCACCAGATTTTATGTTCCTGGATATAGCCCTATACATAAGCATGCACTTTCAATTTTGTTCTAGTCAATCTAACACTGCAGGTGACACAAACATTAGTTGACTCTCACACATACATCTTTGAAGGGATTTGGCTTAGAAATAACAAGATAAGGGCCAAAATTATTTGAGATTTACGGATATCTACTAGACATGTATGGCATTTGGCCTGTTTTGTTCTAGTTTATCCTGAAATTCAAGGTATATTTACACTGAATGCAGTTGTCACACCTGTCAGGGAATAAATTTACACTATCATTAAATAGATCATTTATCACAAAATAAATGTTGTAGGTAAATTCTACGACATATATCTTAATTATATATACGAAGAAACAACGTAGAAACTGATCAACTTGATTTTGGCGCCAACGAAAGATTTGTTTGTAAATTTATAGGCCTGTATGATATCATATAGCATCCATATATGTCAATAGAACAATGGATTCTGAATTAACATTCTTGCCTGGAGTAGCACAGTATTTACAGTTATAATTTACACATTGTAATGCTTAGAGAGAGATATCACAGTTGAATGCTGTCTTGTATTACAAATTATGCAAATATTTTGGTGTGTCACTTTTCCTGCATCTTAATTGTGTTACTCAGTGTAAATTGCATGATAACTTATAGAATTGCTGAGATGACTATTTTCAGGTGCCTGTTACAGAGATACAAAGTTTCAAAACTTCAAAAAGTGCAACCAAACTTTTCTTTGAAATTATAGGTAGGTTATCAAAAAATTCAGAATTATGAAGAATACGAAATGGTTTCACAAGGTAATTTCCAAAGTCAAAGTAAAGGTCAAATGTTCAATTATTGATTAATGTAGTCTACCTTATATCTGACAGTGAATTGTTAAATCCCATTGCATTAGCTTTAAAGTGACACTTTTTCCATCAATATTGGACCTTTACTTTTCAAGTTATGGGTCTCCAAACTTTGTGGGCTCGGCCCACATGTGAAAATCGGCCCTCTAGTAACACTGATGTTCACTTTTGGTCACTGGTCGTCTCTGCACCTTTCAAGGTTATTAGCTTTGAACATTAGCTTGTATCAGTGGCATAGGAAGGTACTTTTTGGTGGGGGGCTGAAGACTGATGGCCGGCCTGGGGGAGGAAGGGGGTGTCCCCTCCGCTTTGGATTTTTTTTTGCATTTTCAGGTGGCCTCAGATGCAATTTGGTACAATATACAGCACACTTCAACCCACCCACTCCATTTTGTGTATAATTTTGCATTTTCACCTGGCCTTAGATACAATTGGTGCTCCAAATGAGATTTTTTTCTCATTTGGAAATGAAAAAGGGGTTTTCTGATTTGGGAACTGGGTGGGGGCGGAATGATGCTTCCGCCCCTCCACATTTTTCACTGGGGGGGGGTCCCCGGTTCCCATGCCCTTGGCTTGTATATTAATTACTGTACATAAATATTTCCCTTTCAAGTAGCGTGATTCACCTTAGCCATGCACGCAAATGAGTTTTACCTTTGATGATTGTTTTAATATTGTAAGAGTCTTCACTGGATTACTTATACCTTACTGTATTTAGTGGTTGAATTTTCCTATTTGGTGCAATTTTCATCAACAAAAGGTCGGTTTGAGAAGTTTAAATACGATCTGAACTTTCAAATCATGCCGATCTCTGAGCGTACATCCTCCCCAGGAGAAAAGCCAACGCGTTTCAGTTAAGGTGCGACTAGCGAAACCCTGCAATCGTGAATCTACACACTACAATCTTGTAAAAAGTTTTGCTCATGTCTAAAGATTCATTTGGTAGCGAAGTGCACTTATTTTTGTCTCGGCCCATTGAGAGTTTGATTTGGTTGAAGAGGTGAGAACTACTGTAGGCTATAAGACCTAGGCCTGTATCACATCCCTCCAATGTTTGTTTCGTTTCAGGTTTGCCAAACTTCTGGCTAAACATCTGCCGTATTAGTTTAGATCATAATCCTATTAGGATGTCATTTTTGTGTTAGATACTGCAAATCTGGAAATTGTTTCTCAAGGGTAGCCAAGACTTAAAAGTTCCTTAATCCAGTCCCTGCAGTCAATTATTATCAAAAACTTTTGCAATCAAATGTAAATTACAAGTAAAATCAAACCATATGAACTCCACAATACTGTTCTCACTACACAATATTGTACATGGGTTTGGATTTGTGTGGCAAATGTTAGGTGCACACTTACTGGTAATGTAATAAAGGTTTTTTAATAAAGGATAAAATAGTACATGAAATGTACATGAAACATTGACTCAACAATTCTCACTGTTAATGCTACTTTATAACTTAGTAAATCAGTAAAGAATAAAGAAAACTAATGGAGCAAGTCACTCTATTTTCACTCAAGATACTGTGTTAAATTTTCCTGATCTCAATTATATTCACATGTCTGATTTGTGTCATTTGTGTGGACAAAGTTCTCAAACAATTACAGCCATACAGTATGTGATTAATTTTGTAGATTCACAGACCTTTGCTTGTGTCAACAAAATTCTCATGAATTTATACTGTACATGTAGATTGTGTTGATGGTTGTTTTATGTACAAGTAACCTCCTCATGTGCATGTTGATAGACTATGTATATTGTAGGATTCAGCCATTTAATTGGGGAAAGATTCCTGCCCCGTTCCTGACCGTTTGTTTGAACATAGTACAATGGCTGAATTTCTGTCTCTGTCATATTTTATTTTGCTCAGACCTTTTGACACCCCCCCCCCAACCTTACTCCCTACCTGTAGTACTTTTGCAATGTATACACTAGATAACCTTAGTGTACATGTCATATTGGTAAGATCAAATTAAGGTTAGTTGCATGCTTTCGTAGCATGATTACTGTACATAGCTTCAATATGAACACACTAAATGTAGTCTGCATGACAACAAATGTGACTGCACAGCAGATAGCATTGGGCACTTCAACAACAAATTCAACATCTGCTTTGATTTTCTTGTTTCTTTGTTTGTTCTCTTTGGGTGGGGGCAGGTCAACAAGGTCAATGCAAAAAGATACTTCCTTGTTGGCAATTTAAGGACAGCAAAGGTGAATATAATCTAACAAGAAAATAATCTAATAAAACCCCAAATCAGTTCCTAAAATTGATTAGTTCAGGTCTTTAGACCTGATATGTAATGGTAGAGTACCAGTATACTCTTTATCCAACTCCCTGCTTTACCACTGATACTAGTCACATGTGACAATATCATGATTCATGGCAAGGTATATTCTCATCACATTAAATGGATACTGGTGATAACACATCACTTCACAGTGACCCTTCTGTTTACTTGCAAGTAAGCCTGTGGTCCAGAAGCCTCCCACTGCAAAGGAATTAATGACATGACAAATGGAAATATAGAGGTTATCCCATGAATAAGTGCATGGCAAAACAATTTGCAACCACCACTCAATTTTCTCATTTTGAATGTGAGAGGAAATATACTTAAAATCATTGCAATAGGGAAGCAAGGAGGACTCTTATAGTAATTGTAGTGCATGCTACAGTATTGGGACTACCAGCTCGCTCCATCATATACTGTACATGGCTGGCTAGTGAATGCCAGCTGAACATACAATCTTCACAGCAATCTCAAATTTACAGGTTGGCTACGCAGGAAATAATCCAGGCATAGATTTGCAAAGAATTTTGGCGGGAAACAATGAATTCTGCACACGTTAAGAAAATATCTCTCCTTGAGTAGCATACTTCTTCTAAACAATACGTTAAATTCTCGACTTTTATTCTCGACTTGAACAAGACAGGTAACATTGAACGCATTTGAGTTAAAATCATCTTGCCAAAAAGTTGCAAGCAACAAATGTTAATCATGTTTATCCGCAACGACTCAGTGTTATCTGTACTACTTCAGCTCTTGCAACATAGGCACTCGTAACATTAGTATTGTAGCATGGCATTATATACTATAGCAGCGTATGGCATATATTACGTGTTTTGAATCATAATAAACCAGGGCCAAGACATTGACAAAGCAGTTTTTAATAGACCGGAAGGTGTTGCAATTGAATTGATAGACTAGACCTAATAGATTAATCCTCCATTAGGCCTTTGAATGTTCCATATGTGCTCGTCAAATTTCACTAACTAGGCGAGGTAATGTTAACATGTTGTTTCTTTTGACCAATCAGTGTCCAGGACCCTGTGTATTCTCTGTCATGTCCGAAAAAGGCTTGACTCGTGATTTACAGCTTGGTTCTGACATCTGGTTTTAGTAATCATTATTCCTAGAGTACAGTATATAAACATTACAAAATATAGTTTAGCTTTGGTCTACGTTAAAGGCCAAACGATGAACTTGTTTCTTTGTGACAGAAATAACTTTAAAAGGACTTTCAGTAACAAAGACCCCTCCATTGAAAATCATCAACTAAGGTTGACATTCATCAGGCACTACAATGACAAGTGTTTGTTTACAAATGCAGTTGTTCAAGTTTTCTTCTTTCATCTCTCTCTGCCCAGAAAACCTACTATCTTGAAATAAAAACCTTTTCCTTTCTTTGAATTATTTATGCATGGGGAAAAGTGAAGATACAGTGACAGGCTTCTTTTTAAAAGACCTTCAGGGTATATTAATGACCTAACACAGTCCTTCAGAAATTAGAAAATTTACATCAGTCTACTCTCTTGTGTTGTGTTTCTTGATATCTTGAAAATAAATAGGCCTATATGATAAATACATGCCATATCCCTAGTAACTGATATGCAAGTGCAATCAATGTGATGACAAATAAACACAGATTGAAGCAAGGATAGAAATCCAACTGGTATCCTTGTTATTTGCTTGTAAATAAATTCATGAACTTTTCAAATGAGCCAAAAAATTCCACAATATTTGAACCTGTGTTTACTACTGTATAAACACTGGAAGTTAATCAATTGTTTTTGTTCTGATGTACAGCTGGCCAAGTTACTCCTAGGCAGGGTTGTATTTAGGCCTAGGTACAGCTGGAGCCTGACCTTGGTGATGGATTTTCACTGATGACTAAACAGCTGAAAATAACTTGCATTTTCTACAGTTTTAATGGAACTTAGTCCCATTTACAGCTTGTTCAGGCCTTAGGGAGATAAAAGCTAATGATTCACATGGATATCTTGTCCACTGGAAATACACTTGGATGCCAATAACATTTCAGCATTCAAGAAAAGATGAGATTTTCCTTTTTAAATGGTCTTAATGATTTCCTGTTTACAACGCCAACAAATGAGTGCTGTTAAATATGACTGATGATTGACTTCTTTTAGTGGGCTTAGCTTTACACTGCACTTGGCCTGCCTGTTCTTTAAACCAGGGAGTTGCTCTGTAGAAACTCCCTGTTTCAACCCAGTCTGCATTAATGTGATGTCAACTGGACCAGGAACCCGGAATATTTAATCATGTGAAAAGAGTCAAGGAGATTGATTGGCAGAGTATATATCCCTGTATGACCAGGATTTCAGATCATATGTTCCCGCTATGTCATGCCCTGTGTATGTCATCTAGGGGTCATCAAATTGGGGCCCAAATGTACAAGGATAATCCTTTTTTGCAGTACACCCATAAGACATTGTGGTACGTAAATATCAAATACAGGAACTTTTGTACCAGGGCCTATGCAGGCAGCAGCCAAAAAAGTTCATGTGGCCCTCACATGACTCACAAAGATAGCAGTTCTCTTTTATTGGTACAGGACCCTTTGGACCACCAATTACAGCAACTGTATACTATTTTTAATAGACCCAGGCAGCAACCACAGAAATGTGCTGTGGGCCACAGATTATTTAATCATGTAAAAGAAAGCAGGGTGGTTCTTTTAGCGATGCTAGACCTTATGGTTATTGGGTATTCAAAAAAAACCATGAAAAAAATGTATCCTCTACCAGAGCCAAAAAACATCCAAGGGCCCTTGGCCCAGACTTGATTTGTCATGAAAAAAAACCAGAATCAATCTTGTAGTTGAACAGTTTTTGCATTCATTACAACTTTTTCCTGGTTCCCATGGAACAGTCATTATGGGCCCATGGTCAACACATAATTTGATTATGTGAACAGAGCAGGATAACTATTTTAGGGTGTTGGTCCAATTGGACATTGGGGTGTCCAAAAATACCAACAATTTTTTTTCATGTAACAGGGCTGCAGAAGCAACCTCAGGAAAGGCCCAATGGCCAACACAGGATTTGGTATAAATGTGAAAATAGACAAAGGGCCCAAGATTTGCATTTTGAGAACAATTATATAAGTTTTATAATAGACATTTATCATTGTGTATAACATAAAGATTTTGCTTGCTTGCCGCTAGTGAACCAAATACAATCTCATGCTGAAACCATTATTGTAACATTATTGTAATTTATAATTCATTTGTCAATCATTGTGTCCTAATTAAGCCACAATAACAGTTTTACTGTATATATGCGGACATGAAAATAACACATAGCTTCATACAGAGCAGTTACACTGCAACCACAAAATCATCACCAGTGAACTGAGTGTTGTTCAAAGTCTCATTGCAATGTTTTGCAAATTCTATTGTATAAATTACGGAGGCCCAAAATCAGCAATTTAATTTCTATGTTCTATACCTGCCAGATATCGCACTCTAAATTTTTAAGTATAGTTTGTGCTTTGGGGGAACTCCACGAGACAGAAGGTCCGTGAGATCGATGGTCTACATGATGGTCCATTGATAGCCCGGCCAGACTGAAGGTCCGAGCCAAGTGACAAAAACCTGAAATGACACCATTTCATGATTCCATGCACATACTAGAACAACAAAAAGAAAGCAAAAAAAAAAGAAGCAACTGTTCGAACAAAATATTTTTGAGAAAAATTGCATTTAGTTCCTCACTCAACTGAAAATTTTCAAAATTTGTCTTTTTGATAAAAGAGAAGAAGGTAATTAGAAGACCTAAACCTTTACAACCATAGCAACGAAAGGGGGGAGGGGGGGGGTGAGCAGTGGCGTAAGTAGACTTTTTTCATTAGAGGGGGTCAAATAGATTGACAAGGGGGGCAATATTGTTTAAAATAGGGTATTGCTTTTATATTGTATTCTAAAATTTCATTTGGGAAAGCAAAGGGGGCGAGACTTTTGAGAGCGGCGGTCCTTCGCCCCCTTCAACCGCCCAAGCCCCCTTGCGCAAGTCACTGGTATCCACTATGAAAAGAAATGGCTGTAAATTCTTTTTAACTACGCGCTTAATCAACGTAATATTACCAGTAGTAATATTAGGGCCTAGTGATGGTTTCGGTCTTGCGGACCTCTTTTAATTTCAGTCTCGCAAACCTTCAGTCTGGCAGACCTTCGGTCTCGCGGACCTTCAGTCTTGTGGCCTGTAATTGTTATTTGGTAGCATGTAGATGTCCTGTTCCAATAATTCTATCACACTTTTGGGAAGGCGTTTCCCAGGAACCAAATAGACAAATGTATTGAACTAAGGTAAATCATACTTCATTGGGTTTTTTCCTATTCAAAATACTTATTGTCTAGTAATTATATTTTTCTGTACATTGTGTTCTGTTCTTGACCACTATGCTAGCAACAAGGTAACAATTGCTATTGTTTGTGTATATAAGAAGTAGCCCAGACTTGCAACTGTTTATACAGTAGTTCATCCCTACACTACAGGTACCTGTACTGTACATACAATACCTGTGTACAAATGTAGCACATGTACATTCAACCAGGGAGTTGTTATGGAACAATAACTCCCTGATTCAACAGTGGAGTATACATGCAGTAAGATGCCATTGATATCTCTCAGGTATGCATTGCACAGCTTGATAATACCAGTGAGTTGTTCCAGTAACAGCTCCCTGATAAGAGCCCCCATCAAGGTCATAGGTGTAACAAAAAGGACAGTGTGCCCACTGTTATGTCTGTTTCTTGTTTATTGGTCAATGAACTGGAAGCTGCTAACATTTTGGAGGCTTCTGGCTTGTTTCACAGTCACAGTACACATGGAAATAAAATAGCAGAGGAAAGGTTGCTCCTTTGCCGAAAAAGTTTTGAATGGTCTTGCAATACTGTTTACCTCAAAAGTGTTGAACAGGCACAAAATTAGAATTTGTTTTATCTTGCGGTTTTCATTATATACCAACTTTGATTTTGGATAAGTTTTGTTTGAAACAGTTAGGTTCATTGGTCAAATTTGTTTCACACTAGTCTAGGATATATACTTTGTCAGTGTCCTGTCTTGCAGACTCCAGTCATTCAATTTATATAATTATAAATAAATACAATGCTTGATATAGCGCTATTCAAATATGATCATAGAGCTTAGACTCAATTGCAACTTTATTTGTATTGTAAGTTGACTTGGATAAAGTGTGAAAGTCAAGTAAATACAACCACCCCCCCCCCCCCTTCTTGTATCCAAGGACTGGTGCAGTATTCGATGTGGTATGTACATTCTCTAGGTGTGTCAGGCATAATTCATATAAATTGGAGGGAAAATATGAGTGTTCCCTATCAGTTACTCTATTGGTCACTATATGTTGAATTTAATGTACATACTTTATGAAAACTTTCAATTGGTTAAAGCAAATTGCACAAGAGTCAATTTCAGGCATGTTACAAAATCAATGCTAAAAGAAATTGTGTCAAATTGAAATACAGTACCTGCTGTTTTGCACTTAAAGTTAGCATGCCTACACTAAACTAACTAACACTGAGAAGGACCTGCTTGTATCTGTCACATACTGAACAAATTTTATCCTTTTTCAAAAAGTATACACAATCTACAGTTTAGAGTGTGGGCTCACAGTAAGGACATATGCTACTGAATTTGGTTTACACATAACAAGGAGAAAAGCTTTCAGCAGTGCAGGCTTCTTTTCAGTCAGACTACAGTTTACAATGCCAGCAGCTAGATTGTATGAAACTTGTAGCTATGGCATGGTGCTCATACAGCAGATCTTTCTAATAGGGTTTAATTTTTAAGAATTTGTTGCATTTAACCACATCATAATACATTTGTTATGTCACAAAGGTGGACATTTTAATAATAAACAAAACATCGCCTATCCATGTTCTTTGAAAAGATGAAAAGTGTAATGAACGATTTTGCTTTGGCAAAGCAGAAAGCTTTATCATACCAAATCTGCAAAAAAGTTTGGCAATTGATGGTGTGAAAGATTCGTGGAGGGTTTTAAATCGTAACTACTATAATGGGCCACAAACTATACGAGATATCCTGTTAATGGAAGAAGGATAGTTTTGAAGTCTCTGACCTTAATTATTGCTTTAATGTTACTTTATTTACAACAAAAATCCATTCTACTATCTGAAGGTAAACTTTGCCAGAATTTTCTCTAATAATCTGAAAGTTAAACCCATTCCAAAATTTGAAGAGTAATCAAATGGATAGTTAATGGAAATCTAAGTTACAATGTTTCTAAGTAGGTTATGTTGTAACTGATCAGAAAATTAGGGGAAAAAAACATGTAAACAGGAACAGGAGCTGATCAGACAGGTGTGGTGGGAGAACCATCCCACTTGTTGGGTTGGAAGGGCATCCCACAGAATAGCTAGAACAGCACACTCGGTGCATACAGTAGGCTGCTGTTGGTGAGTAACTGATCTCTTTATATTTTCATGAAAGTCAATGGTTATTTCATGCAGCAGAGGTCCGATTGCATAAAAATTTGCAACATCACCAGTTCGCTCTTTCTATTGGTTAAATTTTCGGGCAAATCTTTAATCCCACCTCTCCTCAAATCAAAGTGGGCTTCTATACGTGCACATGCCCACCATGCAGCACACTGGTGAATGTGGTTTACATTACTGAAAATCCTTATTAGTTTTTGTAATAAATCATTTGTAATCATTGCCTAGCTCAGATGAAGGATAATAGCTTTACTTAATACATACATGATATGTAATTAATAACCATTAAGTCAAGGACAACGCCCCTCCTCCTCCCCCTCTCCCCTCCCCATTCACACACTATGCACTGCTATCTGACATTAAATTTGGTTCAATCAAGAACGAAAAAACTTTGAGTTCAAGATTGGAAAACTGTCTGTCAGTTCAATCGACATGAAAACTACCTTTCGCTGTATGGTCCAGTCTTTGCATGTGTTGCATATTGTCTCTTTGTTACTTAATTCCCATAACAAAGACCTTCCGTAGCCTGCATTTCAGGGATATTTTTTTACAATTTACACCATCAGTATTTCACTGTTAAATATTCCAACCTCTAACACCACTTAGTTATTTATTGCCACACAAGCTTGTGATCAAGTCTCCCTTCATTTCATGTAAGAATTATCCGAGAGTTATTAGTTTCCATTGCTTCCCCTCAGTGAACCCTATGATCCCATTATGTATCATCACAAGGACATTGCATCATTTTTGTCATCACTTCTGAAATCTATACCAAATTGTACTGACCTGTCTATCTTAAATCTTTTTTAAATTTTAGCCTAGCCATTGACAAAACAGCTTAATTTCTTGTGAGGTAAAGTGTCTCGCCATCCCCATACATAGACCACTATAAAAATATTAATTTCAGGGGTAATAACTGTATTGGTCAAACTGCCACACAGCTTGCATTGGGCTGATCATTATGACACATTCGTTGCACTTTGAGATGAGGAGGACTTGTAGCAATATAGTCCTAACCATTGCAGTAGGTGGGGTCTTAGTTTGTAATAGGGTCCTTGTTTTGCAGTTGATAGGGTCTTAGCTTTGCAGGGGTTACATCTCTATGTTCTGACATCTCTATGTTGCAACATCTCTATGTTCCGACAATTTTTTTTGACCAAAATTCTTGACCAACATGTTTTCGGACCAAGTTTTTTTTCGGACCAAAATGTTTTTGGACCAAAATATTTTTGTGACCCAACATTTTTTTTTACTCTAAAATTTTTCATGACCAAATTTTTTTTTGGACAAGCACTTTTTGGGTCATAACAAACTTTGGGCCCTTTTTTTCGTGAAAAAAAAATTGGTGGGTCCTAACAAGTCACGTCAGAAATAATGTTGGTCCAAAAAACATTGAGTCCCCCCCAAAAAATTGAGTCCCAAAAAATTAAGTCCCCCAAAAAAATTGAGTCCGAAAAATTGGGTACGAAGAAATGTTGGTAAAAAAAATTAGTCCAAAAAAATTATCGGAACGTATTCCTCGGAACATAGAGACTTCGGAACATAGAGACGTCGGAAAATAGGGATGTCACCTTTTTTGCAGGTCTTAGGTCTTTGTAGACACCCCAATTTTCAATGTTAACCATTACAGTGTCCCTCTTTTTGCTTGTTGCAAGCACATGCTGGCCACTATAGCTACTATGGCCACTATAGTGTCCTAGTAAATAGTCTTACCAGACAAAAAGTAAGATCTGCATAAAACACATGCTGGCCACTATAGCTACTATGGCCACTATAGTGTCCCAGTTAATAGTCTTACCAGACAAAAAAGGTAAGATCTGCTTTTGATAGGAGTATATCACTTAATACTGACTTGGCTTAAATTCCTAACTTTTAAGTACCTGCACATGACTTAGTATCAAACAATATGCTCCATATCTGGATTATTTCTTTACTGAAATGTGAAGACGCAATGACAATTGGGGTTCAAACCAATAGCCTTCTCTCCCAATGATAATTTTTATTTCTATTTGATAAAAACTGTTCTGAACTGCTAATTCATTCATCATAAAACTTGATTGCTGTTTCAGGAGCATTACTTTAGGTAATAACTATATCTACTATACCAAACTTGTTGTGTAAATACATTGCTTTTGTTTCTTTTGATCCTCCATCTAGGTGCAGGACACAATGAACTGAACAGCAATAAAGACCTTCCAACTGAATACATTGAGCTGGTCATCTGTTGCTTGAAGCTCAATAATGGAAGCAGCTCCCTGGTGGAAGCCATTCCCAAAAAGATGGAAATTTATTTTGCTCCATGGAAGCTGTTTGACTGGTTAAAAGAAGCATGAGGCATTGTAGGCATGTGTAGCTGAAAATCATCCATATGACTTAGCCACCATATATGGGCAAAAATAACTACTTGGAACAGTTACAATGTCATTTATTTGAGCTGGATGAGAGTGGCTATGGACGGCCATTACCACAAAAACAAGAACAAAAAGTAAATTCATTACATTACATTACACATTACAGAAATTTTCTCCATAGAAAAGAAAATTTCTTCATAAAAAGAATTACTTGGATATCAAAAATAAATTTACTCCATCAAATATAAATTTACTAAATCACATCAAAACTTACTTTACTCTTCAAAAAGAAATTTTCTTCATCAAGGATAAATTTACTCTTGGAAACTAAGTTCACCTCACACATATTAGATCTACCCCGTCCAATATAAACTCATAGCTCAACCTGTCCTAACCAAAAAAAATCCCCCAATTAATTAATTGGGAATCAGGACAATGTATCTGTTGGAAAAGATATTTGACCCATTATTGTACAAACTGATGCAGATGATATTGGAAGAGACTCTTCATGTTGGAAGAGTGGAGATGGAGATGGTGGCATATCGATAACCTATTGCAGGTCTCTCAGGACTGAATAAATTAATGAATTAAAGGTGAAGGGATTGGGGAAAACTGCTTACTATTTCTCAATCTATAGCATTACTAATAAACTGAGGTATTAGTAAACTATGGAAGATGGTGCAAATGAAGTTGTTTTGTGCCAAAATTTAAAATTGATATATATTTTTTATATAGAAATATGTCTCTCATTGTGGTACAAATATTTCAATTGGACCATAACCTTTATCCCCTGTCATTTTTGCATATATATGTCATTCATATTAATGAGTGATTAATGTCCGATGATAACATATTGAAAGATCGTCATATGACATAGTTATATTTTTGCCTAATGTATATGGTCCTTTTCCTACAGCATGTATTATGTGGTGCAAAGGAACTTTTGAACAAATTATATGTCAGTAGGATTATGCATATTATTAAACTAGTGGGCAGAGCTTAGTCAACATCATACATTTGAATGAATGCAAAGCTGGAAGTTTGATTGCTATAACTGTGTTAGTAAGACTAGTAAATATTGGGTATTGAGGTGAGCAGGGAGGGGCTTTGGGGACAGGCAGGGGATTAAATTGAGTGCAGGTTTTCACTATATATTTTGCTGTAGATGACAACACCATTGGTGTAGTCTTGCCCATTCTCTGTTGTTGTTCATATCAGTTTATATTTTGAGATGTAGTACTTTATTTTAATCAATGTTTTAATGTTCAATATCAGTTTTTATTTGAGATGTGCTTTTTTTATTAAATGTTTTAATGTTCATATCAGTTTATATTTTGAGATGTAGTGCTTTTTTCCATTAAATGTTTTGATGTTCGTATCGGTTTAGATTTTGATATTTTGAAATGGTAGTCCTTTTTTTATTCAATGTTAATTAAAACAAGACCAATGTCCTGTGTTCATGTGTAACACTGTACTTCTTTCATTCTATTTAACCTTTTGTAAACTATTTGGAAGAGATAAACCAACTTAAAGCAACCTGATGATATTTGTTGTGTATGATCTTTTTCTTGGTTTTTCTTTTGCTTTGCTCAAGAAGAATTTGAAGGCACAAACATGGTTTATGTGTCGTAAACCTTCGATACAACTCCTTTTATATTAACATCTTTGCTAAGCAATTCGCTTCGAATATTATTATCGTGAGTATACGAGAGCATTGTGTGGACCGTCCACAAATCTTATACACTTGATCTTGAATTATTAAATAAGCCTAACCAAAACTATTTGAAGGTGTCAGAAATTTATCATGCGAGGGAGGAAGTCAAAATGGCGCTGCTTTCGACACGAAAAAAAAAAATTCCATGTAAAATGTCTTTTATAAAGGTTCTGTAAATTTCACATTGTTCTCTGCTTCCTGCTCTACGCTGTTAGAGAGTTACAACATAACTTATTCCTATATTTAAAAAGGTAGCAAACATAACACATGACAATGTCGAAGAGGATAATTATTCAACCACCATGACAGCAGTATCGCTAACACCCAACACAAACGACATTGCACAGCCGCATATATGTATATATAGTACTGCAAATGTTCAATCTTGAAATTTATGATGTACATTTTTTTTTTTTTTTTGACAGTCTTTGATCAATAATAAGCTTGCAAAATGACAGCAATGGAATGCATGCAATGTTTTCCTCAATGTTGATGATAAATACAGTGATCATTGTTTGTATATATTTTCGTTACACCTTTTTTAGTATTTATTGCTTCAAAATGTGCCTGAAAGGTTGCAACCAACCAAATATGCATGTGCATTAACGTGTTCGTGGCAGGTCTGCTGCATTGGCCCTTTAAAGCACGCTATCGTTAGGGAAGTTTCGTAAAGATTTCAAAAAAGTACTAATTCCTGGAGGTCTGGACTCTCCAAATTGTTTTCAGACATTCTAAGTAAAGCATACCTTTAACCTTCTTTTTTTTCTTGCCCCATCTAAACATAAAGGCCTATATAAATAAACAAACAATTAACAATACTTCGAATTTCGAGTAGATATAAAAGATGTCTTGAAATTCAAATGATGTTGTCAACATGAAAATCGATGTTTACTTGGTGTTTTTTCTAAAAGGTTATATGTTTGTACCTTCATATAGTTATATAACAGGCACACTCAATCTTCATTGTTCGCATCGAAAATAAAGAATGAAGTAACACTTTCTGGGGGAGGGGATTGATACCTTTTCAGTATATTTACTGCTTAAATTTGGGCAAAACCTTTTCCAACCACCTACAACCCCCCGCCCCCCCCCCCCCCCCCGCTTCAAATGTTCTCTCTTACGATTCCCATTGTCCATTTCCTTTTTCATAGATTAGTCAGAGATAGATTTAAACAGTCCGTTTTTTGCACTGCCGATTTCTTTGAATAAGCCGTCAAGTGATATTCGAAGAAAGTATACTAATGGCCCAGGCTATATCATGCACGTATAGCGATGAATCGCACGTTAAAAGTCGACAAATACCCATCGCAATATAATGTAGGATACAGAAAAGTATACTGCTTACTATAAATACCATTTCCAGATAACCAAACCCGTAATTGAAAATATTACACATTTATCAACTACTATAATTCACAACAAGAAGAATCTGGGAGGGACGCCCACCCATAAAATCTCGATATTCTACAGGAAGACTTAAACTGGTCAAATATGGGACTGTTAATATCCTTTATTAACCGAACTGGTAGATCTGTTTAATTCATGTATCATTGAGCATAAATAGATTCAAATTAAAAATAGATAACCCTCCCCCCCCCCCCCAATCTTGGTCAAACTGACGATACTTGGAAAATTTGAGTGCGACAGTCTGAATTTCCGACTGTCGCACTCTCATTTTTCCGACTGTCGCACTCTCATTTTCACATATTCTTGTAATTTGTGAGTGAACTAAAATTTTCGGTCAAAATTGACCTTCAATCAGTCATTTTTACCACGTTTTCCTTGTCACATTGAGAAATTCTATCACGCGATCTTTATACTCCACCATACAAAACTTCGTATGATTTTGAATACTCCCAGTTCGCTAGCTTCAAGTAAGTTCAAGATATACATTGTCTCTATGTATACAAAAAACGCTGAATGCTAATCTACGGAAGCTTAAAAGTGCCATCAACAAAACAAAAACTCTGGCCCATAATTTGACATTTTTCAGTAACAAGATAAAATGATATCAAAAATCAGAAAATGTTGGATTGCTCAGTTGCTTTAACTGATCAATTGAACAATTTTCTGAAAAATGTTTAATTGCTAACTTATCATTATATCTCGTCAGTTTGACATTTTTCTGCAAAATTTCCGATCGTTCACTTCATTCCATCTGAGCAATTGAAACATTTTCTGCAAAATGTTCAATGTGTTTAATTGCCAACTTATCGTAACTCGTCAACTCAACATTTTTCTGCAAAATGTTTAATTGTTCACTTCATTCCGAATGATCAGTTGGAATGAAGCGAACAATTAAAACATTTCATGTGAGTAATAAATATCCCCCACCCACCCCCCCCCCAAAGAAAAAATATTAAGCGTGCCAATAAAAGCTCTGTATTTTTGGTAACTCACTTTGTCGTCGAATATAATTTGTTGAAAATAAAAAGTTTTCCCCTTTGTTACATTAACATAGCTTTTGTAGTCAGTAGTCTATAAAGCCTTCAAGCAGATAACTTTACTTAGTTGCTTACCTGCTTTGCTTAACCAGAGTGTTTATAGAAGTTTGTGAAGTGAGGGCCAGTGGTATTCAATATGTGAATGTTGGCGAGTAGAGCAGGGGGGGGGGGGGGTGGGAGAACAAACAACAGCCGGAATTTTATAGCTCCAAAACCTATCCAATTGGAATTTCAGCCACTACCCCCCCCCCCCTCCCCCAATGATCAGGCCTTAGCTACGTCCCTGATTTCATGGAATCATCACTCCGTCAAACAAGGGTCTGTTTATATCCTTTATTTTCCGAAGTTGTAGATCTGTCTATATCATGTGTCATTGAGCGTAGAAAAACTCAAATTCAGTATAGATATATAAATGTTTCACTTAATCATCACTCCGTTAAACAAGGGTCAGCGTCTGTTTATATCCTTTATTTTCCGAAGTTGTAGATCTGTGTATTGAATGCATTGAAAGTAATCACATCGTATTAACGTCTTTTTTGTTGTTGTAACACAGTAATTTCAATTGGAATATATAATCGTAAGTGTATGAGCGGATTCTGTGGACCGTCCACATAATCTTATACACATTTCATTGTATTATTTATTGATGATAAACCAAAATTAGGGTTAAAAATTGATGAACTCTATTAATTCAAAAAGACTGTGTTCTAAGGAAGGACCCCGCACCAAATATCGGCAGATTCAGGAAGGAATCAACCCGTCAAATATAGGTCTGTTTTATATCCTTTAATTACTGATTACTAATTCGTAGATCTGTTTAAATCATGTGTCATTGAGCATATAAAGATTAATTTTAAAAACAGATAACTTTATCAAATATATACTTTTTGGCATGCCATACGGTTTACCTTTAGGTTAATATATTCTTAACAAAAGTTTATTTAGGAACATTGGGAAGAAAAAATGTAAGCAAGCATCAACAATCCTCGTTATTATAGGAAACCCCGAAAGAATAACCCTAATCCTTAACCCTTAATATTAGTATGATAATACTGTTGACCGTTCACATAATAATTGTCTTAAAAGCAGCTTGTTAAGAAAGATCACAACCTAAATATTTTCTTTTGGTCTATAGAATGTATTTGGATAGTAGTATTAACGTTTTTGTTTTTTTTAGTAACACACGTAATCTCAATTGGAATATATAATCGTAAGTATATGAGCGTATTATGTGGACCGTCCACATAATCTGAGACACATGATATTGTATAACATATTGATTCTTAAGCAAAGCTCCTCTTGAATATATTCAGAAATGATCAGCTAATCTAATTAACACTGACAGCCTTCTGAACAAGGGCCAAACCCTCAAATCTCGAAATATTTCAGTTAATCATCCACTCCGTCAAACAAGGGTCTGTTTATATCCTTTATTTTCCGAAGTTGTAGGTCTGTCTATATCATGTGTCATTGAGCATAGAAAAATTGAAATTAAAAATAGATAGCCATATCATATTAAATGAAAGTCGGCTTACCTACATTGTAATGAAACTTGATCTCAACTTTAATTGGGAACATTGGAAATGAACCACTCCTGTAAACTGACCTCAATGACCACCGGTGCACGGGTTATGGTTGGCATTGGTGCCCCCCCCCCGCACCCTTACCCCCCGACTTAAAAAGAAAAGTGAAAATAAAACTTACTATTACCCTTATCCTGTAAGATAATACTCATAACCATTCAAATATTAATTGTTTAAAACGAAGCTGTTAAGACAATAGTGTGTATTAGGATAGTAGTGTAACGTGAATGGTTTTTATACTCATCCGTAGTAAGCTGTGCATTGAGCTACATAGCCCGCCATGTCATGAATATTTATATTCAAGTGGAATGTAATTTAGGAGGGTTAAATGCTAATTGATGTGTTTTATAGTCTTATTAAGAGAGTTATGGGTTAAGTAAATCGGTATTACCAGTGAATTTATTGTCTACAACATATCTGCATATGTTTAGGGGGATAATGTTGTTGTTGTAAATTAAATAATTAAAGAGATTTTACGTCACATGTTGTATTGTTTTATTGCTTAGTATATGTACCAGAGTGTCACCACTTGCACAGATTTTGAAAATTAATCTATATTGTAAACTTGCATTCACATATACTAAAGTCTTGTACGCAGAGATTTTTTATTTTCTTGTAATTGTAATATGGCCTGGTCTCTATTTACTACGATTAACTGATACACAAGCTAACCACGACATTTCCATAAAGGAACTTTTGACAGTATTCTCTGCTGTGCTAATGGGCCCCCGGAATGCAACAGTAGTATTGACGTTTTTGTTTAATAACCCACGTCATCTCAATTGAAATATATAATCATAATTGTATAATCGGTTTATGTGGATCGTCCACATTATATTATACGTATGATGTTGTATTGTTTATTGATTCTAAACCAAAACCGTATAATTGAAAATATTAAAAATTAATCAAGTACATTAATTCACAATAACGGTCTTCTGAATAAGGGCTACACACCCTCAAATCTCGACAGATTCAATAAGGAATCAACCCGTCAAATATGGGTCTGTTTTATATCCTGTATTTACAGAACTCGTAGATCTGTTTAAATCATGTGTATTGAATGTATTTAATATATTCATATAGATGTATAAACGTTTTTTTTTTCTTTTTTTCTGTAACACACGTAATCTCAATTGGAATATATAATCGTAAGTGTACGAGCGGATTATGTGGACCGTCCACATAATCTTATACACATTTCATTATATTTTTTATTGACTATAAACAAAAATTAGGGTTTTAAATTTATCAACTATATTAATTCAAAATAACTGTGTTCTAAGGAAGGACCCCGCGCCAAATATCGACAGATTCAGTAAGGAATCAACCCGTCAAATATGGGTCTGTTTTATATCCTGTATTTACAGAACTCGTAGATCTGTTTAAATCATGTGTATTGAATGTATTTAATATATTCATATAGAAGTTTAAACGTTTTTTTTTTCTTTTTTTCTGTAACACACGTAATCTCAATTGGAATATATAATCGTAAGTGTACGAGCGGATTATGTGGACCGTCCACATAATCTTATACACATTTCATTATATTTTTTATTGACTATAAACAAAAATTAGGGTTTTAAATTTATCAACTATATTAATTCAAAATAACTGTGTTCTAAGGAAGGACCCCGCGCCAAATATCGACAGATTCAGTAAGGAATCAACCCGTCAAATATGGGTCTGATTTATATCCTGTATTTACCGAACTCGTAGATCTGTTTAAATCATGTGTATTGAATGTATTTAATATATTCATATAGAAGTATTAACATTTTTTTTCTGTAACACACGTAATCTCAATTGGAATATACAATCGTAAGTGTACGAGCGGATTATGTGGACCGTCCACACAATCTTATACACATTTCATTGTATTGTTTATTGATTATAAACCAAAATTAGGGTTGAAAATTGATGAACTCTATTAATTCAAATAAACTATGTTCTTAGGAAAGACCCCGCGCCAAATATCGACAGATTCAGTAAGGAATCAACCCGTCAAATATGGGTCTGATTTATATCCTGTATTTACCGAACTCGTAGATCTGTTTAAATCATGTGTATTGAATGTATTTAATATATTCATATAGAAGTATTAACATTTTTTTTCTTCTGTAACACACGTATTCTCAATTGGAATATACAATCGTAAGTGTACGTGCGGATTATGTGGACCGTCCACACAATCTTATACACATTTCATTGTATTGTTTATTGATTATAAACCAAAATTAGGGTTGAAAATTGATGAACTCTATTAATTCAAATAAACTATGTTCTTAGGAAAGACCCCGCACCAAATATCGACAGATTCAGGAAGGAATCAACCCGTCAAATATGGGTCTGTTTTATTTCCTTTAATTACTGAACTCATAGATCTGTTGAAATCACGTATCATTGAGCATATAAAGATTTATATTAAAAACAGATAACTTTATCAAATAAACATATATTTTTGCATGTCATACGGTTTACCTTTAGGCTAATATAGTCTTAACAAAACTTTATTTGGGAACATTGGGAAGAAAACAGTGTAAGCAAGCATCAACAATCCTCGTTACATGGGTTAGGATTATTATAGGAAACCCGAAAGAATAACCCTAATCCTTAACCCTTAATATTAGTATGATAATACTGTTGACCGTTCACATAATAATTGTCTTAAAAGCAGCTTGTTAAGAAAGATCACAACCTAAATATTTTCTTTTGGTCTATAGAATGTATTTGGATAGTAGTATTAACGTTTTTGTTTTTTTTAGTAACACACGTAATCTCAATTGGAATATATAATCGTAAGTATATGAGCGTATTATGTGGACCGTCCACATAATCTGAGACACATGATATTGTATAACATATTGATTCTTAAGCAAAGCTCCTCTTGAATATATTCAGAAATGATCAGCTAATCTAATTAACACTGACAGCCTTCTGAACAAGGGCCAAACCCTCAAATCTCGAAATATTTCAGTTAATCATCCACTCCGTCAAACAAGGGTCTGTTTATATCCTTTATTTTCCGAAGTTGTAGGTCTGTCTATATCATGTGTCATTGAGCATAGAAAAATTGAAATTAAAAATAGATAGCCATATCATATTAAATGAAAGTCGGCTTACCTACATTGTAATGAAACTTGATCTCAACTTTAATTGGGAACATTGGAAATGAACCACTCCTGTAAACTGACCTCAATGACCACCGGTGCACGGGTTATGGTTGGCATTGGTGCCCCCCCCCCCGCACCCTTACCCCCCGACTTAAAAAGAAAAGTGAAAATAAAACTTACTATTACCCTTATCCTGTAAGATAATACTCATAACCATTCAAATATTAATTGTTTAAAACGAAGCTGTTAAGACAATAGTGTGTATTAGGATAGTAGTGTAACGTGAATGGTTTTTATACTCATCCGTAGTAAGCTGTGCATTGAGCTACATAGCCCGCCATGTCATGAATATTTATATTCAAGTGGAATGTAATTTAGGAGGGTTAAATGCTAATTGATGTGTTTTATAGTCTTATTAAGAGAGTTATGGGTTAAGTAAATCGGTATTACCAGTGAATTTATTGTCTACAACATATCTGCATATGTTTAGGGGGATAATGTTGTTGTTGTAAATTAAATAATTAAAGAGATTTTACGTCACATGTTGTATTGTTTTATTGCTTAGTATATGTACCAGAGTGTCACCACTTACACAGATTTTGAAAATTAATCTATATTGTAAACTTGCATTCACATATACTAAAGTCTTGTACGCAGAGATTTTTTATTTTCTTGTAATTGTAATATGGCCTGGTCTCTATTTACTACGGTTAACTGATACCTAAGCTAACCACGACATTTCCATAAAGGAACTTTTGACAGTATTCTCTGCTGTGCTAATGGGCCCCCGGAATGCAACAGTAGTATTGACGTTTTTGTTTAATAACCCACGTCATCTCAATTGAAATATATAATCATAATTGTATAATCGGTTTATGTGGATCGTCCACATTATATTATACGTATGATGTTGTATTGTTTATTGATTCTAAACCAAAACCGTATAATTGAAAATATTAAAAATTAATCAAGTACATTAATTCACAATAACGGTCTTCTGAATAAGGGCTACACACCCTCAAATCTCGACAGATTCAATAAGGAATCAACCCGTCAAATATGGGTCTGTTTTATATCCTGTATTTACAGAACTCGTAGATCTGTTTAAATCATGTGTATTGAATGTATTTAATATATTCATATAGATGTATAAACGTTTTTTTTTTTTTTTTTTTCTGTAACACACGTAATCTCAATTGGAATATATAATCGTAAGTGTACGAGCGGATTATGTGGACCGTCCACATAATCTTATACACATTTCATTATATTTTTTATTGACTATAAACAAAAATTAGGGTTTTAAATTTATCAACTATATTAATTCAAAATAACTGTGTTCTAAGGAAGGACCCCGCGCCAAATATCGACAGATTCAGTAAGGAATCAACCCGTCAAATATGGGTCTGTTTTATATCCTGTATTTACAGAACTCGTAGATCTGTTTAAATCATGTGTATTGAATGTATTTAATATATTCATATAGAAGTTTAAACGTTTTTTTTTTCTTTTTTTCTGTAACACACGTAATCTCAATTGGAATATATAATCGTAAGTGTACGAGCGGATTATGTGGACCGTCCACATAATCTTATACACATTTCATTATATTTTTTATTGACTATAAACAAAAATTAGGGTTTTAAATTTATCAACTATATTAATTCAAAATAACTGTGTTCTAAGGAAGGACCCCGCGCCAAATATCGACAGATTCAGTAAGGAATCAACCCGTCAAATATGGGTCTGATTTATATCCTGTATTTACAGAACTCGTAGATCTGTTTAAATCATGTGTATTGAATGTATTTAATATATTCATATAGAAGTATTAACATTTTTTTTCTTCTGTAACACACGTAATCTCAATTGGAATATACAATCGTAAGTGTACGAGCGGATTATGTGGACCGTCCACATAATCTTATACACATTTCATTATATTTTTTATTGACTATAAACAAAAATTAGGGTTTTAAATTTATCAACTATATTAATTCAAAATAACTGTGTTCTAAGGAAGGACCCCGCGCCAAATATCGACAGATTCAGTAAGGAATCAACCCGTCAAATATGGGTCTGATTTATATCCTGTATTTACAGAACTCGTAGATCTGTTTAAATCATGTGTATTGAATGTATTTAATATATTCATATAGAAGTATTAACATTTTTTTTCTTCTGTAACACACGTAATCTCAATTGGAATATACAATCGTAAGTGTACGAGCGGATTATGTGGACCGTCCACACAATCTTATACACATTTCATTGTATTGTTTATTGATTATAAACCAAAATTAGGGTTGAAAATTGATGAACTCTATTAATTCAAATAAACTATGTTCTTAGGAAAGACCCCGCGCCAAATATCGACAGATTCAGTAAGGAATCAACCCGTCAAATATGGGTCTGATTTATATCCTGTATTTACCGAACTCGTAGATCTGTTTAAATCATGTGTATTGAATGTATTTAATATATTCATATAGAAGTATTAACATTTTTTTTCTTCTGTAACACACGTATTCTCAATTGGAATATACAATCGTAAGTGTACGTGCGGATTATGTGGACCGTCCACACAATCTTATACACATTTCATTGTATTGTTTATTGATTATAAACCAAAATTAGGGTTGAAAATTGATGAACTCTATTAATTCAAATAAACTATGTTCTTAGGAAAGACCCCGCACCAAATATCGACAGATTCAGGAAGGAATCAACCCGTCAAATATGGGTCTGTTTTATTTCCTTTAATTACTGAACTCATAGATCTGTTGAAATCACGTATCATTGAGCATATAAAGATTTATATTAAAAACAGATAACTTTATCAAATAAACATATATTTTTGCATGTCATACGGTTTACCTTTAGGCTAATATAGTCTTAACAAAACTTTATTTGGGAACATTGGGAAGAAAACAGTGTAAGCAAGCATCAACAATCCTCGTTACATGGGTTAGGATTATTATAGGAAACCCGAAAGAATAACCCTAATCCTTAACCCTTAATATTAGTATGATAATACTGTTGACCGTTCACATAATAATTGTCTTAAAAGCAGCTTGTTAAGAAAGATCACAACCTAAATATTTTCTTTTGGTCTATAGAATGTATTTGGATAGTAGTATTAACGTTTTTGTTTTTTTTAGTAACACACGTAATCTCAATTGGAATATATAATCGTAAGTATATGAGCGTATTATGTGGACCGTCCACATAATCTGAGACACATGATATTGTATAACATATTGATTCTTAAGCAAAGCTCCTCTTGAATATATTCAGAAATGATCAGCTAATCTAATTAACACTGACAGCCTTCTGAACAAGGGCCAAACCCTCAAATCTCGAAATATTTCAGTTAATCATCCACTCCGTCAAACAAGGGTCTGTTTATATCCTTTATTTTCCGAAGTTGTAGGTCTGTCTATATCATGTGTCATTGAGCATAGAAAAATTGAAATTAAAAATAGATAGCCATATCATATTAAATGAAAGTCGGCTTACCTACATTGTAATGAAACTTGATCTCAACTTTAATTGGGAACATTGGAAATGAACCACTCCTGTAAACTGACCTCAATGACCACCGGTGCACGGGTTATGGTTGGCATTGGTGCCCCCCCCCCGCACCCTTACCCCCCGACTTAAAAAGAAAAGTGAAAATAAAACTTACTATTACCCTTATCCTGTAAGATAATACTCATAACCATTCAAATATTAATTGTTTAAAACGAAGCTGTTAAGACAATAGTGTGTATTAGGATAGTAGTGTAACGTGAATGGTTTTTATACTCATCCGTAGTAAGCTGTGCATTGAGCTACATAGCCCGCCATGTCATGAATATTTATATTCAAGTGGAATGTAATTTAGGAGGGTTAAATGCTAATTGATGTGTTTTATAGTCTTATTAAGAGAGTTATGGGTTAAGTAAATCGGTATTACCAGTGAATTTATTGTCTACAACATATCTGCATATGTTTAGGGGGATAATGTTGTTGTTGTAAATTAAATAATTAAAGAGATTTTACGTCACATGTTGTATTGTTTTATTGCTTAGTATATGTACCAGAGTGTCACCACTTGCACAGATTTTGAAAATTAATCTATATTGTAAACTTGCATTCACATATACTAAAGTCTTGTACGCAGAGATTTTTTATTTTCTTGTAATTGTAATATGGCCTGGTCTCTATTTACTACGATTAACTGATACACAAGCTAACCACGACATTTCCATAAAGGAACTTTTGACAGTATTCTCTGCTGTGCTAATGGGCCCCCGGAATGCAACAGTAGTATTGACGTTTTTGTTTAATAACCCACGTCATCTCAATTGAAATATATAATCATAATTGTATAATCGGTTTATGTGGATCGTCCACATTATATTATACGTATGATGTTGTATTGTTTATTGATTCTAAACCAAAACCGTATAATTGAAAATATTAAAAATTAATCAAGTACATTAATTCACAATAACGGTCTTCTGAATAAGGGCTACACACCCTCAAATCTCGACAGATTCAATAAGGAATCAACCCGTCAAATATGGGTCTGTTTTATATCCTGTATTTACAGAACTCGTAGATCTGTTTAAATCATGTGTATTGAATGTATTTAATATATTCATATAGATGTATAAACGTTTTTTTTTTCTTTTTTTCTGTAACACACGTAATCTCAATTGGAATATATAATCGTAAGTGTACGAGCGGATTATGTGGACCGTCCACATAATCTTATACACATTTCATTATATTTTTTATTGACTATAAACAAAAATTAGGGTTTTAAATTTATCAACTATATTAATTCAAAATAACTGTGTTCTAAGGAAGGACCCCGCGCCAAATATCGACAGATTCAGTAAGGAATCAACCCGTCAAATATGGGTCTGTTTTATATCCTGTATTTACAGAACTCGTAGATCTGTTTAAATCATGTGTATTGAATGTATTTAATATATTCATATAGAAGTTTAAACGTTTTTTTTTTCTTTTTTTCTGTAACACACGTAATCTCAATTGGAATATATAATCGTAAGTGTACGAGCGGATTATGTGGACCGTCCACATAATCTTATACACATTTCATTATATTTTTTATTGACTATAAACAAAAATTAGGGTTTTAAATTTATCAACTATATTAATTCAAAATAACTGTGTTCTAAGGAAGGACCCCGCGCCAAATATCGACAGATTCAGTAAGGAATCAACCCGTCAAATATGGGTCTGATTTATATCCTGTATTTACCGAACTCGTAGATCTGTTTAAATCATGTGTATTGAATGTATTTAATATATTCATATAGAAGTATTAACATTTTTTTTCTGTAACACACGTAATCTCAATTGGAATATACAATCGTAAGTGTACGAGCGGATTATGTGGACCGTCCACACAATCTTATACACATTTCATTGTATTGTTTATTGATTATAAACCAAAATTAGGGTTGAAAATTGATGAACTCTATTAATTCAAATAAACTATGTTCTTAGGAAAGACCCCGCGCCAAATATCGACAGATTCAGTAAGGAATCAACCCGTCAAATATGGGTCTGATTTATATCCTGTATTTACCGAACTCGTAGATCTGTTTAAATCATGTGTATTGAATGTATTTAATATATTCATATAGAAGTATTAACATTTTTTTTCTTCTGTAACACACGTATTCTCAATTGGAATATACAATCGTAAGTGTACGTGCGGATTATGTGGACCGTCCACACAATCTTATACACATTTCATTGTATTGTTTATTGATTATAAACCAAAATTAGGGTTGAAAATTGATGAACTCTATTAATTCAAATAAACTATGTTCTTAGGAAAGACCCCGCACCAAATATCGACAGATTCAGGAAGGAATCAACCCGTCAAATATGGGTCTGTTTTATTTCCTTTAATTACTGAACTCATAGATCTGTTGAAATCACGTATCATTGAGCATATAAAGATTTATATTAAAAACAGATAACTTTATCAAATAAACATATATTTTTGCATGTCATACGGTTTACCTTTAGGCTAATATAGTCTTAACAAAACTTTATTTGGGAACATTGGGAAGAAAACAGTGTAAGCAAGCATCAACAATCCTCGTTACATGGGTTAGGATTATTATAGGAAACCCGAAAGAATAACCCTAATCCTTAACCCTTAATATTAGTATGATAATACTGTTGACCGTTCACATAATAATTGTCTTAAAAGCAGCTTGTTAAGAAAGATCACAACCTAAATATTTTCTTTTGGTCTATAGAATGTATTTGGATAGTAGTATTAACGTTTTTGTTTTTTTTAGTAACACACGTAATCTCAATTGGAATATATAATCGTAAGTATATGAGCGTATTATGTGGACCGTCCACATAATCTGAGACACATGATATTGTATAACATATTGATTCTTAAGCAAAGCTCCTCTTGAATATATTCAGAAATGATCAGCTAATCTAATTAACACTGACAGCCTTCTGAACAAGGGCCAAACCCTCAAATCTCGAAATATTTCAGTTAATCATCCACTCCGTCAAACAAGGGTCTGTTTATATCCTTTATTTTCCGAAGTTGTAGGTCTGTCTATATCATGTGTCATTGAGCATAGAAAAATTGAAATTAAAAATAGATAGCCATATCATATTAAATGAAAGTCGGCTTACCTACATTGTAATGAAACTTGATCTCAACTTTAATTGGGAACATTGGAAATGAACCACTCCTGTAAACTGACCTCAATGACCACCGGTGCACGGGTTATGGTTGGCATTGGTGCCCCCCCCGCACCCTTACCCCCCGACTTAAAAAGAAAAGTGAAAATAAAACTTACTATTACCCTTATCCTGTAAGATAATACTCATAACCATTCAAATATTAATTGTTTAAAACGAAGCTGTTAAGACAATAGTGTGTATTAGGATAGTAGTGTAACGTGAATGGTTTTTATACTCATCCGTAGTAAGCTGTGCATTGAGCTACATAGCCCGCCATGTCATGAATATTTATATTCAAGTGGAATGTAATTTAGGAGGGTTAAATGCTAATTGATGTGTTTTATAGTCTTATTAAGAGAGTTATGGGTTAAGTAAATCGGTATTACCAGTGAATTTATTGTCTACAACATATCTGCATATGTTTAGGGGGATAATGTTGTTGTTGTAAATTAAATAATTAAAGAGATTTTACGTCACATGTTGTATTGTTTTATTGCTTAGTATATGTACCAGAGTGTCACCACTTACACAGATTTTGAAAATTAATCTATATTGTAAACTTGCATTCACATATACTAAAGTCTTGTACGCAGAGATTTTTTATTTTCTTGTAATTGTAATATGGCCTGGTCTCTATTTACTACGGTTAACTGATACCTAAGCTAACCACGACATTTCCATAAAGGAACTTTTGACAGTATTCTCTGCTGTGCTAATGGGCCCCCGGAATGCAACAGTAGTATTGACGTTTTTGTTTAATAACCCACGTCATCTCAATTGAAATATATAATCATAATTGTATAATCGGTTTATGTGGATCGTCCACATTATATTATACGTATGATGTTGTATTGTTTATTGATTCTAAACCAAAACCGTATAATTGAAAATATTAAAAATTAATCAAGTACATTAATTCACAATAACGGTCTTCTGAATAAGGGCTACACACCCTCAAATCTCGACAGATTCAATAAGGAATCAACCCGTCAAATATGGGTCTGTTTTATATCCTGTATTTACAGAACTCGTAGATCTGTTTAAATCATGTGTATTGAATGTATTTAATATATTCATATAGATGTATAAACGTTTTTTTTTTTTCTTTTTTTCTGTAACACACGTAATCTCAATTGGAATATATAATCGTAAGTGTACGAGCGGATTATGTGGACCGTCCACATAATCTTATACACATTTCATTATATTTTTTATTGACTATAAACAAAAATTAGGGTTGAAAATTTATCAACTATATTAATTCAAAATAACTGTGTTCTAAGGAAGGACCCCGCGCCAAATATCGACAGATTCAGTAAGGAATCAACCCGTCAAATATGGGTCTGTTTTATATCCTGTATTTACAGAACTCGTAGATCTGTTTAAATCATGTGTATTGAATGTATTTAATATATTCATATAGAAGTTTAAACGTTTTTTTTTTTCTTTTTTTCTGTAACACACGTAATCTCAATTGGAATATATAATCGTAAGTGTACGAGCGGATTATGTGGACCGTCCACATAATCTTATACACATTTCATTATATTTTTTATTGACTATAAACAAAAATTAGGGTTTTAAATTTATCAACTATATTAATTCAAAATAACTGTGTTCTAAGGAAGGACCCCGCGCCAAATATCGACAGATTCAGTAAGGAATCAACCCGTCAAATATGGGTCTGATTTATATCCTGTATTTACCGAACTCGTAGATCTGTTTAAATCATGTGTATTGAATGTATTTAATATATTCATATAGAAGTATTAACATTTTTTTTCTTCTGTAACACACGTAATCTCAATTGGAATATACAATCGTAAGTGTACGAGCGGATTATGTGGACCGTCCACACAATCTTATACACATTTCATTGTATTGTTTATTGATTATAAACCAAAATTAGGGTTGAAAATTGATGAACTCTATTAATTCAAATAAACTATGTTCTTAGGAAAGACCCCGCGCCAAATATCGACAGATTCAGTAAGGAATCAACCCGTCAAATATGGGTCTGTTTTATTTCCTTTAATTACTGAACTCATAGATCTGTTTAAATCATGTGTATTGAATGTATTTAATATATTCATATAGAAGTATTAACATTTTTTTTCTGTAACACACGTAATCTCAATTGGAATATACAATCGTAAGTGTACGAGCGGATTATGTGGACCGTCCACACAATCTTATACACATTTCATTGTATTGTTTATTGATTATAAACCAAAATTAGGGTTGAAAATTGATGAACTCTATTAATTCAAATAAACTATGTTCTTAGGAAAGACCCCGCGCCAAATATCGACAGATTCAGTAAGGAATCAACCCGTCAAATATGGGTCTGATTTATATCCTGTATTTACCGAACTCGTAGATCTGTTTAAATCATGTGTATTGAATGTATTTAATATATTCATATAGAAGTATTAACATTTTTTTTCTTCTGTAACACACGTATTCTCAATTGGAATATACAATCGTAAGTGTACGAGCGGATTATGTGGACCGTCCACACAATCTTATACACATTTCATTGTATTGTTTATTGATTATAAACCAAAATTAGGGTTGAAAATTGATGAACTCTATTAATTCAAATAAACTATGTTCTTAGGAAAGACCCCGCACCAAATATCGACAGATTCAGGAAGGAATCAACCCGTCAAATATGGGTCTGTTTTATTTCCTTTAATTACTGAACTCATAGATCTGTTGAAATCACGTATCATTGAGCATATAAAGATTTATATTAAAAACAGATAACTTTATCAAATAAACATATATTTTTGCATGTCATACGGTTTACCTTTAGGCTAATATAGTCTTAACAAAACTTTATTTGGGAACATTGGGAAGAAAACAGTGTAAGCAAGCATCAACAATCCTCGTTACATGGGTTAGGATTATTATAGGAAACCCGAAAGAATAACCCTAATCCTTAACCCTTAATATTAGTATGATAATACTGTTGACCGTTCACATAATAATTGTCTTAAAAGCAGCTTGTTAAGAAAGATCACAACCTAAATATTTTCTTTTGGTCTATAGAATGTATTTGGATAGTAGTATTAACGTTTTTGTTTTTTTTAGTAACACACGTAATCTCAATTGGAATATATAATCGTAAGTATATGAGCGTATTATGTGGACCGTCCACATAATCTGAGACACATGATATTGTATAACATATTGATTCTTAAGCAAAGCTCCTCTTGAATATATTCAGAAATGATCAGCTAATCTAATTAACACTGACAGCCTTCTGAACAAGGGCCAAACCCTCAAATCTCGAAATATTTCAGTTAATCATCCACTCCGTCAAACAAGGGTCTGTTTATATCCTTTATTTTCCGAAGTTGTAGGTCTGTCTATATCATGTGTCATTGAGCATAGAAAAATTGAAATTAAAAATAGATAGCCATATCATATTAAATGAAAGTCGGCTTACCTACATTGTAATGAAACTTGATCTCAACTTTAATTGGGAACATTGGAAATGAACCACTCCTGTAAACTGACCTCAATGACCACCGGTGCACGGGTTATGGTTGGCATTGGTGCCCCCCCCCGCACCCTTACCCCCCGACTTAAAAAGAAAAGTGAAAATAAAACTTACTATTACCCTTATCCTGTAAGATAATACTCATAACCATTCAAATATTAATTGTTTAAAACGAAGCTGTTAAGACAATAGTGTGTATTAGGATAGTAGTGTAACGTGAATGGTTTTTATACTCATCCGTAGTAAGCTGTGCATTGAGCTACATAGCCCGCCATGTCATGAATATTTATATTCAAGTGGAATGTAATTTAGGAGGGTTAAATGCTAATTGATGTGTTTTATAGTCTTATTAAGAGAGTTATGGGTTAAGTAAATCGGTATTACCAGTGAATTTATTGTCTACAACATATCTGCATATGTTTAGGGGGATAATGTTGTTGTTGTAAATTAAATAATTAAAGAGATTTTACGTCACATGTTGTATTGTTTTATTGCTTAGTATATGTACCAGAGTGTCACCACTTACACAGATTTTGAAAATTAATCTATATTGTAAACTTGCATTCACATATACTAAAGTCTTGTACGCAGAGATTTTTTATTTTCTTGTAATTGTAATATGGCCTGGTCTCTATTTACTACGATTAACTGATACACAAGCTAACCACGACATTTCCATAAAGGAACTTTTGACAGTATTCTCTGCTGTGCTAATGGGCCCCCGGAATGCAACAGTAGTATTGACGTTTTTGTTTAATAACCCACGTCATCTCAATTGAAATATATAATCATAATTGTATAATCGGTTTATGTGGATCGTCCACATTATATTATACGTATGATGTTGTATTGTTTATTGATTCTAAACCAAAACCGTATAATTGAAAATATTAAAAATTAATCAAGTACATTAATTCACAATAACGGTCTTCTGAATAAGGGCTACACACCCTCAAATCTCGACAGATTCAATAAGGAATCAACCCGTCAAATATGGGTCTGTTTTATATCCTGTATTTACAGAACTCGTAGATCTGTTTAAATCATGTGTATTGAATGTATTTAATATATTCATATAGATGTATAAACGTTTTTTTTTTCTTTTTTTCTGTAACACACGTAATCTCAATTGGAATATATAATCGTAAGTGTACGAGCGGATTATGTGGACCGTCCACATAATCTTATACACATTTCATTATATTTTTTATTGACTATAAACAAAAATTAGGGTTTTAAATTTATCAACTATATTAATTCAAAATAACTGTGTTCTAAGGAAGGACCCCGCGCCAAATATCGACAGATTCAGTAAGGAATCAACCCGTCAAATATGGGTCTGTTTTATATCCTGTATTTACAGAACTCGTAGATCTGTTTAAATCATGTGTATTGAATGTATTTAATATATTCATATAGAAGTTTAAACGTTTTTTTTTTCTTTTTTTCTGTAACACACGTAATCTCAATTGGAATATATAATCGTAAGTGTACGAGCGGATTATGTGGACCGTCCACATAATCTTATACACATTTCATTATATTTTTTATTGACTATAAACAAAAATTAGGGTTTTAAATTTATCAACTATATTAATTCAAAATAACTGTGTTCTAAGGAAGGACCCCGCGCCAAATATCGACAGATTCAGTAAGGAATCAACCCGTCAAATATGGGTCTGATTTATATCCTGTATTTACCGAACTCGTAGATCTGTTTAAATCATGTGTATTGAATGTATTTAATATATTCATATAGAAGTATTAACATTTTTTTTCTGTAACACACGTAATCTCAATTGGAATATACAATCGTAAGTGTACGAGCGGATTATGTGGACCGTCCACACAATCTTATACACATTTCATTGTATTGTTTATTGATTATAAACCAAAATTAGGGTTGAAAATTGATGAACTCTATTAATTCAAATAAACTATGTTCTTAGGAAAGACCCCGCGCCAAATATCGACAGATTCAGTAAGGAATCAACCCGTCAAATATGGGTCTGATTTATATCCTGTATTTACCGAACTCGTAGATCTGTTTAAATCATGTGTATTGAATGTATTTAATATATTCATATAGAAGTATTAACATTTTTTTTCTGTAACACACGTAATCTCAATTGGAATATACAATCGTAAGTGTACGAGCGGATTATGTGGACCGTCCACACAATCTTATACACATTTCATTGTATTGTTTATTGATTATAAACCAAAATTAGGGTTGAAAATTGATGAACTCTATTAATTCAAATAAACTATGTTCTTAGGAAAGACCCCGCGCCAAATATCGACAGATTCAGTAAGGAATCAACCCGTCAAATATGGGTCTGATTTATATCCTGTATTTACCGAACTCGTAGATCTGTTTAAATCATGTGTATTGAATGTATTTAATATATTCATATAGAAGTATTAACATTTTTTTTCTTCTGTAACACACGTATTCTCAATTGGAATATACAATCGTAAGTGTACGAGCGGATTATGTGGACCGTCCACACAATCTTATACACATTTCATTGTATTGTTTATTGATTATAAACCAAAATTAGGGTTGAAAATTGATGAACTCTATTAATTCAAATAAACTATGTTCTTAGGAAAGACCCCGCACCAAATATCGACAGATTCAGGAAGGAATCAACCCGTCAAATATGGGTCTGTTTTATTTCCTTTAATTACTGAACTCATAGATCTGTTGAAATCACGTATCATTGAGCATATAAAGATTTATATTAAAAACAGATAACTTTATCAAATAAACATATATTTTTGCATGTCATACGGTTTACCTTTAGGCTAATATAGTCTTAACAAAACTTTATTTGGGAACATTGGGAAGAAAACAGTGTAAGCAAGCATCAACAATCCTCGTTACATGGGTTAGGATTATTATAGGAAACCCGAAAGAATAACCCTAATCCTTAACCCTTAATATTAGTATGATAATACTGTTGACCGTTCACATAATAATTGTCTTAAAAGCAGCTTGTTAAGAAAGATCACAACCTAAATATTTTCTTTTGGTCTATAGAATGTATTTGGATAGTAGTATTAACGTTTTTGTTTTTTTTAGTAACACACGTAATCTCAATTGGAATATATAATCGTAAGTATATGAGCGTATTATGTGGACCGTCCACATAATCTGAGACACATGATATTGTATAACATATTGATTCTTAAGCAAAGCTCCTCTTGAATATATTCAGAAATGATCAGCTAATCTAATTAACACTGACAGCCTTCTGAACAAGGGCCAAACCCTCAAATCTCGAAATATTTCAGTTAATCATCCACTCCGTCAAACAAGGGTCTGTTTATATCCTTTATTTTCCGAAGTTGTAGGTCTGTCTATATCATGTGTCATTGAGCATAGAAAAATTGAAATTAAAAATAGATAGCCATATCATATTAAATGAAAGTCGGCTTACCTACATTGTAATGAAACTTGATCTCAACTTTAATTGGGAACATTGGAAATGAACCACTCCTGTAAACTGACCTCAATGACCACCGGTGCACGGGTTATGGTTGGCATTGGTGCCCCCCCCCCGCACCCTTACCCCCCGACTTAAAAAGAAAAGTGAAAATAAAACTTACTATTACCCTTATCCTGTAAGATAATACTCATAACCATTCAAATATTAATTGTTTAAAACGAAGCTGTTAAGACAATAGTGTGTATTAGGATAGTAGTGTAACGTGAATGGTTTTTATACTCATCCGTAGTAAGCTGTGCATTGAGCTACATAGCCCGCCATGTCATGAATATTTATATTCAAGTGGAATGTAATTTAGGAGGGTTAAATGCTAATTGGTGTGTTTTATAGTCTTATTAAGAGAGTTATGGGTTAAGTAAATCGGTATTACCAGTGAATTTATTGTCTACAACATATCTGCATATGTTTAGGGGGATAATGTTGTTGTTGTAAATTAAATAATTAAAGAGATTTTACGTCACATGTTGTATTGTTTTATTGCTTAGTATATGTACCAGAGTGTCACCACTTATACAGATTTTGAAAATTAATCTATATTGTAAACTTGCATTCACATATACTAAAGTCTTGTACGCAGAGATTTTTTATTTTCTTGTAATTGTAATATGGCCTGGTCTCTATTTACTACGATTAACTGATACACAAGCTAACCACGACATTTCCATAAAGGAACTTTTGACAGTATTCTCTGCTGTGCTAATGGGCCCCCGGAATGCAACAGTAGTATTGACGTTTTTGTTTAATAACCCACGTCATCTCAATTGAAATATATAATCATAATTGTATAATCGGTTTATGTGGATCGTCCACATTATATTATACGTATGATGTTGTATTGTTTATTGATTCTAAACCAAAACCGTATAATTGAAAATATTAAAAATTAATCAAGTACATTAATTCACAATAACGGTCTTCTGAATAAGGGCTACACACCCTCAAATCTCGACAGATTCAATAAGGAATCAACCCGTCAAATATGGGTCTGTTTTATATCCTGTATTTACAGAACTCGTAGATCTGTTTAAATCATGTGTATTGAATGTATTTAATATATTCATATAGATGTATAAACGTTTTTTTTTTTCTTTTTTTCTGTAACACACGTAATCTCAATTGGAATATATAATCGTAAGTGTACGAGCGGATTATGTGGACCGTCCACATAATCTTATACACATTTCATTATATTTTTTATTGACTATAAACAAAAATTAGGGTTTTAAATTTATCAACTATATTAATTCAAAATAACTGTGTTCTAAGGAAGGACCCCGCGCCAAATATCGACAGATTCAGTAAGGAATCAACCCGTCAAATATGGGTCTGTTTTATATCCTGTATTTACAGAACTCGTAGATCTGTTTAAATCATGTGTATTGAATGTATTTAATATATTCATATAGAAGTTTAAACGTTTCTTTCTTCTTTTTTTCTGTAACACACGTAATCTCAATTGGAATATATAATCGTAAGTGTACGAGCGGATTATGTGGACAGTCCACACAATCTTATACACATTTCATTGTATTGTTTATTGATTATAAACCAAAATTACGGTTGAAAATTGATGAACTCTATTAATTCAAATAAACTATGTTCTTAGGAAAGACCCCGCACCAAATATCGACAGATTCAGTAAAGGATCAATCCGTCAAATATGGGTCTGTTTTATATCCTGTATTTACCGAACTCGTAGATCTGTTTAAATCATGTGTATTGAATGTATTTAATATATTCATATAGAAGTATTAACATTTTTTTTTCTGTAACACACGTATTCTCAATTGGAATATACAATCGTAAGTGTACGAGCGGATTATGTGGACCGTCCACACAATCTTATACACATTTCATTGTATTGTTTATTGATTATAAACCAAAATTAGGGTTGAAAATTGATGAACTCTATTAATTCAAATAAACTATGTTCTTAGGAAAGACCCCGCACCAAATATCGACAGATTCAGGAAGGAATCAACCCGTCAAATATGGGTCTGTTTTATTTCCTTTAATTACTGAACTCATAGATCTGTTGAAATCACGTATCATTGAGCATATAAAGATTTATATTAAAAACAGATAACTTTATCAAATAAACATATATTTTTGCATGTCATACGGTTTACCTTTAGGCTAATATAGTCTTAACAAAACTTTATTTGGGAACATTGGGAAGAAGAAAGTGTAAGCAAGCATCAACAATCCTCGTTACATGGGTTAGGATTATTATAGGAAACCCGAAAGAATAACCCTAATCCTTAACCCTTAATATTAGTATGATAATACTGTTGACCGTTCACATAATAATTGTCTTAAAAGCAGCTTGTTAAGAAAGATCACAACCTAAATATTTTCTTTTGGTCTATAGAATGTATTTGGATAGTAGTATTAACGTTTTTGTTTTTTTTAGTAACACACGTAATCTCATTTGGAATATATAATCGTAAGTATATGAGCGTATTATGTGGACCGTCCACATAATCTGAGACACATGATATTGTATAACATATTGATTCTTAAGCAAAGCTCCTCTTGAATATATTCAGAAATGATCAGCTAATCTAATTAACACTGACAGCCTTCTGAACAAGGGCCAAACCCTCAAATCTCGAAATATTTCAGTTAATCATCCACTCCGTCAAACAAGGGTCTGTTTATATCCTTTATTTTCCGAAGTTGTAGGTCTGTCTATATCATGTGTCATTGAGCATAGAAAAATTAAAATTAAAAATAGATAGCCATATCATATTAAATGAAAGTCGGCTTACCTACATTGTAATGAAACTTGATCTCAACTTTAATTGGGAACATTGGAAATGAACCACTCCTGTAAACTGACCTCAATGACCACCGGTGCACGGGTTATGGTTGGCATTGGTGCCCCCCCCCCCGCACCCTTACCCCCCGACTTAAAAAGAAAAGTGAAAATAAAACTTACTATTACCCTTATCCTGTAAGATAATACTCATAACCATTCAAATATTAATTGTTTAAAACGAAGCTGTTAAGACAATAGTGTGTATTAGGATAGTAGTGTAACGTGAATGGTTTTTATACTCATCCGTAGTAAGCTGTGCATTGAGCTGCATAGCCCGCCATGTCATGAATATTTATATTCAAGTGGAATGTAATTTAGGAGGGTTAAATGCTAATTGATGTGTTTTATAGTCTTATTAAGAGAGTTATGGGTTAAGTAAATCGGTATTACCAGTGAATTTATTGTCTACAACATATCTGCATATGTTTAGGGGGATAATGTTGTTGTTGTAAATTAAATAGTTAAAAAGATTTTACGTCACATGTTGTATTGTTTTATTGCTTAGTATATGTACCAGAGTGTCACCACTAACACAGATTTTGAAAATTAATCTATATTGTAAACTTGCATTCACATATACTAAAGTCTTGTACGCAGAGATTTTTTATTTTCTTGTAATTGTAATATGGCCTGGTCTCTATTTACTACGGTTAACTGATACCTAAGCTAACCACGACATTTCCATAAAGGAACTTTTGACAGTATTCTCTGCTGTGCTAATGGGCCCCCGGAATGCAACAGTAGTATTGACGTTTTTGTTTAATAACCCACGTCATCTCAATTGAAATATATAATCATAATTGTATAATCGGTTTATGTGGATCGTCCACATTATATTATACGTATGATGTTGTATTGTTTATTGATTCTAAACCAAAACCGTATAATTGAAAATATTAAAAATTAATCAAGTACATTAATTCACAATAACGGTCTTCTGAATAAGGGCTACACACCCTCAAATCTCGACAGATTCAATAAGGAATCAACCCGTCAAATATGGGTCTGTTTTATATCCTGTATTTACAGAACTCGTAGATCTGTTTAAATCATGTGTATTGAATGTATTTAATATATTCATATAGATGTATAAACGTTTTTTTTTTTTTTTTTTTCTGTAACACACGTAATCTCAATTGGAATATATAATCGTAAGTGTACGAGCGGATTATGTGGACCGTCCACATAATCTTATACACATTTCATTATATTTTTTATTGACTATAAACAAAAATTAGGGTTGAAAATTTATCAACTATATTAATTCAAAATAACTGTGTTCTAAGGAAGGACCCCGCGCCAAATATCGACAGATTCAGTAAGGAATCAACCCGTCAAATATGGGTCTGTTTTATATCCTGTATTTACAGAACTCGTAGATCTGTTTAAATCATGTGTATTGAATGTATTTAATATATTCATATAGAAGTTTAAACGTTTTTTTTTTCTTTTTTTCTGTAACACACGTAATCTCAATTGGAATATATAATCGTAAGTGTACGAGCGGATTATGTGGACCGTCCACATAATCTTATACACATTTCATTATATTTTTTATTGACTATAAACAAAAATTAGGGTTTTAAATTTATCAACTATATTAATTCAAAATAACTGTGTTCTAAGGAAGGACCCCGCGCCAAATATCGACAGATTCAGTAAGGAATCAACCCGTCAAATATGGGTCTGATTTATATCCTGTATTTACCGAACTCGTAGATCTGTTTAAATCATGTGTATTGAATGTATTTAATATATTCATATAGAAGTATTAACATTTTTTTTCTTCTGTAACACACGTAATCTCAATTGGAATATACAATCGTAAGTGTACGAGCGGATTATGTGGACCGTCCACACAATCTTATACACATTTCATTGTATTGTTTATTGATTATAAACCAAAATTAGGGTTGAAAATTGATGAACTCTATTAATTCAAATAAACTATGTTCTTAGGAAAGACCCCGCGCCAAATATCGACAGATTCAGTAAGGAATCAACCCGTCAAATATGGGTCTGTTTTATTTCCTTTAATTACTGAACTCATAGATCTGTTTAAATCATGTGTATTGAATGTATTTAATATATTCATATAGAAGTATTAACATTTTTTTTCTGTAACACACGTAATCTCAATTGGAATATACAATCGTAAGTGTACGAGCGGATTATGTGGACCGTCCACACAATCTTATACACATTTCATTGTATTGTTTATTGATTATAAACCAAAATTAGGGTTGAAAATTGATGAACTCTATTAATTCAAATAAACTATGTTCTTAGGAAAGACCCCGCGCCAAATATCGACAGATTCAGTAAGGAATCAACCCGTCAAATATGGGTCTGATTTATATCCTGTATTTACCGAACTCGTAGATCTGTTTAAATCATGTGTATTGAATGTATTTAATATATTCATATAGAAGTATTAACATTTTTTTTCTTCTGTAACACACGTATTCTCAATTGGAATATACAATCGTAAGTGTACGAGCGGATTATGTGGACCGTCCACACAATCTTATACACATTTCATTGTATTGTTTATTGATTATAAACCAAAATTAGGGTTGAAAATTGATGAACTCTATTAATTCAAATAAACTATGTTCTTAGGAAAGACCCCGCACCAAATATCGACAGATTCAGGAAGGAATCAACCCGTCAAATATGGGTCTGTTTTATTTCCTTTAATTACTGAACTCATAGATCTGTTGAAATCACGTATCATTGAGCATATAAAGATTTATATTAAAAACAGATAACTTTATCAAATAAACATATATTTTTGCATGTCATACGGTTTACCTTTAGGCTAATATAGTCTTAACAAAACTTTATTTGGGAACATTGGGAAGAAAACAGTGTAAGCAAGCATCAACAATCCTCGTTACATGGGTTAGGATTATTATAGGAAACCCGAAAGAATAACCCTAATCCTTAACCCTTAATATTAGTATGATAATACTGTTGACCGTTCACATAATAATTGTCTTAAAAGCAGCTTGTTAAGAAAGATCACAACCTAAATATTTTCTTTTGGTCTATAGAATGTATTTGGATAGTAGTATTAACGTTTTTGTTTTTTTTAGTAACACACGTAATCTCAATTGGAATATATAATCGTAAGTATATGAGCGTATTATGTGGACCGTCCACATAATCTGAGACACATGATATTGTATAACATATTGATTCTTAAGCAAAGCTCCTCTTGAATATATTCAGAAATGATCAGCTAATCTAATTAACACTGACAGCCTTCTGAACAAGGGCCAAACCCTCAAATCTCGAAATATTTCAGTTAATCATCCACTCCGTCAAACAAGGGTCTGTTTATATCCTTTATTTTCCGAAGTTGTAGGTCTGTCTATATCATGTGTCATTGAGCATAGAAAAATTGAAATTAAAAATAGATAGCCATATCATATTAAATGAAAGTCGGCTTACCTACATTGTAATGAAACTTGATCTCAACTTTAATTGGGAACATTGGAAATGAACCACTCCTGTAAACTGACCTCAATGACCACCGGTGCACGGGTTATGGTTGGCATTGGTGCCCCCCCCCCCGCACCCTTACCCCCCGACTTAAAAAGAAAAGTGAAAATAAAACTTACTATTACCCTTATCCTGTAAGATAATACTCATAACCATTCAAATATTAATTGTTTAAAACGAAGCTGTTAAGACAATAGTGTGTATTAGGATAGTAGTGTAACGTGAATGGTTTTTATACTCATCCGTAGTAAGCTGTGCATTGAGCTACATAGCCCGCCATGTCATGAATATTTATATTCAAGTGGAATGTAATTTAGGAGGGTTAAATGCTAATTGATGTGTTTTATAGTCTTATTAAGAGAGTTATGGGTTAAGTAAATCGGTATTACCAGTGAATTTATTGTCTACAACATATCTGCATATGTTTAGGGGGATAATGTTGTTGTTGTAAATTAAATAATTAAAGAGATTTTACGTCACATGTTGTATTGTTTTATTGCTTAGTATATGTACCAGAGTGTCACCACTTACACAGATTTTGAAAATTAATCTATATTGTAAACTTGCATTCACATATACTAAAGTCTTGTACGCAGAGATTTTTTATTTTCTTGTAATTGTAATATGGCCTGGTCTCTATTTACTACGATTAACTGATACACAAGCTAACCACGACATTTCCATAAAGGAACTTTTGACAGTATTCTCTGCTGTGCTAATGGGCCCCCGGAATGCAACAGTAGTATTGACGTTTTTGTTTAATAACCCACGTCATCTCAATTGAAATATATAATCATAATTGTATAATCGGTTTATGTGGATCGTCCACATTATATTATACGTATGATGTTGTATTGTTTATTGATTCTAAACCAAAACCGTATAATTGAAAATATTAAAAATTAATCAAGTACATTAATTCACAATAACGGTCTTCTGAATAAGGGCTACACACCCTCAAATCTCGACAGATTCAATAAGGAATCAACCCGTCAAATATGGGTCTGTTTTATATCCTGTATTTACAGAACTCGTAGATCTGTTTAAATCATGTGTATTGAATGTATTTAATATATTCATATAGATGTATAAACGTTTTTTTTTTCTTTTTTTCTGTAACACACGTAATCTCAATTGGAATATATAATCGTAAGTGTACGAGCGGATTATGTGGACCGTCCACATAATCTTATACACATTTCATTATATTTTTTATTGACTATAAACAAAAATTAGGGTTTTAAATTTATCAACTATATTAATTCAAAATAACTGTGTTCTAAGGAAGGACCCCGCGCCAAATATCGACAGATTCAGTAAGGAATCAACCCGTCAAATATGGGTCTGTTTTATATCCTGTATTTACAGAACTCGTAGATCTGTTTAAATCATGTGTATTGAATGTATTTAATATATTCATATAGAAGTTTAAACGTTTTTTTTTTCTTTTTTTCTGTAACACACGTAATCTCAATTGGAATATATAATCGTAAGTGTACGAGCGGATTATGTGGACCGTCCACATAATCTTATACACATTTCATTATATTTTTTATTGACTATAAACAAAAATTAGGGTTTTAAATTTATCAACTATATTAATTCAAAATAACTGTGTTCTAAGGAAGGACCCCGCGCCAAATATCGACAGATTCAGTAAGGAATCAACCCGTCAAATATGGGTCTGATTTATATCCTGTATTTACCGAACTCGTAGATCTGTTTAAATCATGTGTATTGAATGTATTTAATATATTCATATAGAAGTATTAACATTTTTTTTCTTCTGTAACACACGTAATCTCAATTGGAATATACAATCGTAAGTGTACGAGCGGATTATGTGGACCGTCCACACAATCTTATACACATTTCATTGTATTGTTTATTGATTATAAACCAAAATTAGGGTTGAAAATTGATGAACTCTATTAATTCAAATAAACTATGTTCTTAGGAAAGACCCCGCGCCAAATATCGACAGATTCAGTAAGGAATCAACCCGTCAAATATGGGTCTGATTTATATCCTGTATTTACCGAACTCGTAGATCTGTTTAAATCATGTGTATTGAATGTATTTAATATATTCATATAGAAGTATTAACATTTTTTTTCTGTAACACACGTAATCTCAATTGGAATATACAATCGTAAGTGTACGAGCGGATTATGTGGACCGTCCACACAATCTTATACACATTTCATTGTATTGTTTATTGATTATAAACCAAAATTAGGGTTGAAAATTGATGAACTCTATTAATTCAAATAAACTATGTTCTTAGGAAAGACCCCGCGCCAAATATCGACAGATTCAGTAAGGAATCAACCCGTCAAATATGGGTCTGATTTATATCCTGTATTTACCGAACTCGTAGATCTGTTTAAATCATGTGTATTGAATGTATTTAATATATTCATATAGAAGTATTAACATTTTTTTTCTTCTGTAACACACGTATTCTCAATTGGAATATACAATCGTAAGTGTACGAGCGGATTATGTGGACCGTCCACACAATCTTATACACATTTCATTGTATTGTTTATTGATTATAAACCAAAATTAGGGTTGAAAATTGATGAACTCTATTAATTCAAATAAACTATGTTCTTAGGAAAGACCCCGCACCAAATATCGACAGATTCAGGAAGGAATCAACCCGTCAAATATGGGTCTGTTTTATTTCCTTTAATTACTGAACTCATAGATCTGTTGAAATCACGTATCATTGAGCATATAAAGATTTATATTAAAAACAGATAACTTTATCAAATAAACATATATTTTTGCATGTCATACGGTTTACCTTTAGGCTAATATAGTCTTAACAAAACTTTATTTGGGAACATTGGGAAGAAAACAGTGTAAGCAAGCATCAACAATCCTCGTTACATGGGTTAGGATTATTATAGGAAACCCGAAAGAATAACCCTAATCCTTAACCCTTAATATTAGTATGATAATACTGTTGACCGTTCACATAATAATTGTCTTAAAAGCAGCTTGTTAAGAAAGATCACAACCTAAATATTTTCTTTTGGTCTATAGAATGTATTTGGATAGTAGTATTAACGTTTTTGTTTTTTTTAGTAACACACGTAATCTCAATTGGAATATATAATCGTAAGTATATGAGCGTATTATGTGGACCGTCCACATAATCTGAGACACATGATATTGTATAACATATTGATTCTTAAGCAAAGCTCCTCTTGAATATATTCAGAAATGATCAGCTAATCTAATTAACACTGACAGCCTTCTGAACAAGGGCCAAACCCTCAAATCTCGAAATATTTCAGTTAATCATCCACTCCGTCAAACAAGGGTCTGTTTATATCCTTTATTTTCCGAAGTTGTAGGTCTGTCTATATCATGTGTCATTGAGCATAGAAAAATTGAAATTAAAAATAGATAGCCATATCATATTAAATGAAAGTCGGCTTACCTACATTGTAATGAAACTTGATCTCAACTTTAATTGGGAACATTGGAAATGAACCACTCCTGTAAACTGACCTCAATGACCACCGGTGCACGGGTTATGGTTGGCATTGGTGCCCCCCCCCCCCGCACCCTTACCCCCCGACTTAAAAAGAAAAGTGAAAATAAAACTTACTATTACCCTTATCCTGTAAGATAATACTCATAACCATTCAAATATTAATTGTTTAAAACGAAGCTGTTAAGACAATAGTGTGTATTAGGATAGTAGTGTAACGTGAATGGTTTTTATACTCATCCGTAGTAAGCTGTGCATTGAGCTACATAGCCCGCCATGTCATGAATATTTATATTCAAGTGGAATGTAATTTAGGAGGGTTAAATGCTAATTGGTGTGTTTTATAGTCTTATTAAGAGAGTTATGGGTTAAGTAAATCAGTATTACCAGTGAATTTATTGTCTACAACATATCTGCATATGTTTAGGGGGATAATGTTGTTGTTGTAAATTAAATAATTAAAGAGATTTTACGTCACATGTTGTATTGTTTTATTGCTTAGTATATGTACCAGAGTGTCACCACTTATACAGATTTTGAAAATTAATCTATATTGTAAACTTGCATTCACATATACTAAAGTCTTGTACGCAGAGATTTTTTATTTTCTTGTAATTGTAATATGGCCTGGTCTCTATTTACTACGATTAACTGATACACAAGCTAACCACGACATTTCCATAAAGGAACTTTTGACAGTATTCTCTGCTGTGCTAATGGGCCCCCGGAATGCAACAGTAGTATTGACGTTTTTGTTTAATAACCCACGTCATCTCAATTGAAATATATAATCATAATTGTATAATCGGTTTATGTGGATCGTCCACATTATATTATACGTATGATGTTGTATTGTTTATTGATTCTAAACCAAAACCGTATAATTGAAAATATTAAAAATTAATCAAGTACATTAATTCACAATAACGGTCTTCTGAATAAGGGCTACACACCCTCAAATCTCGACAGATTCAATAAGGAATCAACCCGTCAAATATGGGTCTGTTTTATATCCTGTATTTACAGAACTCGTAGATCTGTTTAAATCATGTGTATTGAATGTATTTAATATATTCATATAGATGTATAAACGTTTTTTTTTTTCTTTTTTTCTGTAACACACGTAATCTCAATTGGAATATATAATCGTAAGTGTACGAGCGGATTATGTGGACCGTCCACATAATCTTATACACATTTCATTATATTTTTTATTGACTATAAACAAAAATTAGGGTTTTAAATTTATCAACTATATTAATTCAAAATAACTGTGTTCTAAGGAAGGACCCCGCGCCAAATATCGACAGATTCAGTAAGGAATCAACCCGTCAAATATGGGTCTGTTTTATATCCTGTATTTACAGAACTCGTAGATCTGTTTAAATCATGTGTATTGAATGTATTTAATATATTCATATAGAAGTTTAAACGTTTCTTTCTTCTTTTTTTCTGTAACACACGTAATCTCAATTGGAATATATAATCGTAAGTGTACGAGCGGATTATGTGGACAGTCCACACAATCTTATACACATTTCATTGTATTGTTTATTGATTATAAACCAAAATTACGGTTGAAAATTGATGAACTCTATTAATTCAAATAAACTATGTTCTTAGGAAAGACCCCGCACCAAATATCGACAGATTCAGTAAAGGATCAATCCGTCAAATATGGGTCTGTTTTATATCCTGTATTTACCGAACTCGTAGATCTGTTTAAATCATGTGTATTGAATGTATTTAATATATTCATATAGAAGTATTAACATTTTTTTTTCTGTAACACACGTATTCTCAATTGGAATATACAATCGTAAGTGTACGAGCGGATTATGTGGACCGTCCACACAATCTTATACACATTTCATTGTATTGTTTATTGATTATAAACCAAAATTAGGGTTGAAAATTGATGAACTCTATTAATTCAAATAAACTATGTTCTTAGGAAAGACCCCGCACCAAATATCGACAGATTCAGGAAGGAATCAACCCGTCAAATATGGGTCTGTTTTATTTCCTTTAATTACTGAACTCATAGATCTGTTGAAATCACGTATCATTGAGCATATAAAGATTTATATTAAAAACAGATAACTTTATCAAATAAACATATATTTTTGCATGTCATACGGTTTACCTTTAGGCTAATATAGTCTTAACAAAACTTTATTTGGGAACATTGGGAAGAAGAAAGTGTAAGCAAGCATCAACAATCCTCGTTACATGGGTTAGGATTATTATAGGAAACCCGAAAGAATAACCCTAATCCTTAACCCTTAATATTAGTATGATAATACTGTTGACCGTTCACATAATAATTGTCTTAAAAGCAGCTTGTTAAGAAAGATCACAACCTAAATATTTTCTTTTGGTCTATAGAATGTATTTGGATAGTAGTATTAACGTTTTTGTTTTTTTTAGTAACACACGTAATCTCATTTGGAATATATAATCGTAAGTATATGAGCGTATTATGTGGACCGTCCACATAATCTGAGACACATGATATTGTATAACATATTGATTCTTAAGCAAAGCTCCTCTTGAATATATTCAGAAATGATCAGCTAATCTAATTAACACTGACAGCCTTCTGAACAAGGGCCAAACCCTCAAATCTCGAAATATTTCAGTTAATCATCCACTCCGTCAAACAAGGGTCTGTTTATATCCTTTATTTTCCGAAGTTGTAGGTCTGTCTATATCATGTGTCATTGAGCATAGAAAAATTAAAATTAAAAATAGATAGCCATATCATATTAAATGAAAGTCGGCTTACCTACATTGTAATGAAACTTGATCTCAACTTTAATTGGGAACATTGGAAATGAACCACTCCTGTAAACTGACCTCAATGACCACCGGTGCACGGGTTATGGTTGGCATTGGTGCCCCCCCCCCCGCACCCTTACCCCCCGACTTAAAAAGAAAAGTGAAAATAAAACTTACTATTACCCTTATCCTGTAAGATAATACTCATAACCATTCAAATATTAATTGTTTAAAACGAAGCTGTTAAGACAATAGTGTGTATTAGGATAGTAGTGTAACGTGAATGGTTTTTATACTCATCCGTAGTAAGCTGTGCATTGAGCTGCATAGCCCGCCATGTCATGAATATTTATATTCAAGTGGAATGTAATTTAGGAGGGTTAAATGCTAATTGATGTGTTTTATAGTCTTATTAAGAGAGTTATGGGTTAAGTAAATCGGTATTACCAGTGAATTTATTGTCTACAACATATCTGCATATGTTTAGGGGGATAATGTTGTTGTTGTAAATTAAATAGTTAAAAAGATTTTACGTCACATGTTGTATTGTTTTATTGCTTAGTATATGTACCAGAGTGTCACCACTAACACAGATTTTGAAAATTAATCTATATTGTAAACTTGCATTCACATATACTAAAGTCTTGTACGCAGAGATTTTTTATTTTCTTGTAATTGTAATATGGCCTGGTCTCTATTTACTACGGTTAACTGATACCTAAGCTAACCACGACATTTCCATAAAGGAACTTTTGACAGTATTCTCTGCTGTGCTAATGGGCCCCCGGAATGCAACAGTAGTATTGACGTTTTTGTTTAATAACCCACGTCATCTCAATTGAAATATATAATCATAATTGTATAATCGGTTTATGTGGATCGTCCACATTATATTATACGTATGATGTTGTATTGTTTATTGATTCTAAACCAAAACCGTATAATTGAAAATATTAAAAATTAATCAAGTACATTAATTCACAATAACGGTCTTCTGAATAAGGGCTACACACCCTCAAATCTCGACAGATTCAATAAGGAATCAACCCGTCAAATATGGGTCTGTTTTATATCCTGTATTTACAGAACTCGTAGATCTGTTTAAATCATGTGTATTGAATGTATTTAATATATTCATATAGATGTATAAACGTTTTTTTTTTTTCTTTTTTTCTTTTTTTCTGTAACACACGTAATCTCAATTGGAATATATAATCGTAAGTGTACGAGCGGATTATGTGGACCGTCCACATAATCCTATACACATTTCATTATATTTTTTATTGACTATAAACAAAAATTAGGGTTTTAAATTTATCAACTATATTAATTCAAAATAACTGTGTTCTAAGGAAGGACCCCGCGCCAAATATCGACAGATTCAGTAAGGAATCAACCCGTCAAATATGGGTCTGTTTTATATCCTGTATTTACAGAACTCGTAGATCTGTTTAAATCATGTGTATTGAATGTATTGAATATATTCATATAGAAGTATAAACGTTTTTTTTTTTTTTTTTTTTTTCTGTAACACACGTAATCTCAATTGGAATATATAATCGTAAGTGTACGAGCGGATTATGTGGACCGTCCACATAATCTTATACACATTTCATTATATTTTTTATTGACTATAAACAAAAATTAGGGTTTTAAATTTATCAACTATATTAATTCAAAATAACTGTGTTCTAAGAAAGGACCCCGCGCCAAATATCGACAGATTCAGTAAGGAATCAACCCGTCAAATATGGGTCTGTTTTATATCCTGTATTTACAGAACTCGTAGATCTGTTTAAATCATGTGTATTGAATGTATTTAATATATTCATATAGAAGTATAAACGTTTTTTTTTTTTTTTTTTTTTTTTCTGTAGCACACGTAATCTCAATTGGAATATATAATCGTAAGTGTACGAGCGGATTATGTGGACCGTCCACATAATCTTATACACATTTCATTATATTTTTTATTGACTATAAACAAAAATTAGGGTTTTAAATTGATCAACTATATTAATTCAAAATAACTGTGTTCTAAGGAAGGACCCCGCGCCAAATATCGACAGATTCAGTAAGGAATCAACCCGTCAAATATGGGTCTGATTTATATCCTGTATTTACAGAACTCGTAGATCTGTTTAAATCATGTGTATTGAATGTATTTAATATATTCATATAGAAGTATTAACATTTTTTTTCTGTAACACACGTAATCTCAATTGGAATATACAATCGTAAGTGTACGAGCGGATTATGTGGACCGTCCACACAATCTTATACACATTTCATTGTATTGTTTATTGATTATAAACCAAAATTAGGGTTGAAAATTGATGAACTCTATTAATTCAAATAAACTATGTTCTTAGGAAAGACCCCGCGCCAAATATCGACAGATTCAGTAAGGAATCAACCCGTCAAATATGGGTCTGATTTATATCCTGTATTTACCGAACTCGTAGATCTGTTTAAATCATGTGTATTGAATGTATTTAATATATTCATATAGAAGTATTAACACTTTTTTTTTTGTAACACACGTAATCTCAATTGGAATATACAATCGTAAGTGTACGAGCGGATTATGTGGACCGTCCACACAATCTTAAACACATTTCATTGTATTTTTTATTGATTATAAACCAAAATTAGGGTTGAAAATTGATGAACTCTATTAATTCAAAATATCCGTTCTTAGGAAGGACCCCGCGCCAAATATCTACAGATTCAGTAAGGAATCAACCCGTCAAATATGGGTCTGTTTTATATCCTGTATTTACCGAACTCGTAGATCTGTTTGAATCATGTGTATTGAATGTATTGAATATATTCATATAGTAGTATTAACGTTTTGTATTGTTTATTGATTATAAACCAAAAATAGGGTTTAAAAGTTATCAACTACATTAATTCAAAACAATTGTGTTCTTAGGAAAGACCCCGCACCAAATATCGACAGGTTCAGTAAAGGATCAATCCGTCAAATATGGGTCTGTTTTATATCCTGTATTTACCGAACTCGTAGATCTGTTTGAATCATGTGTATTGAATGTATTGAATATATTCATATAGTAGTATTAACGTCTTTTTTTTCCGTAACACACGTAATCTCAATTGGAATATATAATCGTAAGTGTACGAGCGGATTATGTGGACCGTCCACATAATCTTATACACATTTCATTGTATTGTTTATTGATTATAAACCAAAATTAGGGCATAAATTTTATCAACTACATTAATTCAAAACAACTGTGTTCAAAGGAAGGACCCCGCACCAAATATCGATAGATTCAGTAAGGAATCAACCCGTCAAATATGGATCTGTTTTATAACCTTTAATTACTGAACTCGTAGATCTGTTTAAATCATGTATATAAAGATTTATATTAAAAACAGATAGCTTTATCCAAAAAAATATATATTTTTGCATGTCATACTGTTTACCTTTAGGTTAATATATTCTTAACAAAACTTTATTTGGGAACATTGGGAAGAAAAAAATGTAAGCAACATCAACAACCATGGTTACATGGGTTAGGATTATTATAGGAAACCCCGAAAGAATAACCCTAATCCTTAAGCCTTAATATTGGTATGATAATACTGTTGACCGTTCACATGACTGTCTCAAAAGCAGCTTGTTAAGAAAAATCACAACCTAAATATTTTCTTTTGGTTAATAGAATGTATTTGGATAGTAGTATTAACGTTGTTTTTTTTAGTAACACACGTAATCCCAATCGGAATATATAATCGTAAGTATATGAGCGGATTATGTGGACCGTCCACATAATCTGAGACACACGATATTGTATAACATATTGATTCTTAAGCATAGCTCATCTTGAATATATTCAGAAATGTTCAGCTAATCTAATACCCACTGACAGCCTTCTGAACAAGGGCCAAACCCTCAAATCTCGAAATATTTCAGTTAATCATCACTACGTCAAACAAGGGTCTGTTAATATCCTTTATTTTCCGAAGTTATAGATCTGTCTATATCATGTGTCATTGAGTATAGAAATATTGATATTAAAAATAGATAGCCATATCATATTAAATTTGTGCATGGAAGTCGGTTTACCTACATTGTAATGAAACTTGATCTCAACTTTAATTGGGAACATTGGAAATGAACCACTCCTGTAAACTGACCTCAATGACCACCGGTGCAAAGTTATGGATGGTATTGCTGCCCCCCCCCCCCGCACCCTTACCCCCAGACTTAAAAAGCCTGTGAAAATAAAACTTACTATTACCCTTATCCTGTAAGATAATACTCATAAACATTCACATATTAATTGTTTAAAACGAAGCAGTTAAGAAAATAGTGTGTATTAGGATAGTAGTGTAACGTGAACGGTTTTTATACTCATCCGTAGTAAGCGGTGCACCTAGCTACATAACCAGCCATGTCATGAATATTTATAGTCAAGTTGGATATAATTTAGGAGGGTTAAATGCTTATTGATGTGTTTTGTAGTCTAATTAAGAGAGTTATGGGTTTAGTAAAACAGTTTTATCAGTAAGTTAAATGTCTACGACATATTTGCATATGTTTGAGGGAATAATGTTGTTGTTGTTAATGAAATAGTTAAAGAGATTTTACGTCACATGTTGTATTGTTTTATTGCTTATTATATTAACCAGAATGCCACCACCTTAACAATTTTAGAAATTAATCTATTATATAAGTTGCATTCACATTTACTAGATTCTTTTACCCGGAGATTTTTTCTTTTCTTGTTACTGTAATATGGCCTGGTCTCTAGTTACTACGGTTAACCATGCAGGTAAAAACAGAATCTAACCACGACATTTCCATAAAGGAACATCTGACAGTATTCTCTGCTGTGCTAAAGAGCCCCCGGAACGCAATAGTAGTATTGAGGTTTTTGTTTCATAATCCACGTCATCCTAATTGAAATATATAATCGTAATTGTATAATCAGTTTATGTGGATCGTCCACATTATATTATACGTATGATGTTGTATTGTTAATTGATTATAACTAAAACCGTAATTAAAAATATTAAAAATTAATCAACTACATTAATTCACAATAATGGTCTTCTGAATAAGGGCTACACACCCTCATATCTTGATATGTTTCAGGTTGGAATCACCCTGTCAAATATGGGTCTGTTTTATATCCAGTATTTACCGAACTTGTAAATCTGTTTAAATCATGTGTATTGAATATATTCATATTGTAGTATTAACGTCCTTTTCTTCTGTAACACACGTAATCTCAATTGGAATATATAATCGTAAGTGTACGAGCGGATTATGTGGACCGTCCACATAATCTTATACACATTTCATTGTATTTTTTCATTGATTATAAACCAAAATTAGGGTTGAAAATTGATCAACTCTATTAATTCAAAATATCCGTTCTTAGGAAAGACCCCGCACCAAATATCGACAGGTTCAGTAAAGGATCAATCCGTCAAATATGGGTCTGTTTTATATCCTGTATTTACAGAACTCGTAGATCTGTTTGAATCATGTGTATTGAATGTATTGAATATATTCATATAGTAGTATTAACGTCTTTTTTTCCGTAACACACGTAATCTCAATTGGAATATATAATCGTAAGTGTACGAGCGGATTATGTGGACCGTCCACATAATCTTATACACATTTCATTGTATTGTTTATTGATTATAAACCAAAAATAGGGTTTAAAATTTATCAAGTACATTAATTCAAAACAACTGTGTTCAAAGGAAGGACCCAGCACCAAATATCTACAGATTCAGTAAGGAATCAACCCGTCAAATATGGGTCTGTTTTATATCCTGTATTTACCGAACTCGTAGATCTAATTAAATCATGTGTATTGAATGTATTGAATATATTCATATAGTAGTATTAACCTCTTTTTTTTCTGTAACACACGTAATCTCAATTAGAATATATAATCGTTAGTGTACGAGCGGATTATGTGGACCGTCCACATAATCTTATACACATTTCATTATATTGTTTATTGATTATAAACCAAAATTAGGGCTTAAAATTTATCAACTACATTAATTCAAAACAACTGTGTTCAAAGGAAGGACCCCGCACCAAATATCGATAGATTCAGTAAGGAATCAACCCGTCAAATATGGGTCTGTTTTATATCCTGTATTTACCGAACTTGTAAATCTGTTTAAATCATGTGTATTGAATATATTCATATTGTAGTATTAACGTCCTTTTTTTCTGTAACACACGTAATCTCAATTGGAATATATAATCGTAAGTGTACGAGCGGATTATGAGGACCGTCCACATAATCTTATACACATTTCATTGTATTTTTCATTGATTATAAACCAAAATTAGGGTTGAAAATTGATCAACTCTATTAATTCAAAATATCCGTTCTTAGGAAAGACCCCGCACCAAATATCGACAGGTTCAGTAAAGGATCAATCCGTCAAATATGGGTCTGTTTTATATCCTGTATTTACCGAACTCGTAGATCTGTTTGAATCATGTGTATTGAATGTATTGAATATATTCCTATAGTAGTATTAACGTCTTTTTTTCTGTAACACACGTAATCTCAATTGGAATATATAATCGTAGGTGTACGAGTAGACTATGTGGACCGTCCACATAATCTTATACACATTTCATTGTATTGTTTATTGATTATAAACCAAAATTAGGGCATAAAATTTATCAACTCTATTAATTCAAAACAACTGTGTTCAAAGGAAGGACCCAGCACCAAATATCGACAGGTTCAGTAAAGAATCAACCCGTCAAATATGGGTCTGTTTTATATCCTGTATTTACCGAACTCGTAGATCTGTTTAAATCATTTGTATTGAATGTATTGAATATATTCATATAGAAGTATTAACGTCTTTTTTTTTTTCTGTAACACACGTAATCTCAATTGGAATATATAATCGTAAGTGTATGAGCGGATTATGTGGACCGTCCACATAATCTTATACACATGATGTGGTATAACATATTGACTCTAAAACAAAGCTCCTCTTGAATTTATTCAGAAATGATCAGCTAATCTAATTCACACTGACCATAACCATGCTAACCACATATTTCGATAAAACGAATATACTTCATTTTAACTTTGGTAATGGTTTTTTTGTGTCATACTATACACTATTATGGCAAAAAGTGAGTACATTATAAAGGGTCAAAAGGCTTATACCCATATCATTAACATTTCCCTTACATTGGGTAGATTGCATGGGTATTGTCAGTAGTTTATGTCTGTATTTGGTGTGTGGCGATTAGATATGCAATTCCACGGATTCGCCACTTGTTTAGACTTTTGGTCTGGATTTTCTTTTAGTATTAAAATGTACGCATATTGTGCACCTTGCATATACAATCGTGTTTACATTGCCTGTTATGTATAATGTATATAAAGTTAGTATACAAGGGGATTATGGGGACTGTCCACATAATAATGTCCACACTATCATGTATACCGACTTTTCTCTCAATAAATAAAATTGCAATTCTGAAGGTATAGATAGCTCCACTCACCATAACAGCAGAAACCACTTAATTTTTACGGGCCTAGCATGTGTACATCTAGTAGTCCCCGTAACCCTGTCATATGCCAACGTCCACATAAACCAGGTAATATATGTATATATATATATAGCAATTGGTATGACAGATATATAGTAAATCCATAAAGAATAACACACCAGACAAATTCCACTTTACGACCGGTTTCGTCCTTTTGGGACTCATCAGGCGAAGGTAGGAATCGAACCCCGGATCTTTGTGTCACGAACCAAAGTCCGTACCACTCGACCACAGTGAATCTATTGGTGTGTTAAAACGTATATATTGGCTTTGTGTAGCAAGTGGTATGACAGATATGTAGTAAATCAATAAAGAATAACACACCAGAAAAATTCCACTTCACGACCTGTTTCGTCCCTTCGGGACTCATCAGGCGAAGGTAGGAATCGAACCCCGGATCTTTGTGTCACGAACCAAAGTCCGCACCACTCGACCACAGTGAATCTATTGGTGTGTTAAAGCGTATAAATTGGCTTTAAATAACTGTCATTAAGGGCGTATTACCCAAGTGTAATGATTGTAAAGAGTGCACCCCTGGCGCTTTGAATCTGAAAATTTAACACAGAATAACCACTCTTTATAGGCAATCGGTCAGGGAGGGGTCAAAGGGAAGAAGTGTGATCACGATGCAAAATTTATACATTTAAGAATGAATAAATCATAAATTATTTCACTTTAAAAGAAATTGGTCTTTATTGAATTAACAATATATATATATATATATATATATATATATATATATATATATATATATATATATATATATATATTCAATATTGTGTCTCTGCGTATAATTCTATAGAATTACATTTCATACTGTATACGAAACGACATCAATACTTTTCGATCAAGAACATTTTTCGTTTTAGTTCTCGTTTTTGGCGAAAACTACACTTTACAATAACGCTGAACTTCAATCACGTGATTTTTTGTGTAAACGGTAAAATTCTGTATTTAATAACAATACTTTACATATACAATAACCTTTTTCTTATACATTTGATAGTTTAGTTTTATTTCTCTATCAGAATAACTCCAATAGTCAAATTACCGCTCATAACACGTATTCTTCGCAATATGTTGCATTACATGCATATGTTGCATATGTTGCATTACATATGTTGCATTCTAATGAACTAGAAAAGTTTAGTAACTGGTTTCGGTCAAACAAGCTTTCTGTTAATGTCAACAAGACACACTACATTGTTTTTAATTCCTCCAACAACCCTCCTCAAGTTCACAACATTAATATGAATTGTACACCATTAACAATGTTGACTACATAACATTTTTAGGTGTATATATTGATTCAAAACTAAGTTGGCAACAACATATTTCAGCAATCTGTTCTAAGGTCGCAAGGAACATTGGTATACTCGCTAAAATAAAACATTTCCTACCGACACACATTCTAAGAATGATTTATAATACGCTCATTCTACCTCATCTGTCCTACTGTTCTATTATTTGGTCTGGTGCTAACATAACTTGTCTTGACCGTCTCAATAAACTACAAAAAGGCGCAATACGTAACATAACACATGCTGCATTTCGTCAGCATACTAGTCCATTGTTTAAAGGTCAAAACCTGCTGAAATTAAATGATATTATAAGGCTACAACTTGCTGTATTTACGTATAAAGCATGGCATGGGCTACTTCCGGGTTCCTTTCATAATTTCTATACAATTAAAGTAGAATTATACAATTATAATACCCGAAATAGACAAAATGCTCATTGCAACTTATATCATACGAAATTAGGTACACGCAGCTTTCGCAACCGTGCAACTAAGTTATGGAACTCATTAAGCAATATCGTTAAATCTAAGGCTACAAAGAATTCATTTAAGAAATGTTTAAAAAAAGAATTGATATCATCATATTAAATTATGTAAATGAGTTATTTACTTCAGCAGTTTCTGTACATTATGTAACAAACATTCAATTTGTATTTATTAATTAATTTTTTTCTTTAGGGAGTCATCCACTTTGTTAAGCTTTTTAAGCTTTATGGAAGACTTCCCTCCGCTTTGTACTTCTGTGGAAAAACAAATAAATAAATAAAATAAATAAATAAATAAATTACCCTCGGTTTAATTAAACTGACACATTTTACAAAAACACCTGAGAAGTCATAGTGAATTGGTGATGCTACAAGTAACGATATCCTGATTGTGCTAATCATATAATCTTTCATAATGATACTTAAAATAGCATGATAGAGATTTATTCTAGGAAATTATATCTCTATTCGGAATTTGTAGTTTTTTAAACATTTTGCCAGGTGAGCATTTGAAAGAAACTTCACGTTGTTGAATCCATGCTTAAGAACAATTGTTGCGACTGTCAACTAAATTTCATTACACCTCAGAGTCCTGTCCAACCAATATGATAGGATGAACTGTTCATACCAAACTACGTGCGAGAATCTCGACAGACTCAATGGGTGTTTTAAGAGCTGTGATGATGAAACAGATTGCATGTGTGTTTATCCAGATGGATTCTTAATCAGAGATGGAGCATGCACACATCCATACGAAATTTTGTTTGGAGCACCTTAGGTATTGTACACGTGTGTAGAAATTTACGATCTGTAACATCATAATATCTTGAAATATCCTTCTTTTAATGTTACATGTTTCTAGATTTGTCAAAAATGATTAAGACACGGCTGAAAGCAATGATATGGACGTTTCAAGGCAAGCGAAAAGAAATAATAAACTGCTCATCATATCCTTTATGAGCTCCATCAAACAGGGTTTGCATCATTCATAGACGATTAGTCTGTATGAAATCGTTTAAGGTACACCCCATGCTAGTTTTTCGTCAGCCCCCCCAACCTCAGATTTTAATTCACTTCCTCCAAAATTTCTTACCGAGTTTTCACCTCCACGGTAATTTCCGTAGCGGAAAACCTGGGTGTCAGATATACCCCGTGTTACCCCGGGTAATGTGTTTAAAAATTCCCAATGTTGACAATGGTCTAAGACCCTCTTCCTTCTCTTGTGATACTAGCAATGCCATTTACATAATATATTGTGACGTTCTTTGTAAAAAGGGCAATTATGTAGGTGAAACACTCTCTCGGTTTCGCTTACGTTTTAGTAATAAAATTTAAAAAAAAAACGATTCGTGATAATTGTGCAGAATACCCCGTCTCCGAACATTGCAGGAATATATATATATATATATATATATATATATATATATATATATATATATATATATATATATATATATATATATATATATATATATATATATATATATATATATATATATATATATATATATATATATATATATATATATATATATATATATATATATGACTTACTGACTTAGGTGCGTAGGACGCTGTGTCCCTTTGCCCTCTGGCGAGTAATCCTCCTCCAATTTGGTCTATCTGCTGCGCAACTTTCAACAGCTTGGGTTGTCATACCTAGGTCTTTCTGGATTAGGTCCTTCCATCTTGAAGGTGGTCGTCCTGGAGGTCTTGGCTTGCTGAAGTCATTCTTGAATGCTTGATATGGAAGCCGGTGCTCCGGCATCCTAAAGACATGGCCAGCCCATTTCAGGCGTCTCTTGCAGATTGCATCATTGATGGTAGTAGTTACATTCAGCCTTTGTCTGATGGTGTTGTTCCTCACTTTATCTAGGATGGAGACACCCAGTATTGCTCTGAGACATCTCATTTCAAACACATCAAGTCGATGACGATCTTTTTCACGGAGTGCCCAGGATTCAGAGCTGTAAGTTGCTATTGGCAGAATGAGGGCCTGGTAAATCCTTACTTTCAGGGATCTGGTGATGTCATGGTTTGACCAGATGGTATTTTTCAGTCTTCCAAAAGCCCAGGAAGCCAACCTTATGCGGCGTTTGACGTCTTCTTCCATTGAGGGGACATTGCTGCCCAGGAAGACAAAGTTGTCAACTTTCTGAACAGGTACTTGGTTAAGGAGAACATCTTTGGTATCTTCAGACATTATTTTACACTTTGTTGGGTTGATTTTCATTCCCCATCTTGTGCATGCTTCTTGAAGTTTGTTGGTGGCCTCCTGTAGGCTGTCAAAGGTCAGGTCAGGAGATCTCTCTTACTACCGGTTACCATGTAACCCGGTACCACCTGTCACATGGTCGAGCCCTCGGCGACTGTACTGAGGCCCCCCTCTGGAACACTAGTTCCAGAGTGTGGAGGAGGTGCTGGACCTCCTGTCAGAAGTAAGACCAAGATCTGACTAAGAGCTCCTTTAGATCGGACAGGAGTCCAAGGAGTTCATCCAGCCTCTACTAGGAAGTCAGTAGCCGCGTGCCCAGTTTTATTATTCTACCAGGCTATATACTCTGTTGAGTAAACCTAAACCTTCATATATATATATATATATATATATATATATATATATATATATATATATATATATATATATATATATATATATATATATATATATATATATATATATATATATATATATATATATATATATATATATATATATATATATATCTATATATATATATATATCTATATCTATATATATATATATATATATATATATATATATATATATATATATATATAAATAACACAGATTCAGGTGTTGAACTCCTGCTGCAAAGGTGCTCGATGTACAAGAACATAATAAAGTATACCTATACGGTAATTAAAAGCATGTTGTTACCCGAGTTTCACGCCTGTGCGGCGATCATCAGACAACTGGACGCAAACGGTCGTGTGAACCTATTTCCTTTTATATCACGGTTGGGAGACCTGCTACCAGGGCGACACTTTGAGATGAACTTTGCTTTTTTATTCTGTCCTTATAACGTACGATGATACCTCAATGAAAATATGATCAGAGTCATTATTGAGATGCGTACTGAGTTCATCCCTGTTTACAAAATTAATATTACTTTTAATGTAAATGACCACGCCCCTTTCCTTTCTATCAATCATAACGTTATGAACAAAGTTTTATCCATCAATAATATACAAGTCATACAATGTTGTGCTATTGATCAAAGTTTCTCATATTGCAAACAAATTAGGTGAACTCCCAAAGTGCTTGAGCATATTGTAAATTGAGTCAATTTTTGTTGTGAAGACTGCGTGAATTTATATGAAGAATAGAAGGCTCACAATTCTCATTTTCAGGAAAGACATTGATTGACAAATTCATTTTCAGTTAAGTCATTACTAGTGTGGCGGGCGAGTCCATCAATATTACTAGTTACGTTCGTAAAACTGGTATAGACAAAATGATAAACAATTTGTTGCCAAAAGAATGTGTAGCTGATTGCATGAACTAACACAGCAATAAAGTAAGTACATTTTCCAATATAAAAAGAACGATTATAACAATTAAAAAAAAAATGGAATTTGATAATTCTGACTTAGTCATGGCGTTAAAAAGTATTAATAATAACACCTCACAGCTAAGTCACGAGTACCAGAAACAACCACTTTAGACTGGTGATCATCTGCAGACTTTATCATGGCAATGATCCTGCCGACCCAAGGTCAACATCGATATACTTCCCGTAACTTTTGGGTTTTGTTCAGCATAGATTAGTTTTGCTGGGCCAGGTTTTCAGAAATTACAATCACGTAGACTTTAGCTTACGTCTGTCATTCATAATAAGGGCTGCTTTGGTATGCTATAAGTTTAACGAGAAGAGCCGATGAACGAGCAACCTTGTCGTGGGATTTTCCGACAGTAGCGGTCGATAGCTGAATCACTGAGAGGTACGCTCAGTTTTTCTTGGGCAATTATATTGATCAACTGCAACTCCAATGATATAAAGCAATTAATGCTGCCACGACATGCCCTGGATCTAATAATTATGTTCCCAATATTTTATTCACCGTTTTTTTTTTTTTTTTGGGGGGGGGGGGGCTAGTGTGACGTCAATGGTCATGCACTATATGTGATATTTAACATTGAAAGAAATGTTTCTTGGGCAAAGTTTTTCATTAAAAAGCAATTTTCCCAACTTCATTGGAAGAAGATTTCAAAGGAAGCAGTAACATGTATATTTACTAGACATACTCAACAATTGTTCCAAATTATGAATCGTTAAAGCTTCAAATAACATTACCAAGTAATGTTACCTGTTAAATTCATATGCGCTTTGTATTTTCAAAAGTGTATCGAATTTCTTTAATGACATAAACTACCCTCTTTTCTTGAACAAAGATGTGAAATTTAACCTAAATGAATATTTATTCTCTACCTAATTGACAAATTTCCTGTGGCACAATTTTTTTTCTTACAATATAGTGTTTCTAACAAACCTGTTTGTGCTTAAAATGGCAAAACAGCAGGCTGTAATATCGAATACTTCCAACACAGAGTGAATTATTAAGTACAAACATGTACTCCACAGATGAAACAATGTTGCTTCAGTCAACCGATAAAATGACTACTATCGACAAAGAGGAATTTTCAACAACATCGATGTCCTCAACAGGTCACTTGCTACCTGAGAGAATTTCACATGAAACAACACGATCTATGAATAAAGAGCAATTATTCATGTCAACCGTTGACCCGTCATCGACCACAGCAACTACACGTAGAAATGAATTATCAACAACACGGACACCTACAGCAGGTAATCTAAAACTCTATGCCATTAAGCCTACATTTCTACAGTTCAAAATTGGAGACACAATTGTAAGAAATATTATGATATATTTAAATAGTATACTGCTCGGGTGTTTAACGTTTCTAACGTATCTCTATTACATGAAGTGTAATCGATAAGACGGTATTTACAATAACGTATCTAGATATTTGATAGCTTAGTTTCATATTTCAATCAGAATATTTCAAATAGCCACACCAATCAAACTACCGCTCACAATACGTACTCTACGCAATATGTTAGAGTACCTTTGGTTAGATTGAAAATACACTTGCTAGAAACACTCTGACAATACATAGTCAAGTGGTGAAACTATAGCATATAGAAACATCAACTAGGGATTTCTCACTTTTGTAAACCTTTGGCCAAATGAGTATTTGAAAGAACCGTCACGATGTTGTATTCATAGTTAAGAGCACTTGTTGCAATGGCCGAATTGAACATTTCATGATACTTCAGAATCCTGTCCTACCAACATGATATGGTTGAACTGTTCATGCCAAACTACGTGCGATGATCCCGAAGGACTCCATGGGTGTTTTAAGAGCTGTAATGATGAACCGGGTTATACGTGCGTATGTCCAGACGAATTCCAAATCAGAGATGGAGCATGCATACCGTTGGAAGAATGCGGGTGTTACCACTCGCCCACAGGAGTCATTTCGGTATTTTTCACACAACTCGACAGTTGTGATTTTTCCTGATATGTCAAGACTTCTTTAACTACGAAGATGTGTTTGAGAGCTTAAATATCATCACTACCAACAACTAAAATAACAAGCACATGTTTTGTTCATGTAGCTCTACAGATTGCATTGAAGAAGGTCCCTTTAACCTTTTGCTATATAGATATAAGAACAGGAGATTCATTTAAACGTAATTGGTGTAATTGGTTGATTTTATTCGCATTTGGAGTTCACTATCATGATAGCTTTAGGTGGGTCAGAAACATTACCTTATATACACTCAAAAAAAAATGAAGTGTTAAATTTGAATCGTAAAGTGTTGAATTTAACACCCCACCCTGTTTGGATTAGGGACAACACCCACCGGGTTAAATTAACACTTCAGAAGTGTAACATAATATAACACTTTGCGAGTGTTACCTTAACAACACCCATACAAGTGTCAAAATAACACTTCCTGGTGTTGAAGGTACACTACAGGGAGTAAAATTAACACAATAAAGTGTTCATTTGTTAAAACTTCTGGGTGTCAACATGACACTTGAGGAAGTAAAATTAACACCATAAAGTGTTCATTTGTTAGCACTTCTGGGTGTCAAAATTGCACTTCAGGGAGTATAATTAACACTCTAGTGCACATTTATTGGCCTTCTGGATGTCAAAGTTCTGCTTCAGTGAGTAGAATTACCACCATATAGTGTTCATTTGTCATCTGTGTCAAGATGATACTTAATGGACTCTCAACACACAATAGTGCTCTCTCGTTTATACTTCTGGATGTATATTTAACTGCTGGTTTGTAAAGTTTTACATGTTTATTATGTAACGCAAATACAATACTGTTATGTAAAATTTTGCCAGAAAAGTTTACATCGCATCCGTTTAGTAAATATTTTATACAGGTTTTAGGTTAATTATTACTTAGTAATTAGGTAAACAATATGGATGCATGTTTGAATCGCTCGCAGCAGAAAGTTACATTTAAGAGAGAGCAAAAAGCAATGACAACACAAACAATTCAGAATGTGGGATTTTCAGCAATTAAACACCCTACTACCTTCCTATTCCAGAGGTCCATTTATTATATCCCATTAAATGTAAAACGAACAATTTAGGCTATAAAAGTATTGTCTTGTGGAATTAAGTCAACTTAAAAGTGCCAACATTTTCAAATGCTACAGTGCAGTTACTTGGTCTTTATTTTTTTTGCACATGCCTTTTGGTTTCTAGATTAAACGCAAGAAACAACTCTTCCCAAAGTCAATTTCAAATAAGCAACAACTTTAGATATATGCTGATCCGTGGGATGAGAAAACGTGGAGTACTGTCTTTGATGACTGCTACACTGCAGTTACTTTGTCTTTGTTGTTGGCTCGTGCCTTTGGTATTCCAAATTAAACACAAAAAAAAACTCTTCCAAAAGACAATTCCAAATAAGCAACAACTTTACATACATTCTGATCCGTGAGATGAGGAAACATGGAGTTCTGTCTATGACAACTGCTAAACTGCAGTAACTTTGTCTTTTTTGTCGGCACGGTGAGCATAAAAATCTCGAATCTGGTTGCGTTTCACACCACCAGGCAACTTGTAGACAACTTTTTGGAAAAATTCCCAGGCACCGAGACTTGCAATTTGGTATAATTCAGATTTAACACGTAGAATAATTTGAAGCAAACATCAATGGCTTCATAAATGTCCTCTGGGGTAGGGCATGTCTCTGGATGATCACAAATGACTGCTTGGGGTGTATTTTGCTTCCTCCAAGAAGTAACACATATTGCTGAGGTCTTTCTGAAATCTTTTGCAAATAGAATTCCAAGTTGATGCTTCCTAAGTAACAACAAAGAAAAGAAAAGAAAATTCCCATCATAATGAAGTTGTGTTAAAACCTTCTTGGAGCATAAGCAGTTTTTTACATGTACCCCTCAAAAAACATGAACATTCCTAAAGAAAATGCCCACAATTTAATCAGTTGTGATTCTAACTTCTTCAAGTACGTTTGAATCTAGAAAGCCAGATGGCCTATAGTGATTACTTGTCAAAACAGGAACTTGCATTCAACTTTCATCAGACAAGGTAGGCAACTTTTATAACCAATGCATCATGTTAACAATGCTTAAAATAATGCTCACTCCCACTGTATGCAATTGTGTAGATTGCTATGAATTATAACAGCTAGATCACTTCCATAATATAGCTAAATTATAGTTGGGCCTAGGTCTAAAAGTGTCACTTGTCCACATCAGCTTCGGCCTACTTGCTACAACTTACAAGCTAAAATGGCAAATAGTGGTAATTATATATTGCATTACATGAATATATGTTTATCCCTTATTGAACATAGTACCAGCGTAACTATAGGCCCATGCCCGATGCTATTTAAAATGCATTGTCTTGAAATAGCCTAAGTATACCCTACTAGTACTAGGCCTAGCAGTAGGCCTAGTACTACTTAAAAAAGTGACTCGCAGGGTATACCAAGTTACGGTTAACGCACAAAAAGGAATAGAATGCACTAGATTACAATAAAGGCCTAGACCAAAGTCCTCCGTCCGTCCGAAGGCAATTCCGTTTAATGTTTACTTGTATGTAGGCTACACTGATTCGTTGACAATTATGAGTTGACTATGACAAACAGCAGCTAGCCTATTATATTAACTTATAGTATGACTTTAACGTTAGGTCTACGTAACGCAAGCGATTCAAATGCATTCGTCTACCCAGCTTAGTCGTGGGTCTCTAAGCATATCTCGTTCTTGTCATGTACACTTACATCATATCAAAACATACCTTCGAATTTTTCAATCAATTCTTCCAGGCCCCAGTCTCCTATAACGTCATTTTCATGCCATTGTAGCTCGTTATCGCACACTGAGTACGTAACGTTTTGTGGCTTGAACGTATATATGGCTGTGGTTACTATAGTACATTTAGTAACGATAAATGTCGACAAACTGGTACAAGTATTGCTAGGTACGGTAAATGGGTGTTCACGGTACGGTGGTATCGTTTAAACACTTAACTTACACTAAGAATCCAGCTGACGGGAGGTTTGACCAATCAGAATGCTCGAACTGAAAGTACACTTCTACAGGTGTTAAAAAATCCACGCTACATAAATTATGTAACCCTACTCAGGGTCAGAGTAACCCTTCAGGTGTAGGGTGAACGTTTACACCTGGAAAGTGTTAAAATTCAACACTCCATTTTTTTGCGTGTAGGACATGCAATTATATTACAATTCTGTTTTCTCATGGTTTTGTGTGACAGTCCCAACGTTTGGTAAACCAGACAAGATTTTTACAATTACATTTAGATTGAAAAAGACAATTAATATGAAATTACATTTTCCGCTGACGTATTATTCATTATCAGCCGTTGAATAAAATCTCGTTTTAGCACAGCTTTATCTTCCCATAACTTGTAATTATTAACATTTCTGCACAGAACGGATCATCGCATGTTAACGTAAACTGCACAAGACGTTGTACATGTGAAAATGATGTTCTCCACTGTGAAGAATACTCCTGCAGTCATAATGCAACATGCCAGAAACAAGGTCAAAGTTCATCTTGCGAGTGTAAAGAGGGCTACTGGGGAAATGGTACGACTTGTCAAGTAATCACAAACTGTCAGGATGTTTATAATGGTTTATCCACCGAAGAAGGCATTTATTTGATACATCCGCCAACTTGGGCACATGAACCTTTCCAAGTTTATTGCAAAAGTGGTTGGATGGTAAGTTTTCTTCACGAAACCAGGACACTTGTCATTTCACATTTCGCATAACTCGTAAATGTTCTTTTGCAGATGCTTAAAATGACAAATATCTAAATTTTCTTTTACATTATTAATATTATCCCATCCGTCAGGTGAAATAGAGGTTATTAATCTTAGAAAGTTCAATAATCTGTAACACTATTGCTGGAACACATTTTAAGTATACGTGGCTGCACGCTGTAATGTTCCTGTCCTTTTACTAATCAAACCGCGGAGTTGATATTACCCTGTGATCATGCAAACAAGACGTTGATGTTGATAATATTCCACTTAATCTAACATTCACTTATATTTCGATCTTTAACTACCATCCTAGATTGTTCCAAAAGCTACTACTAGCCGCTCATTTTACAAACAAAATTCTTGACCAAATGACAGCATAAGTCCCTTAATATTACGCTTTGGGTCAAATTTCGACCAGCGATACCAAACGTTCGTCACTTGAGTAACTTCTGCAAACCTTGTAGGTTACATGAGTTATGCCATGATATAGGTAACGTTCATTTAGGAAGCAGACAAGAAAGCACAGTTTATAGAAGTAACTTATTTCATAATAATAGCAACTTCAGTATTTTCTTAATTGTCATGAAGTCTTCCCAATTCTTTCGTCGTCGCATAAATTCATTTAAGCAATTATGAGATCTCTTCCAGAGGCATTTCTTGTCACCTTCAGTTAAACTGTACATATTCAACTTGTGTATCGTTCTAAAACAAGCGGTTATTTTTTATACAGCTGTTTCAGAGGCGAGTTGATGCTTCTGTGTCATTTTTCAATGATTGGATAACCTACAGAGATGGATTTGGCGATCTCAATTCTAGTTTCTGGCTTGGAAATGAGAAAATACATGTCATATCAGCTGAGAGAGATCATCAACTCAGAATTGAAATTTGGTTCAACACCACCAATGATGCCAGTGAATATCTTCATTACAATCTTTTTAGAATTAGCTCCGAGGCAACAAAATACGAGATAACGCTTGGAAGTTACACAGGGAGCTTTGGTACGTATTTTTTCGCGAATATCACCTGCCTCTGACAAATTCAATTTAGTCTGGTTTTGTTGACTGAATGTAAAATGTATAGTTGTTTGTTCTTAATGCCATAGCATATTTGTGAAGACCTCTTAAAACGCTTGAAGAGTGCGAAGGGGAATTACTAATATGCAAATGCTAACGAAGTTCTTGGGATACTTCAACTAAAATCGAAAGGTACACAATGCTAAATTGAGGTTTCATGCTTGTTTAGGCTACAGGAAGCCTTTAGACTGCATCCGAATAGTATATGACATATCTGTGTTTTTTTCAGTTAGCCTGTAACAATAACTGTAAAAAGAAATGGATAAGTTTGTAAAAAGTCTTCTCATGAATTTTTAAAGAAGCTTAGTATAAAAAATCTCTTTTTATATTAAACAGATTATGACTACATGGATTACCATCGAGATATGAAATTTACTACCTACGATCAGGACAATGACTTAGTTCTTCAAAATTGTGCTACTAGTGAATTCCATCCCGGCGGCTGGTGGTTCAATGGTTGTCATGCTATTATGTTGAATGGAATCTACGGTGGCCCTTGGGATACAGGAATATGTTTGTTTCAAAGAAATACTCACGATTACACCTGTTCTGTTGTAGCAGTGAATATGAAAATAAAGCCCTTATGAGGCTGTACTTACAGAGGTTAACGACCATATCTGCCTTAAAGTCGTTACGCCATGGACCTTACAAATATTGCTCACTGTATGTCTAATAGTAATCGCTAGAAGCCAGAAAGAGGATTGGAGAGGATCGTGACGATTTTCCTTAAAGAACATGCGATAACATAGTAGCAGGTGAAACCTTGCATATAGTAGGTTTCTCATGTTTCCTCCAGTGTATGCAGTGTTCCTATAAAAGGCGTGTGGAACAAATGAAATACTTTGGTCAGAAAGGTGGCTAAAGGACTATGATGCAGGTCGCTGGTTTCTAACTGAGACATTTCAGGATTGTCGACCCCATTTATTCATAAAGAAGGTATGATTTGGCAGGAAGAAGGAACTTATTAAAACATTTTCTTTCTATGAAGACGATCAAATTCGGTATAAAAGTTAAATTTTAGGAATTGTATCTAATTTCGGACAATAGTATTAAGAGTATTTGGTTAAAGTTGAAACCAAGAATAATGTACCTTTAACTCTTTTCTATGCCACGATTTGAAAGAGTTTTCAACAGTTAACAGCAAGTTTCACCAGCACATTTACAACTGTGTTAGTTTTTGGCCACCTACACTTAAAGTCCGATTATGCGTTTGGATACACAAAAAGTAATGGCTCGAAACAGCCGAATCATATTTTTCAGTGGTGATAGATTGACTAGTCTTTCTAATTCTTTCCCGATTTTTTTGCTATTTCACAATGCATGAGCAAAATTTAATTCAGAAATTACATCAAAACAATGTGAACCGTTGCCCCTGTTTACAAACACAGACCAGAGGAGAGTGTGGCCTTCAGCGCATGCCCACAGGGAATGCTTTTTGAAAATTTCAGCTCGAATCTGCATGTAAACAGAGAGACAGGCGGTGTTTGATTTGATCGTATTATTTCACTAGTTGAAACTGTGCGAGACAGCCAAAATTTGGAAAAAAAGTACATGAATGTAAAGGTGTGATTGTAGGCTACATTTCAGCAATAAAAACAATATTTCCATCAAACGCTTCATCGTCCTCTATTAAAAAAAAAATGTTTTTATCATTTCTGTCAGATAGGATCTAAGCAAATGCCATTTATCCCAAAAGAGACACATCTTACTTAACATCTTTTTGGAACTTGCCTGTTAGAATTGCTGTAAATGACAAATTGTTTAAAGTGAATAAAATCTTATAGCTATTCCAATCCAAGTCGAATTTCATCAATAACGTCTTCAAATGTTAGCATTCTTAAAGTAGTGTTCCTGTTTGTAACTCTAGCCAATCTCTATAAAGAGTTCCCATGTATTGAGGAAGGTTAACTCTGGACAAAAATGTCTTTATGAGCCTGTGTCTATCATTGGACGTTTTGTCATTTTGTCATTGGTGATCATCAGTCTTACTGCTTTTTCTGCTAGTGCATATGACTAGTATTCTGAGTTTCATACCATTTATGTTAATAGCTTCTAGTTTCACTGTTTCAGTTCCAGTCCAATTTTATTTGTTGTCCTAGTCTTTCAGTATTTCATATAGTGGTCTCTGTAGCGATTGTTTTATCATTCCATATTTAATAAGATTTTGCATATTACAACAGTCACCTGTGTCATTGGCAGGTATATAAAGACAATTGTATATATGCCATCAGTACTGACTAAATACAACGTGAATCTTGTCGATTTGACTGAAACGTATTTTATCTTTGGAAAACAGATTTCATCAGGAAATTTGCGGTTAAGTTTCCATGAAGTTGCAAAACTTGTTTTTTAAACTCTACATGTAAGTGATATATTTTGTTAAATTTGTTGTTCGAAGTGCTGATTGTTCACTTCTATCTTTAGACACCGGTAATGATTTCACCTTGCTGAAATAAAATTAAGTGTTCCAGTAATAGTTTGACCGCTTTTGTAATATAAACATTTTGACAATGTTTCACACAGGTAGTTGCTTAGCCGAAAGACTTTAAGTGACCAAATTGTACAAAAAGAATATCCAAACAATAGGGAAAGTTTGCAAGAGTCTTCAATATATTTATTCTATCGCACAGACGCATCAATTCGAGAGTCAATATTCATTTTCGCAGTTACATTTTACGTGAAACAGTTTTGTAAATATTCAATACCAAGGAACCACAACACCACGGAATGGTTACGATCGTTACAAATATGAGAAAAGAGGTTAATATTTACAACATCAAAATCATCTCAAATGTTCAATTTAAATCTGTAATCGTAGTGTTCATACATTCAGAGAATAAAGTTCTTTTAGAAATTCCAATAACATATTATTATATGTGTTTTATTTGATTAACGTATAAACTACTTCACTCTTAACGTACCTTCAACTTACCGTGGAGAAGTGAAGCCAAAGTTGTTCCAAAACAAGTTTCTCTCTCACACTCTCGATAAATACACAATGTAGGCTTAACCGATGTCTTTAATTTTCTTTGAAATAAGTGAATATGTATAACTGGCATATTCAACATAGTCCTATTGTGTTTGATTTTTTGTTTTATTCCGAAGGCTACATTATTACTAGGCTACAATTACAAAACACAAGATAGCGGTACCATCGTATGAAAACCGTCACTAATAATTATACCATACCTTGACCAGTTTTATTTAATCTAGATAAATCTTTGAAACATGTGGAAGTTCCAGCACTCTCTAATTACAGATATTCACCATGTTTTCGCCAATTACATTTAACCAATAAAACAATTGAAGACCACAACGTTGTCTTAAGTAATAATATACATGATATCAAATGCTATGCAATAAATGTCTATATATCAAGAGGAAATTCAAAGATAATATAAAAAAATGCGTATTGCGCGCTATAAGGTCGTTCAAGCCGACTCCCGTGTAGGGCGTCAGGGAACTTCGTCAAAAGAAATGTTTAGAAGTTTTCAGAAGAAAGTTAGACACATTTTGAGCCATTTCTATAGACTAAAGATTAGCCCTTTGATACGGTGTAAAGGCAAGGTTGTGTTATTAATCATGTACGTGATATTGTATGGACAAATTAAGATGGGTAATATTATCCGTGATGTCATCGTTCCTGAATTGGCTTAGCTTTTAGTCTACACGAAATTGTGTAGAAACGATGCGTTTTTATAAAACTATTTCCCTGGCTTCTCTTTTTTCTACAACACCAAACTTGAAATGAATATTGCAATTGTGTGTGCATGATTAAGTCATTCATTGACCAAGTGACCATTCTAAACGGTTAATTATGAATTGTATTATTACTAATGTGTTAATCAACCAGTCAGATGACATTGCAAGCAGGAAAGTTGAGCCATTATAACAGTTTGAACAGAGAATAGAGAGCACTTGAAGGTGATAGTATGTTCGAATAAATCTCTGGCATGATGATACTACACTATACCATACTGAAGAACTTTATTATTTATTGATGACGTATGGCGTGATTATATATTCACGCTCAGCATGTACTCTTATATCCATAAACTGCATAAACCGTTAGGTGATATTAATACCATGTATGACATCCTTAGTAAATCCCTCTGGTGAAACTGTTCTGTTCGTATTTATTCTTGCCCATAGACTAGCTGACTCGACGTTGAGTAGTGTATACATAATGGATATTTAGTGTCAAAGATAACTTATGTGAGGGATTATCGAGCGCCCTCATATAACTCCATCAAATTCCTCGCGCATAGTGATAACCTTTGACCTGAAACTGCTTCTTAGCATGTTGGTGTAACCAGAACAACTATCCCTATTGTTTAAGCGTCTATAATCTTAGCACTGGTCTGTATGTTGTTTACGACCCTCCACACACGCTATTTCGACTGCTGTTAGTAAACTACGTTCATACACTTTCTCTTCGAGAATATCAAAGTTGCTGGGCGAGTTGAGCTTCAAAGGTAATTATTCGTATATTGAAGACAATATGTAATGTTTTCCAAGTAATTTGTGTGTTTTACGTATTAAAAACAAGCCCACAGTTCGATTATAGTTTCAATGCTCACTCGGGTGCTCTGTCAAGTTTCACTCGTTTAGCGTAGGCTGGTCTATTTAACAATGTGTACGCTGTGTATAGGCTACTGGTCGAATACCGTTAACGTTAAGTGTATGCAGGAATCATAGCCTTAACATCGATTAAGTAGGTATAGGACCGTGACTTTTACATCAAATTAAGCGGCTTGAAGTCTGTTATTTGTCTTGCTCATTTCTGTTGTAATAATTAAGAGTGGATATAAATATATATTGTGTCCGTAACTAAGATGTAAGATAAACATGAGAACCTGCATGATTCTCATGTGAGTACACGTGTGGGGATACTTTAGATTGACCAGTTGGGAAAGTATTCAGATTTGGAATTGCGCCCTCAGTAAGATGGCGGTAGTTAAAATGGCCGCGCCCATGTACCGTTAGTATTTACGATTGCACATATATCTGTATTTTAAAGGTGGCCACGTCCACTAACCGTTAAAGTACATATGTCTGTATTTATATTGGTATCTAGTTATGTCTTGTTTAATGAACAAACGACATGTTCTGGATGTATGCATTTAGGAAACCCAGTTTACTTGAGTATAATACTTATCTTACAACAGTTTTACTACAATGTTCACCCATGTGAGTTACACTAGGTTAAGCCGGTACCACATAGTTGTGTCGTTGTTATTCCTACCGTGGGGTTGACTTGTTGAAGTCCCGTTGTTTTAATGAATGAAATCTACACAGGATATGAGTAGGCAGACTTGTCTATTACAGTCGTAAAGACTATGTCCTCTGTTAATGTATTCAAATTAAGTAGATGGTCTGCGTTGATAGTAATTCTTATTCTCAGTCATCGATGCTATGTTGTGGAATATTTAGGCAACTGTTAGAAGCTGTATAGGTACAACTGGTTAACCTTTTTGTTACGTTTGACCAATTTACACATATTTTTAATGCTTTTCTGGTTATGTTTCATTACAGATGCACTTCTAGCTATGAAGGCCCTAAGTGTGGTCCACCGTTCTCTTTTGTTTTCTGCAAATTATATCTAAAATATTTTGAGTCGCTGGCTCCAATACCCAGCGATACTTGTGAGACCCTTGAATAAAATAATGGAAGCATAAGTTATTGCTCTTGAGTTTATTTGTGTTTGTTAACTCTTGCCATTACACTTATACAAACATGAAGACCAAGACGATGATTATAATAATAAAGAAGTATTAAGCACGATGTGTATTGTTGAGAGCAGACATATAATATCATGTTTTTGTCACATTTATTTCTACATTTGATTTGACTTGCAAAGTCCTGAAAAAGTATTTTGCTTAATAACTGATTCATAGATTCGGGCAGGGACTTTTAATGCTGGTTGGTTTTAATGTTTCGTGACCTATTTGTCACCTTTTGCAACGAAAAATTGCCTCAATCAACAAATCACACGTATTAATGGACGTATAATTCAGAGGGGTTTGATTTTCATTTCAGTTGTAGCAATATCGCAGTCAGAAATCATTCGTTCCCTGTCGTAAATGCACACTCCATGATCCCAGCCATAGCCATAATTTCCATTGAAATTCGCTGTAGTACATGTCAATTCATCATTATACCCATTGTACCACCAGCCACCGAGATGATGATCACTCACGCAATCTCGTGATGTATCGTTATCGTTGTCAGAGTCATGTGTTGAAAATTCACTACCACGATGATATCCCATGTAGTCATATTCTGTGTACAATGAGAAGGAAAACGTAACCAGCGGGGAAAAAAAAAAAACATCTTTCTTCTAAATTTACTTTTTTTCTCAAGAAAAATCGAAACTAAAATAACTCTCATCATCGTCTACTGTGACGATGGGGATGACAATGAAAGATGGAAATGAAAACTGAAGACGAAGACGAAGACGACAAACGAAGATAGCGATGGCGACAATGATGACGATGAAGATTTTGAGAAATTTTGAGAAAATTGACGGTTTTTTTTATGAATGATGCTAATGCTCTTTAAAAATCGAAGGTGCCAGTCGATCAGTTACCAAAATAAACCAGGTTCCACGCTCTATCATGTAGGTTTACAAATATCGTTCATGGCATAAACTGTGCATTGCATTATAGGCTACGATAAAAATGTTTTACTCACCCAAGCTGCCTGTATAACTGCCGAGCTCTTCTAGTGCATAGTTGTTGACTTCTGAACCAATTCGAAAGTGATCATACTGAAGATAGTGGGTAATGTTATTACTCCGTTTTTTAAATTCCATTCTCATTGTGTAGTTCCGTTGAGCAGTTAAGTTGGCTAATCGGTCGTTTCCAAGCCAATGTGAAATAGTTCCTCGTCTAAATAAGCCAGATCTGTAACGATCCCAGTTATCGTAAAAACCCTTGTTATCGACGCGGAGCTGAAAAAACTAAACAATAACAGCAAAACAAAAGTAGGTTTATAACAGTTAGTTGAGGCTCATTAAGGAAATATTCACGGTCCACTTGAAGCCAGATTAGTCAAGAAAAGTACTTCTGTTATGTTTTTATGGAATATATGAATGGTCTATATATTAACAGAAAAAGACACTATCCCCTCACATTTATAGGTGGATATTTGCAGCCCAGCCATATTATCAACGTTTTTTCTGCTCCTTGGAAATATATAGTTTCACTTCGTTTATATTATGTTTAGCACAAAATCACAAAATAATACTTGTTCTTCAACACTCTGTTCTTTAACGTTGAAGTAGGTAGGTTACGTAGTCCTGCGTAGTAAATTTCAGTGGCGGGGTAAAGAAGTACAATGTGTATTATGGTACATGTTATTTCTCGTACATAAAACGACAACTATCATGGACATAAACTCAAAAGAAAGACTTCTTACAGTCCATCCGTCTTTGCAATAAGCTTCAAAAGGTTCCCCTGGCCATGTAAGCGGATATATGAAGTGAAAACCTTCACTGATTACGCCATTGTCGTAAAGATCTTGGCAATCCTGTACACGTTTACATACTGTCCCATTTCCCATATAGTTCACGTTGCAATCGCACGACATATTGCCATCGTGGTTCTGGCACGTCGCATGTTCACTGCATGTATAGTTTATGCACACAAGAACGTCATTCTCACATGAGCATGTTTCCGTGCAGTCCATGGTCACGTACGATCCGCCATTCTTAATACAGAGAAAAAGTGAATAAATATGATTATAGTGTTGCCACTCTGATGATATTACGTATATTACATCTCTGGAATAGTGTTCTAGTCTGTTCTCATGGAGAAAAAATTACAACTTTAAGGAATTGTTTTCATATGACCTTTATTTAGTCCTTCCATTCATATTTGAGGGCACAGGTGTTCGATTAAGTCAGGCCAGGCGTGGACGGAGTACTACTTGAAAATGTCTTCGCTTCACTTTTGATTGGCTCTGGGGAGCAATATGCTTGTTAATAGTTCTTTAATTGGAGGTGTGTTCCACAAAACAGTACGCTAAAATGATCCCATCATCGCATAGTCTCCCTTGTACACACTTTCGTCAAATTTGGATTGATTATTGAATAAGAAGGGTCTCACCATGCTCATAAACAGCCATTAATAATATCGCTTGATTAAACCTACTTTTTATGTTATTAATTTGACATTGGCAACTGAAGAAACTTTCCTTTTATCTGTGTTTTGTAAAACCCTACAACTGATACTTTGTTGGGACAGAGAAGACTGGTTTTGGCGGATACGATTGTTAAGGAACGCATATGAAAAATATACTAATAACAGTTTAAGAATACCGGTATGACTCCTCCCGTTTCGTGATAACACCCACAAGCACTCTCCGGTATGCAATTCTGTCCGAGTAGTAAAAAGCCGGCTGGACAAACGCATGTTCTTCCTCCAGTACAGTTTATATGGCAGCCAAACCACCCATGAGGGTCTTCACATGTAATCTGGCATACACAGTCATCAAAGACTTGATTCAAAGGGCATGGTGGCGTAGTGGTCGCCACTGAAAATGGAATATGGAATATGTCATATATCATCAGGATGTTAAGGCAAGTTCCCCTTTGGTGTCAACTGCTTCGATCATTCACATATTGTGGTAGTGTGATGTTGTACACGTATACTAGTAGTAACGGTGAAAATGGATTTAAGTCTCACCTCCTGAGTTTATACAGGAGGATAAGAAATGAGCTTAAATTAAAACACAGAATTTGGCCCTTCCGTCAACCGCACACTATATCCAACTCAAGATTTATCACGACGATACTTCTTATTACTAAAAAAAAGTGGTGCCATATACTAACGACAATAGAGTTAATTTCTGCAGTTCTGAATTTAAGGTAATATTCACCAAAATTCAGTCCATTTATGCTTATCAATTAAACTTACTTTTCTATTGTATGTGCTCTATTGTACAAGACATTTTTTTTATAGCTCTGTAAACGTATGTTATGCAAAGTTGATTAATTTTTATCCTTGTAGAAAATGTAAGATGTGTGCAGCTTTGGCCATACCTTCTGTAGTTATTGCTGTGGTTACCGGTGAACTCGTGGATTGCAGGAAGTTGTCAGTCGACATTCGTCCTTACAGTCAAGAATATAAAACTAGCATTATGTTAAAATAAACGGTGAATTTATTTACCAAGAAAATATTAAAAGGCTTTAAGAGTAAATGGTAAGGTATGATTTTATATTGTTAGTATGTAACTTGAGAGTCCTGATGCGGAAACGGACGTATACATATCTTCCGATTAAACCCCTCTGACTAGAATTTTCCACAGTCGGTTAAAGAATTTACATAAAACAAGAGTTTGGTAAAATAAAAGTTTAATACAATGGCGAGAAGAGACAATGCCGATATTATAAAACTAATAAAAACAGTTTGGTATATTAAATGACCTTTTTTTTAAGAAACATGATACCAAAGCTAAAGCCCTATATACCAATACATAGGTCAATCTAACTATAATCATGGTACTAAGAAAATGGTCTTCGAATAGTTGAACAAAAAGGAAAATTCTTTGTAAAGCCAGTAAATCGTGAATAAAGACTGATTCTAAATGTAATGTCTGTCGTCTAGCTACATGCTAACAGTAAATCGGATATTTCAGAATGAATTTGAACTTTTTCCTTTCATTCTTTGAATAGAAACTCTACCAAGCTGATAAATATAGCATTTCTAACGGATGCACTATCAAGTAGTATCAGCATGTTACAAAATTAACACAAATTCTGCAACGATAGTCAGGAACAGAACAACAACAAATCCCCGAAATACATAGCTCTGATAACAGAGCACAGCTTTTGATATAAGTGATATGCACAGCGTATTATAAAACTAAATACCAACCTGTTGTGGTTATTAATTTCGTTGAGGACTGTAAAGTCGACTTTGGTGATGTCGAATCTGTAATCGAGTGTAAAATTATCTATAGTAAATTTCAGTACCGAAAGAAAAAGTTCATTTGCGCCGATCTATATCTAATACAATGTCTTATATGAACATTATGCAGAATAGCTCGTCCCGCGACTATGCTGGTAAGTAACTTTTAATATTCTCTTCGAATCATTTATAGGTCCATTCGTATGGGCTTGGCTAGCTTATATTTGTCCATAAATGTTGTAGGACTAAATCTAGGTGTCCAAAATTGAATACATTTATTGTGATTCTTCTATTAAGCTCACCAAAATACTAAGGAAAATTGTTGTGTATCTGAGCTATGTGATTTTGCTACAAAATCCATTAAATTAGAGTGACTAATATACGGATACCTAAACGGAACAACACTTTAAAATTGCCTCTCATACACACTATTGACACGTTGTATTATCTCTTGTAGACAACAAATAATGAGATTGTTTTGTTTGCAAAGCGGCATTTTGGTTTGTGAAATATATGTTGCAAATCGGTCACATTAAATGTTTGACTTTTTGTTCATCTTAAAATAAATTTTTCATTTTGTTTTGTAATGTATTCAAATGAGAGTTTTCTGCTTTCATGGCATTCCATTTTGTTGTGAATTAAGAAAATGTCAATATTTGGCTTCTGCCGTCTTGTTTTAAATTCAGAATAATAGTATTCTGATCGACATTAAGAATAATGCATAGTGTTATATACGTTTCATAGCTGACTTGTCACTGTCAGCACCGCCCTGAAACTCTGACACGTAAATGTAACCAAATCTATTGCATGTCATACACTCCTGCAATAATCAAATCAATCAATACTTGTACGATGTAGACAAGTTTAAACACGGTCGTCATCATAAGCACGGTCGTCATCATAAACATCGTCAAAATCAATCAAAATGTTAATTTGTTATTGCTCTGTGATGAAACTACAAATTTCTTTTTTTTATATAATTTATTGAGAAACTGTCTCAGCACTACTGCAACTGCATTTCACGTTTATCACAACTAACATCTGTTAATAAATTACGTCAATGTTCCAATGTAAGTGACCAAAGCGTCAGATGATACTATCAATTTAAACACATTTTTTTGGCTTTATGTAATTAATATGTGACTGAATTGATTTTCATTTCTCATTTCTCTTAGATTAATTATAGCTTAGCACCATTTTTTATTAGAAATTACTGTACCTGCAAATTCCAGTACAATATATTAGAAGGAGAATAAATTTAACAGATAGTTGATTTTTTGCTCGTTACGTAGCAGATACCTGTCTAGAACATTCGGAAGATATGTATACTTAAGTTTTTACTCACACAAAAAAGATATTACAAACTTTCCTTTTGTAAAGTATAAACGAACAAATCTTTATAATAGACTTCAGTTGAGTTTAAAATACTCTTACTTAATTTAATTTAAGAGGAACCTACCTGTGTTTGACATCATAGAAGAAACCTCTGGAGAAGTATCATCAAACATACCGTTGTTTTGACCGTCTTCTAAAAACAAACATATTTGATTGAAGAATAAACTATAATGTTAATTTTCAAACAAAAACATATATAACCATTTATATAAGGTACGAGTTATAGAAATTTGACTCAAAAATCATCTTCGTAATACATGTTGTATTATGCAATCGCGTTTAGACACGAAATAGTGATAGAAGATAAACAAAGACTCCAATTTCATTTACATAAAATTTACTCAAATAGAATTGCAAGGACTTCCGTTTTCATTTAGTATACAAATCATGTATACAAATTACTCAAATAGATTAACAAGGACTTAGAAATACATCACTTTGAAGGGAAGTGAAAAGTCAAGTTGACATTTTTTTTTGGGAAAACGGGTTCACTGATGTGGAACGGGTACAGATAGCCGCTGTTATTATTCAAATAGTTGAGAGTTTGTGTTTTTACTGAGATTAAAACATTTATATAATTGTATTATTCTTGTTTACATATTTTTCATAACACAAAGAGAAGAAAATACAACAATCATCATTTATACTGACAGAAATATTAATGAGAAACAACATTTCCAACTAGCTCGCATCTCGCTTGGGAGCTATCAGAGTTTAAATGTTACTTTTACAAACACGACTGGGACAAGTCTATAGATATGTATCATCTACCTATGGTTTTAACTGTCAAACTATATCCTTTCTTTACTGGTAGTTTATTAACATTTTTATCCATGTAATATGGATAGGTTATGAAAAAATTATAGAATTTAAAACATTGAAGTTATTAATAAGAGTTCACGAGGTAATTGGTTTCATTGTCAAGATGTAATGTCACACTTTACATTGACACCTTGAAAATTAGAAGAGCAATGACATCACAAATGAAAAAAATTGACAATATCCTATTGTAACTTTTGAACAACAGTATCTCTCACACGGAAGAGGATTTTCGTTAGATTGTTGTCTGAGTTGTCTATCACAATGATTTCTTATACACAAGTTACATTTGACAATTTTGTTGTTTTTGCTTCATAACGTATTTATCAAGAAAAATAACGGATAACAGATAAGTCTCATACCAAAAACCCAGCTAAACCAAATTGAATAAATAGCAGCTAAGAATGTGTAAAAAATAAAATAAAGTTACCACTTAATTGGGGATTCCGATGGGAGAGACCTTTCATGTAGTTCTCGAACTCGCATATGCCTGTTTGTTTTAAAGAACAAAGGCACGAAATAAGAGAATAAAAAAAATGAAAACAAAGACTATCTATACACTAATCTTTATCACCTCTCATCCCCAAAACTGCCTAATACCTCAGAGACACCCATACACACAGAGAACACAGTATCTACTATAAATCTTCAAATTTTGTACCACAGTAAAAACCGGATCCTGCTATAAATCGGTAGCATGTGCTATTAGGATTACAGTAAGTACTAAGGATATGTTTATTCCCGAAAAATCCAGTTTGATGCATTTTTGGTAAAAAAAACTGGTAAAAAAACTTGAAAATTTAACGTAATTACTTTAATCTCTGTGTGAATCAGTGGTCAGAGAAGCTCGTTACATTTCAATCACAACAGTACATCGTAAGGTTGGTCTAGAATAATTTTATATCAGATATATTAGCTGTCATCATCACTGTGGTTAGGCCAGTAGCCCTTGCTCGCTGGCAGCAACATATTGGGCGAGATGTAATTCCAGATAACAAGCAACGCAATATTCAATTGAGTGTATTTATCTGCAAGTGTACTTATGTCTTACAACTTTCATCAGAAAGTTGTTTGAGAAAGAAAAACTTATAAATCATAGTAAATAAGTACAAGTAATATGAGCAGACAAGTTAGCTTTAAGTTAATGGAACTTCTTAGTTGATACGCATTTTACATTATAAACCAAATATATAAAAGAAAAGAAAAATAATAAAACCTACCCATAGCCAGCGAAATGTGGATGATATTAGCATAAAGTAAGACAGCAGTTATTGCAAGATTCCGATTGGGAAACTTTGCCATGTCCGTGAATTTCTGGCAATGCTTTCTTATAGAAGGAAAGTCGCTATGCTATAAGTAATACAGAAAGAGGTTTGCGTGTTTGCAATTTTCATTATGGCAGTAAATAATCTAGTGCACTGCTACAAAGGTTATCCGTACCTCTATCAAACTAGAACACTAGTAAACAAATTCGGTTATATGTCAGTTTAGGCCCATACGTACTTCAACATTAGTTTCTTGTTTTTTTCATTCATGAACATTGATCGAATGTGATCTGGTTTAATGAAGAAATTGTGTTACGAAAACAAGATTTAATGAGTTTGCGGCGAACAAGGCTTACACCACATACATCATCAGGTAGCTTAAAACGCGATATAACAAGAAGATAAAAAACCTGTACTAATTCTTAATAAACAATCAGATATCCAGGGCAAGTTTTAAGTTGATATTGTAAAGTAATATTTATAATATGGAAATTATTTTAGATATTGGTTCATTCTAATCTTACTTTTGTCGATTAGATGTGTAGCTATTGATTATTTTAAGTTTGATCTACATAATCAAATATTCCGCTATTCAATTCATGGTTGGCTAAATATTAAAGAGGCGTGGTCGTGACGTAGTGGCTTTTAGAATATTTCTTCTGGACGTCAGAGTTTGGTACAGTACATTTCTCTGACGTCACGAAGGTGACGTCACTCAGTACTTTTACGAATGATCACCGCGACGAACATCGGCAACTTTCTCCTGTATGCAGTCTGCTACATGTACAGTTTCATATAGGGAAAGCCCAGTACACAATGAAGGGAGTGACTGTTTTATTGACAATAGGCTACCGTGAATTAGATATTTAAAGCGGAAATTAAAAGAACGGAGGTCAACATCGGTTCTTCTTTCCGACGCTTTGATGAGTGGGTTCGACGGAAAAAAAAGGCTTCGAGACGAAACGAGGTGAATTTAAAGAAAGTCGAGGGATAGGTGACAAAGACCTAACGGTTTCCTCAACACATTGTGGACACCTCCTTGAATGTCATCTCACTGCATGTCGTTTTTGCTGGTAAGTGCGTAACTTTCAGCATGCATAAACTTTTAAAAATGTTTGATATGCCTAGGTCCTCCAACCATAGGTGAACAAGTCATACATTGATGTAGGCCTATAACTGAAAGTCAATTGCTTTCTCTCGATCAAGGTGAAGCAAGTACATACAGTATTCCAAGAACCTTTCAAATAATTGATTAGGAATAGGCTCAGGCCTAATTTTCGTTGCTAAAGCCTCGAGGCCTAACTTCTTTGTGTAGGTTTTATTCTGTCAAGGGACCTCTTTGGACTTATTTTTAGTTATGGGCAATATCAGCATTGATTTACCTCTATGATGAACTGAAGTAGTGCCAGGGCTTTATTTTCTCAGTTTGAAACTTGTAAGATTGTATCTGAGGACAGTTTACCCTCTCATCATGAGAACAGGTGTAAAATATGTTTAGATCGAACTTGAGGTTTCCCCCTCCCACACAAGATATATTCACGTTGAAGATATATTCTAATTAGTAGGAGTTGTATGTGGATCACCAGTTAACTACAAGTTTGCATGATAAATTGCCTAGCTGGTTGTATTCAATTGCTGGAGTCACATCAGACCAAAGTTGATGAAGACTTATACATAAAAACATGTTGTTCTGTTAAGTAGCCTAAGTGGTGTGAGTGAAATTTGTGCTTTGACAGCCCTTGCAACTGCTTGTTTTTGTTACACTTTGTTGAAGGTCGTTTCACAGTGATGAAGAAGGTATTGCAGCCCTATCCCATGGTGAAGAAGAACTATTGTGTATTGATGAAGGGTGAGTATATAGTAAAGACTATCACATAGTTACTCTATGGAAGTTTCTATGGATACAGTTATCAGTGTAATTTAAATGGAATATAACTTGCAAGTTAACAGTGCTGTACAGTGTGGAGCCAGCCATAGGCTACCGTCAAGTGAGGAACTATTTTCATTCTCATTTAAAGTTTCAAGAAAAGAAGAAGAAAATCAGTTAGAGTAAGCTAAGCTAAGGCCTACGGTTTCATGTATGACCTATTCCATAGTGAAGTTGGGGTATACATCCTGCTTAAATACTCTGCTAAATGTGGTTTATTAGGTCAACAATTTTGGCCATTGAAAATTCCTATATTCCATGCTTTACCAGAACTATACAAAATATTCATTACAATCTTCCCTGCCTATAGCAAATTCCACCAAGAGTACCCTGTTTTAGGCAAAAACAACACGGGAGATTGAATATCTACAGGTGTAGGTAATGCTAGCCATACTGAACGCCCCTTTGCACAAATTCATGATGAAACACACTGTACTATTTCAGTGGTCAAGCCAAATTTGTCTTCACACAGGCAAGTACTGTATTGTTGGCCATTATAGCACTTGTGTCTACAACCATGTGGTGATTGTCAATTAATTAGGTGTACTCAAGGATGATTCCTAGTGCCAGTACTTGCCAATTTGGGGAAGTTTGTGCTATCAAGTAACAAAGTATTAATGCTCAAGTGAATTTTGAGGAGGAATCTTTGCCATGTTAAATAATTCACTGGTTCGTGAATTTCTTTGTCAGGTTTTCAAAAGTAGCTCTAAATTTTGGCATGTCAACATGGGGAGAAAGGCCATAAGAGGGGGGGGGGGTTGTTAGGAATATAAATATTTTGCAAGAGAAGAATGCTGAGTTTAAGAGTTATTCTTCTTTCTGAAGCTGACCTTGGTTGTTGTGCTTCAAACTTGCTACAAGAGAACATGATACATGTGAAAACAGAGGTTACCCCTGGCCCCCACAATATCTCCCTATTTTATGCCCCTTGCATGTCAAGTATACCACACTGCCCCCCCCCCACCCCACAAAAAAAAATACAGATACCATGACTGAACTGTTGTGCCTCTGCACTTACATTACAGTACTGATGCAAATAGGCGTCAATAATCTATTACTAATATACCTGTTGACTGAATTTTTGGATTTTCTTTTCCCAGAGAATTACTCCCTAATGAAACTGTAGGGAGTGAGGTGTTCCCCCAGAGCTTGAGATGGACTCCTCAGAAATACAGAGTGAAGAGTCTCTTCCAGATAACTACCCCTCAGGGGAAACTCTTGGTATAATTGAGGAAGCGAAATGTTTTGTATCTATAAACAAATTGTTAGAACTGCTGAAGTTAATACATGGGGAGTACTGCACACACACTAACTGTACTAAAATAATATCTTATCAATGGAGTGCTATTGGTACAGCAATGATTTTTTCTTGGAAGTGTGAAGATGGCCGGCCATGTGTGTGGAAAATAGTACTCACAAAACAGATTTTGTGGTATCTTTTCAGGTAACATTCAAATTTCGTCAGCTGTAACCATTTCAGGAAACAAGTATTCTAAAATGGCTTTGTATTTTAAAGTTTCCAATTTTTGTGTGTGTAAGCAACACAACATTTCTACGTGTTGAAAGGTTGTATGTAACTCCAGCTGTTACAGCTACTTGGCAGAAGGTCCAAAAGGCAGAATTCTGCAAACTTAAAGACAGAGGTTTATGTGTAGCAGGAGATGCTAGAACAGAATCCCTTGGGCATTGTGCCCAATACTGTACTTACAGCTTCATGGATGAAGATTCTTAAAAAATGTTGCATTTAGAGGTAGTTGATGTTAGGGAAGTAGGGGGGAAAGTCCAAACATGGAAAGAGTTGGATTTGAGAGAGGATTGGATTTTTAATGAAATAATTAAAAATCTGTGAAGTAGTGACAGATGCCCATGTTCTGATAAAGGCACTGCTAAAAAAGTGTACAATATATGATGGAATTTCTCATCAAGTGGATGTTTGGCATGGGGCAAAGAACCTTGTCTGGAAACTCTCTAACGTAGCAAATGCCAAAGAGAACACTGATCTGCACTTATGTATGCCTGCTATAACGTAATCATTTCTGGTACTCCACTAAAGAGTGCGGCGGTAATGATATCAAAATCAAGTCAATTTGCTGTCACTTCTTCACCACATTGTAGACGAACACCAGTGGTTGTTGTCAATTGATGGTACACCAGGTGAATGTAGTCATCACCACTTATGTGAAAACGACCATAGTAAGCCATATCTAAAGAAGGGATCACCGTCACATGAAGCCCTTAGGTCTGTCATACTCAAGAAGCAATTTCTGAACACTTTTCCATATTACAAAATTTCAAGCAAACTGGTTCTCTTGAATCATTTCACAATCATATGCTAATGTATGCCAATAAACGTTGTGCTTATTCTTATGATGGAGATGTAACTAGAATGCTACTGGCTGCTATTGATCACAACTATCACATTGAACGAGCATATGGTTCAACTGTTGATGGCTAACCAATGTATCGGGCAAAGTATAGTAAAAGATCAAAACAATGGGCACCTCAAAAATTGCCTAAGGCTTTTGGTTACATTCCTGAATTGATGAAAACTGTCTTTCTGCTCAGACAAGAGAATCAGTGCCATTTATCGGCCAGAGTAGGCCTACCTGAAGATCACCCAAAAATCATCAAACCAAATATTAGCAGCGCTCCAAAGCCTAGTATGAGTGTTTTACTTGCACAGTACCAGTCTAGATTTGCAAGTTCAGCTGACATGGGGCATTCCTAAGCTACAATGGTTAATTAAGGAAACGGAATGCAGTTTTATTTCACTTGAATTTTTATTGATTAGCACTCTTAATGGCTCGAAGAGATGTTACATAAAGTTAAGTCTTGATGTGTGCTAAATTTACTAGTTATTTAAAGACTCCCTACTTTACTCGTTCATTTGATTTAAATCCACTTTAATATTACTATGTTACAAGTCAAGCAAAGCATGTTCTTTGATTTTCATGTCAAAAACAGAGCCCTTGGATTACATTCAATACCATTTTATACTTGTAACACACTTGATGCCTTAAAGTCTAAAGTATTGCCACTGAGTTTTGCATGCATCTGAGGTGGCAAACTGCAGTCTTATCCAGTGGTGAGTAGCATTTAGTCAGAACTTCTATCTAGACTAAGAACATATTATTGTAATGGTTAAACATGCAGGTGAATGGGGCTTTTAGTAGGGTTATGATGTTCTAGTATCTTTGTTAGACTACCTACTGTAGTCCAGCCCCTGTAATAGATGAAACTTGGCTGTTTAAGAGGTCATTTATCAAAATTAAAAGTAGTACAATCTTGGCAACTTGGTCTGATAGTATTCATGGTTTTTAACTGTCTATAACACATCACAATGGCTGTGATAATACTTCATTTTTGAGAGAAAGAAAAGAGAATACATTGTCATCAACTATATTTGAACTTTTATACCTTTATTTGGAGTGCTCACATCTGTAATATTTGGATCTGCATTTGCTATTTGTCACCTACAGGTACATTCTAACTTTTTCCCCTGATTGTGTCGTTTCATACCTTTCAAAACATGAAATAAATATTTTACCTTTCAGCATAATTTGCAAACTTCTTTCACTCCTTGGAAGAACAATAACACCCCTTCCCCTCCACCCTGCTTAGGTTACCACTCTCTATAAACTTGAAAACAATGAAATAATCAGTTAACATTCAACAATGTTTCACTGCTTGGAGTAACAAAAACTCCTCCCACAGCCCCACCCACCATCATCCCACATAGGTTACTACTGTCTATAAACAAACGAAAGAAATTACCATCACTCTACCAAAGGTTGTTGATAGGATTGAAATCCCTATCACAAACCATGAAGTAATCAGTTTACCTTCAACAATGTTGCACTTCTTGGAGTAACAGTAACCCCTCACCCCTCCCCCCCCCCTGCTCTTCCCCCATCACCCCACTCTTATCACTATCACTGTGCCAATATGGTTTCTTTTCAAATTGTTTTCTCTCTTAATCGATGAGGTTGTTGCCAGGATTGAATCCTACATATTGTCCGTCCACAGATGGAAATCTTTCCCTTATCATTAAGATGCAACAGGATGGCAATACCATTCTATTTCCTCTACCTAGGCGACCAAACTTCCAGTAAATAAAATTTCTGTAAGCATAATGTCTGTAGTTCCTGTTGGTTCTGTTTTCTTCCAAAGCAAGATCATCCTCTCGCATGCGCATATTTACACCCAAGATGTGTGCATTAAGGCAAATATCACTAAATGCATCCGAGTAAGTTACACATTGTTGCACCCTGTTTGTGCAACACTTCTTTTCCACATCAGTTAGCATCTCTACACATTGCAGACATTTCACGAGAAGCAGTCACTTCCTCAGTTTGGTTTGGCACAGTGAGATCACTGTGAGCATCTGGGTTTCTGCGGAGCTCTACTGCAACCTGCTCTAACTGTTCTCATGACAACCCTTGTACATCTGTTGGACAATTGAAAACAGCTTGTTTATTTCTTCAGTACAATCATGAACATATTAAGGGATAGCAGGGCAATTGGCTGCTAGTAAAATTGCAGAATATTTTTTGGGGTCAAACTCACTACCTCATAACACTCTGAATGGTGAAATTTTGAATTTTTGGTATTTTGTGAATGCATGTGGAACACAGCAGAGTGAATGATGCAATCATGGCACTATTTATGAGCTATTTCATTCCACAAAAATGTCACATTTTCAGCCACTGGAATATCCCTTTAAGAAAGAATTGAACACAAACATTTCATTTGATTTCATACCAAAAAATTCGGACCGCAGCCATTCACGTGAAACAAAACATAATACTCATCTTGATAGATAACTAGTTTGGTTATCATTGAAAGAGACAAAATGTGGTTTTCTTTGATTTCACAAAGACTGACATTCCTCAGAAGCTATACTTTCATTTTCTAATCTTTATTTACTTAAAACCTTGAAATCTGACATATTTTGGAATGTTAAATTTTTATCTGGAAATGTATTATGAGTTTGAATTTCATTAAACATTAATATTTTGAATGAATATCTGGTGTGGATAAATTATTTTGGGATTATGAATGGGGGGGGGGGGTGGTTCAGCCCAATCATCATGCATGGTGACATCACATAGTTTGCTTCTGTTAGGGAACTTCATAAACCTGTAATATTGGCTGCAATCTGAATATCACTCTCTGGAGATTTCAAGGTGTGTCTGACACTAAGGTGTCCAACTGCACCAATGTATGTGTGACAATATTCTTTGTTATAAGAATTCGGTACAACATAAATTATAAATAGAAAAATAAGCAAATATTGGTCTTGATAACAGTGGGCACAGTTGCACATTGTAACATCAACTTGTACAACATTGTATTATATGCATCATAAAATCTGGACAAATTTTGGTCTGATAACATTGGCAGTTGCCCATTGTGACATAACCTTGTACTACGGTACATTATTATATGCATCATAATCTGCATATGTATGATTTTTGTGGTCTATGATCATCAACGTAATGTCAATATTTAGTAAAGTGGAAAGTGTGTGCTATGCCAACCTGAAGTTGAGATTCATTGTTGTTTGAAGCCACATTCTGCTACCCAGGTGCACTATCATCTTCACCTGCTGCATGCTCATTTGGTGAGACCTCACTATCACCAGTGTCTGACAAATCCTGTATAAAGAAAAAAAAATCAAAAGACACTTATGAATGCTACATTTCTAGCATGGCTTGCTTTGAGCCTGTTTGAGTGTAGATATCAGATGACGATGCTCTAGATATCATTATATATGGGCTTTAATCTGTCAGGACAGTTGTTATTCATACAGAGTATAGCTCCCCTGCTCGCACCCCACGGTAAAGAATCACTGCTGTGCGTACAGTATTATACCAGCAATACCCCTTTAGTACTAGATTCTTACCAGGTTTGTATCAGGGCTTGCCATGCTGGTCACAACCATCCCCTAATCCCTGACTCGCACCCCACGGTATATAACCACTGCTGTATCTAAAGTACTTTACCAGCTTAATTATAGTCCTAGATTATTACCATGTTTGTATCAGGGCTTGCCATGCTGGTCACAACCATCCCCTAATCCCACAACCATCCCCTAATCGCCCACTCTCCAAAGCAATGTCATATTCTCGTTTAACCCTATTTATGTCAAGCGCCCAAGCCTATAGGGCTACTTTTATTTGGTTTATAGTTATAGGCATAGCCTAGGCCTATATATACACTTAACTTACTAGACTTAGCCTAGGCCTAATATAGTAATAATAAATAAATAATTTCTTAGCTGATGAAATAAGGCCCTGTACATTAAACTTCAAATTGTAAGTGCATTTGCCACCCTCCCTTCCAACCATGCATTATATTTGACGATTCGTTTGCACACCGAGAGCACCATTACCCTTCGCCTTGTACCATTACATTATAGACCTAGGCCTAGGCTTACTAATGACACATTTAGGCCTAGCCTACCTTAACCTAGACGCTGTGTTGACAGTTATTAACTTACCGTAGGTTTCTTCTGGCAAGCTTTCCTTTTTGTCCCACAAGTACAGAAAGAATTGCAGTAGGCCCCTAGTCCCTTGCACGGACACCCAGCTCCTGCTCGGCCCCTTGTCCTAGTGCTGGGCTGTCTCTGACAGGTGTTATTACAATTACAACATTCCACCGGAAAATTGTGAATCCCATGATGATTGTTACTCTAGTTCAGATGACATCTTTGTTTGTAATTTTCAAAGACGTTTTTTCGAAATCCACAAAATGTACGTTCGATTGAATGTCTCGGCGGTGGTACTGTCATATGTTGAAGGCGAGTTGTCAACTGGCTGCCTGTACTGTAAGTCTGTAAACACACATACAGCAACGGTTCCGATTCGGTTAGTGCGATGAGGACTGTACATTATGTAGCGCATGCACTTCATATTGCCGCTGTGGCAACAGCGCCTGTGTTTTGCACACATGTGTTCGGCAGACTTCTTGGAAATTAGTGGTCAGATACCATTTATACTTCTCTCTTACCTAAAGTAGAATCCATCTTACCAGTCACTTCCGATCTTTACGCATAGTGTAATAATTTAGGATATTGTAAATTATATATTTTAAAATTTTAAAAGCTAGACATTGAATACTGAAAACGAATTTATTTTTTCCCATGTGAAAACCTCTTACATCACAATGAACAATGGCGTTTGGCAACAAACCTTAAACCAATGAGAAAATTGAAAAATAAATTGCTGTCGATATTTCATGACGACCACGCCCCTTTAACTTGTGTTTGTTGACCTTTGAGGCAAGCTTACTGGTCAATTCACGTTCATTCTTTTAATTCATTACTTAAGTAATATGAGTGTCATTTGAAGGGCACCATTCAGTAAATACACAATTGGTTTCAATTTATAACTCATGCTCTATGAAAGTGAAATCATAGTTAGCAAGCCGCCATTAACCAAAGTGAAAACAACTCTGGCTGTATAATATACTTAAATGTAAGACAGATGGAAATTAAAATTGCCTTAAAATTGCTAATTTGTACTATTAAACTTGCCATGAAAGTGCCAATTTTGTACTATAAAATATGCCAAGAAAGTGCTCATTTGTACTACAAATATGCAATGAAAATGCTAATTTGTATTATAAATATTGCCATGAAAGTGATAATTTGTATCATAAAACTTGCCATGAAAGTTTTAATTTGTACTATAGAACGTAAAGAGGATCTAGATGTATTCAATGTGTTGACACTAATATATATCACAATTAGGTTTATGCATCTTTTTAATAATGGTTTTTGTTTTCAATTAATCAGGTGGAGGATTTGTAAATTAAAGTGTCTCGACGGCACATGCTGCCAACCAGTCAATTGTTACATTAATTTTCGATGTAAGCATTTTGTTCTGTTTTTTGTGTGAAGCCTTGTCAAAAAGAGTATCACTGCTCTGGAAATTACAAGTATAACGACGCGACGATGATTGTTTTCACCCGATACACACAGAGACACAGTAACTATTATTAATCTTAAATATTTGTACTACAATAAAAACTGGATCGTGCTATAAACCAGTAGCGTGTGCAATAAGGATTGCAGTAAGAACTAAGGATATGTGTGATCGCAACAAATCCAGTTTGATGCATTTGTTGCGATTACACATATCCTCAGTTCTTACTGTAATGCTAACAGCACATGCCACCGATTTATCAGATTTATCACCACGATCCAGTTTTAACTGTGGTAAATTACTTTAACATATACACTGTAGTTACTCTAATCTCTGTGTTAATCGGCTGTTGTGTTGATAAGAGGCGGAAACATTTTAATGTGTCAATATATTAAATTTACTATTGAAAGGCTTTGCTACCATTACGAATTCTCATCTTTAGTTAACCTGAAGATACGAACGTGCATGTTACATTGTCTCGTTAATGGATGAGTAATTAGCTTCTAAATTATTTCATATATTTTAACTTTTGTCAAAACTCTTCAGCATCATTGGCTCAGCACCTGTTCTTACGCCTATAAACATGCCTATTGATGTTGTGATAATTAATTTCCCATTAGATCTCAATCATGATCATTTAAATATTGAAGTAAAAACATTGATATTATTATTGATTCGACATCGTTGTGAACAATATCAGTTTCTTCTCTCGTAAGTAAAAATTGTCGATTTTCCACTGCGACTAAACAGAAAATATTTTGCTGTTCAGTTTAATAGGCGATCGGTATCTGATGTGATCTTACTGCTGCTGCTGACTATTTAACTATTTATGATTTAACCTCCTTTAAAAGCAAAATCTGGGGCTTTTAGTATATTGAAATCAGTAGCATGTTGACATTTGTCAAAACAACCATCACAAATAATGTATTAGGAAATTGAACAAGGTTAATGAATGATATAGCTTCTGTTATGAAAGAAAGCGGAAGGGCTTGAAATATTGATAAAAGCTTTGACCAAGTTTATATATTGGTCACAGTCCTCTATTAAAAAAAAAAAACATGTTTTTATCGTTTCTGTCAGATAGCATCTAAACAAATGCCATTTATCCCAAAGAGACACATCTTACTTAACATCTGTTTGGAACTTGCCTGTTAGAATTGCTGTAAATGACAAATTGTTTAAAGTGAATAAAAGCTTACAGCTATCCCAATCCAAGTCGAATTTCATCAATAACGTCGCCAAATGTTAGCATTCTTAAAGTAGTGTTCCTGTTTGTAACTCTAGCCAGTCTCTATAAAGAGTTGCCATGTATTGAGGAGGGTTAACTCTGGACAAAAATATCTTTATGAGCCTGTGTCTATCATTGGACGTGTTGTCATTTTGTCATTGGTGATCATCAGTCTGACTGCTTTTTCTGCTAGTGCATATGACTAGTATTTTGAGTTTCATACCATTTATGTGAATAGCTTCTAGTTTCACTGTTCCAGTTTCAGTCCATATTTATTTTTTTCTGCTAGTCTTTCAGTATTTCATATAGTGGTCACATAAGCTATTGTTTTATCATTCCACATTTAATAAGATTTTGCATATTACAACAGTCACCTGTGTCATTGGCAGGTATATAAAGACAATTGTATATATGCCATCAGTACTGACTAAATAAAACGTGAATCTTGTCGATTTGACTGAAAAGTATTTTATCTTTGGAAAACAGATTTCATCAGGAAATTTGCGGTTAAGTTTCCATGAAGTTGCGAAACTTTTTTTTTAAACTCTGCATGTAAGTGATATATTTTGTTAAATTTGTTGTTCGAAGTGCTGATCGTTCACTCATACTTTTAGACACCGGTAATGATTTCACCTTGCTGAAATTAAAGTAAATGTTCCAGTGATAGTTTGACCGCTTTTGTAATACAAACAATTTGACAATGTTTCACACAGGTAGTTGCTTATAGACAAAAGAATTAAAGTGACCAAATTGTACAAAAAGAATATCCAAACAATAGGGAAAGTTTGCAAGAGTCTTCAATATATTTATTCTATCGCACAGACGCATCAATTTGAGAGTCAATATTCATTTCTGCAGTTACATTTTACGTGAAACAGTTTTGTAAATATTCAATACCAAGGAACCACAACATCACGGAATCGTTACGATCGTTACAAATATGAGAAAAGAGGTTAATATTTACAACATCAAAATCATCTCAAATGTTCAATTTAAATCTGTAATCGCAGTGTTCATACATACATAGAATAAAGTTCTGTTAGAAATTCCAATAACATATTTTTATATGTGTTTTATTTGCTTAACATATAAACTACTTCACTATTAACGTACCTTCAACCTACCGTGGAGAAGTGAAGCCTAAGTTGTTCCAAAACAAGTTTCTCTCTCACACTCTATTTAGATACACACAATGTAAGCTTAACCGATATCTTTGATTTTCTTTGAAATAAGTGAATATGTATAACTGGCATATTCAAAATAGTCCTATTGTGTTTGATATTTTTTTATTCCGAAGGCTACATTATTACTAGGCTCCAATTACAAAACACATGATAGCGGTACCACCGTATGAAAACCTTCATTAATAATTATACCATACCTTGACCAGTGTAATTTAAATTAGATACATTTTTGAGACATGTGGAAGTTCCAACACTCTCTAATTACAGATATTCACCATATTTTCGCCATTTACCTTTAACCAATAAAACAATTAAAGACCACAACGTTTTCTTAAGTAATAATATACATGATATCAAATGCTATGCAATAAATGTCTATATATCAAAAGCAAATTCAAAGATAATTGAAAAAAGTGCGAATTGCGCGCTATAAGGTCGTTGAAGCCAACTCCCGTGTAATGCGTCAGGGAACTTCGTCAGAAGAAATGTTTAGAAGTTTCAGAAGAAAGTTAGAAACATTTTGAGCCATTTCTATAGACTAAAGATTAGCCCTTTGATACGGTGTAAAGGCAAGGTTGTGTTATTAATCATGTACGTGATATTGTATGGACAAATTGATATGGGGAATATTATCCGTGATGTCATCGTACCTGAATTGGCTTAGCTTGTAGTCTACACTAAATTGTGTAGAAACGATGCGTTTTTAGATAACTATATCCCTGGCTTCTCTTTTTTCTACAACACCAAACTTGAAATAGATATTGCAATTGTGTGTTCATGATTTAGTCACTCATTGACTAATTGATCATTCTAAACGGTTAATTATGAATTTTATTATTACTAATGTGTTAACCAACCAATCAGTTGATATTGCAAGCAACAAAGTTGAGCCATTATACCAATTTGAACAGAGAATAGAGGGCACTTGAAGGTGAGAGCAAGTTGGGATAAATATCTGACATGCTGATACTACACTATAACATACTAAATAACTTTATTATTTATTGATGACGTATGGCGTGATTCTATATTCACCCTCAGCATGTACTCTTATATCCATTACACTGCATAAGCCGTTAGGTGATATTAATACCATGTATGACATCCTTAGTAAATCCCTCTGGTTAAACTGTTCCGTTCGTTTTTATTCTGTCCATAGACTAACTGCCTCGACGTTGAGTAGTGTATACATAATGGATATTTAGTGTCAAAGCTAACTTATACAGACATGAAGACCTAGAGGATGATTATAATGATAAAGAATTATTAAGCACGATGTGTATTGTTGAGAGCAGATATATAATATCATGTTTTTGTCACATTTATTACTACATTTAATTTGATTTGCAAAGTCCTGAAAATTTTTTTGGGCTTAATAACTTATTCATAGATTCGGGCAGTGGCTTAATGCTGGTTGGTTTAAATGTTTTGTGACCTATTTGTCACCTTTTGCAACGAAGAATTGCCTCAATCAACAAATCACGTGATTCAATACGTGTACACGTATTGATGGACGTATAATTCAGAGAGGTTTGATTTTCATTTCAGTTGTAGCAATATCGCAGTCAGAAATCATTCGTTCTCTGTCGTAAATGCACACTCCATAATCCCAGCCATAGCCAAAATTTCCATTGAAATTCGCTGTAGTACATGTCAATTCATCATTATACCCATTGTACCACCAGCCACCGAGATGATGATCATTCACGCAATCTTGTGATGTATCGTTATCGTTGTCAGAGTCATGTGTTGAAAATTCACTACCACGATGATATCCCATGTAGTCATATTCTGTGTACAATGAGAAGGAAAACGTAACCAGCAAAAAAAACATCTTTCTTCTAAATTTACTTTTTTTCTCAAGAAAAATCGAAACTAAAATAACTCTCATCATCGTCTACTGTGACGATGGTGATGACAATGAAGATGAAATGAAAATTGAAGACGAAGACGACAACGAAGATGACGAAGATAACGATGGCGACAATGATGACGATGAAGATTTTGAGAAATTTTGATAAAATTGACGGTTTTGTCTTATACGATGCTAATGCTCCTTAAATATCGAAAGTGCCAGTCGATCAGTTACCACAATAAACCAGGTTCCACACTCTATCATGTAGGTTTACAAATATCGTTCATGGCATAAACTGTGCATTGCATTATAGGCTACGATAAACATGTTTTACTCACCCAAGCTGCCTGTATAACTGCCGAGCTCTTCTATTGCATAGTTGTTGACTTCTGAACCAATTCGAAAGAGATCATACTGAAGATAGTGGGTAATGTTATTACTCCGTTTTTTAAATTCCATTCTCATTGTGTAGTTCCGTTGAGCAGTTAAGTTGGCTAATCGGTCGTTTCCAAGCCAATGTGAAATAGTTCCGCGTCTATATAAGCCAGATCTGTAACGATCCCAGTTTTCGTAAAAACCATTGTTATCGACGCGGAGCTGAAAAAACTAAACAATAACAGCAAAACAAAAATAGGTTTATATCAGTTAGTTGAGGCTCATTAAGGAAGTATTCACGGTCCACTTGAAACCAGATTAGTCAAGAAAAGTACTTCTGTGATGTTTTTATGGAATATATGAATGGTCTATATATTAACAGAAAAGACACTCTCCCCTCATATATCTAAGTGGATATTTGCAGCCCAGCCATATAATCAAAGTTTATTTCTGCTCCTTAAAAATATATAGTTTCACTTCAATTAAATTATGTTTAGCACAACAAAAACAAAATAATACTTGTTCTTCAACACTCTGTTCTTTAATGTTGAAGTACGTAGGTTAATTAGTCCCACGTAGTAAATTTCAGGGGCGTAGTATAGAAGTACAATGTGTGGTATGGTACATGTTATTTCTCTTACATAAAACGACAACTAGCATGGACATGAACTAAATGAAAGTCTTCTTACAGTCCATCCGTCTTTGCAATACGCTTCGAAAGGTTCTCCTTGCCATGTAAGCGGGTATATCAAGTGAAAACCTTCACTGATTACGCCGTTGTCGTAAAGATCTTGGCAATCCTGTACACGTTTACATACTGTCCCATTTCCCATATAGTTCACGTTGCATTCGCACGACATATTTCCTTTATAGTTTTGGCACATCGCATGTTCACTGCATGTATAGTTTATGCATGCAAGAACGTTATTCTCACATGAGCATGTTTCCGTGCAGTCCATGGTCACGTACGATCCGCCATTCTTAATACAGAGAAAAGAGAATAAATGTTAATTAGCTATATATATAACTTTAAGGAATTGTCTTTCATATGACCTTTATTTAGTCCGTCCAGAAATATGCACAGGTGTTCGATTAAGTCAGGCCGGGCGTAGATAGAGTATTACTTGGAAAGTTCTTGGCTTCACATTTGATTGGCTCTGCGGAGCAATATGCTTAAATTATTATATGCTGGATTTATTATTCTCTCCAGTCCCCTTCCGTCAACCGCACATGATATCCAACTCAAGATTTATCACGACGATACTTCTTATCAGTAAAAAAAATATGGTACCATATACTTAGGCTATCGACAATAGAGTTAATTTCTGCAGTTCTGAGTTTAAGGAATTATCTACCAAAATTCATCCCATATATGCTTATCAATTGAACTTACTTTCCTTTTGTATATGCTTATTTTACAGGACATTTTTCTCATAGCTCTTTAAACTTATCTTATGCAAAGTTGCTTAATTTGAGTCTTACATAACAGAGGAGAACGAAGCAGAACAATGAATACAGAAATTATGCCATAGTCTGAAATTAAAAAAAATGTTTATGTCGATAATTTTTTATCGAGTAGGAAATGTAAGATGTGTGTAGCTATGGCCATACCTTCTGTTGTTATTGCTGTGGTTATCGGTGAACTCGTGGATTGCAGGAAGTTGCCAGTCGACATTCGTCCTAACAGTCAAGAATATAAAACTAGCATTATCTTAAAACAAACGGTGAATTAATTTACCAAGAAAACAATGGTAAAATATCATTTCATAATGTAAGGATGTAAGTTGAGAGTCCTGATGGGGAAGCGGACGATTCCTTCCGATTAAACCTATCTGACTAACTTTTTTCCACAGTCGGTTAAAGAACTGATATAAAACAAAAGTTTGGTTAAATAACAGTTTAATACAATAAGCGAGAAGAGACTATGCTGATTTTATAAAACTACTAAAACAGTATATACATACATACATACATACATATATATATATATATATATATATATATATATATATATATATATATATATATATATATATATATATATATATATATATACATAAATCCATTAAAAATCCATTAAATTAGAGTAACTTATATACGGATACCCAACGGAACATTGTATTGAAGGTGCCTCTCGTACCCACTATGAAAATTTTGTATTATCTCTTGTAGACAACAACTGCTTCGATTTTTTGTTTGCAAAACAGCAATTCGGTTAGTCAAATACATGTTGCAAATCGTTCAAATTAAAAGTTTTTATTTTGTTCATCTTAAAAGAGATTTTTGATTTTGTTTTGTTATATATTTAAATGACAGTTTTCTGCTTTTCGTTGCATTCCATTACCACATTGCATATGTTGTATATTAAGAAAATGTCAATATTTGGATTCTGCCATCTTGTTTTAAATTCAGAATAATAGTATTCTGATCTACGTTAAGAATAATGCATAGTGTTATATACGTTTCATAACTGACTTGTCACTGTCAGCACCGCCGTGAAACGCTGACACGTAAATGTAGACAAATCTATTACATTTCCTACACTCCTGCAAAAAAAAATCAAATAAATCAATACTTGTATGATGTAGAAAAGCTTAAACACGGTCGTAATCATAAAAATGGTCGACATCATAAACATTGTCGAAATCAATCAACATGTTAATTTGTTATTGCTCTATGATGAAACTACAAATTTCCTTTTTTTTTTGAAAGAAGAATGAGCGAGTTATCATATACTGAGAAACTGTCTCGGCACTACTGCAACAGCCTTACACGTTTATCAAAACTGCAACTGTTAATAAATTGTGCCAATGTTCCAATGTAAGTGACCAAAGCGTCTGATGATACTATCAATTTAAACAACTTTTTTGTTTGTTTAAGTAATTAATACGTGACTGAATTGATTTTATCCATCATTTCTCGAAGATTAAGTAAAGCTTAACACCATTTTTTAATAGAAATAATTATATCTACAAATTCCAGTACGATATTTTAGAAGGAAAATACATTTAACAGATAGTTTTTTTTCGTTACGTAGCAGATACCTGTCCGAACATTCGGAAGAAATGTATACTTAAGTGTTTACTCACACACAAATATTTTACAAACTTTCCAATTGTGAAGTATAAATGCACAACTCTTTATTATAGACTTTAGTTGAGTTTAAAACAGTCTTACTTAATTTAATTTAAGAAAAACCTACCTGTGTTTGACATCATAGAAGACACCTCTGGAGAAGTCTCATCAAACATACCATTGTTTTGACTGTCTTCTAAAAACAAACATATTTGATTGAAGAATAAACTATCATGTTAATTGTCAAACAAAAACATCTATAATTCATTCAAATGAGGTACGAGTTATAGAAACTCGACTAAAACAAAATCTTCTTTATATAAGTTGTATTATGCAATCGCATTTAGACACGAAATAATGATAGAAGATAAACAAAGGCTTCCACTTTCATTTACATACAATACATATATACAAGTTACTCAAATAGATTAGCAAGGACTTCCGCTTTCAATTACACACAATACATATATACAAATATACAAATAGAATTGCAAGGAACTCCAATTTCAAACTTAATCAACTGCTTGGATGGTTTTACCTACAATATATATAGTCCATCGGTAACAACCATAATATTTCAATATAAAATACGAGGTATCCCCCAAAAGTTTATCCGGACCAGGCAATGAAATAATCGGGATTCGCATTTCATGCGATTTATCATCTCAATACATGCGCATATTCTCGTGAAGCTTCACTAGACTGAGAGACGTATGTCCACGTAAGTCTACCATGCACATTTAATGTCCACCGCCTGCTTTGCTAGAAATCCAAGGAATGCACTCATAATTTTGATTAGCGGGATTTTAAAAATATGCGTAACTGTTATTTTTCATTATTCCCACAATGAGTAGTAAGGTTTTATCTCACGGAGAAATACATCACTCTGAAGGGAAGTGAAAAGTCAAGTTGACACTTTTCTTAAAAAAACGGGTTCTCTGATGTATGCCGAGAAATTTTCCGTAGAATGTTTCGATAGCAAAGTACATATTCTTAATACTTATCAGCTTGTTGCGTTCTTACTTTACGTTGTGTTGATATTTTCGCCACGGTATATGTTATGAGTAATATAGTGTATCATACTTGTATTTTGGATTCATCAATTGTAGTTTTAAAATAATATAGTCATTATAACTAATGAATTTGTTAAAATCAGTCTTCGATACATGCAGTAATGATATGCAACCTAAAAACAAAAACAATTATTTCGAGCATTTCGTTTGACTCATTACCATTTGTTAACATAACGATACATGAAAGCAAATAATGTTGTCCATATTATTCTTCAAACATTTAATGTAGGACGTAAAGATTAACTCAAGTTTATGTCAGTGACTCTGCCTAGAAGAATTAAACTAACTATATTACTACATTTAGTATTCCCATGCAATACTCCTGATATAAAACCCGGCAACGGGAACTCATAGCGGGCATTTCGTTTGACTTATTACCATGCGTTAAATTATATTACAACATTAAACGGAAGTAAATCAAGTTTGTTTACACAATAATATATAAAAAGTGAGTTTTATATCCATACCTTCTGTAGTTATTGATGTGGTTACCGGTGAACTCGTGGATTGCAGAAAATTATCCGTCGACATTCGTCCTAACAGTCAAGAATATGAAAAGAGCATTTCGTTAAAATAAATGGTGAATTTATTTACCAAGAAAATATTGAGAGTAAACCTTAAGAATGATTTTATATTGTTAGGATTTAACTCGAGAGTCCTGATGGGGAGACGGACATATAGATTCCTTCCGATCAAACCCCTCTGACTAGCTTTTTCCACAGTCGGAAAAAGAAATTATATAAAACAAAAGTTTGGTAAAATAACAGTTTAAAACAATAAGCGAGAAGAGACTATGCTGATATTATAAAACTACTAAAACAGTTTGGTATGGTAAATGATATTTTTCCAGAAACATGATACCAAAGCTAAAGGCCTATATACAAATGCATCGGTCAATCTAACAATAATCATAGTACTAAGAAAATGGTCTTCGAATAGTTGAACAAAAAGGAAAAAAAATTAATATAGCCAGTTACTCGTGAATAAAGACTGATTCTAAATTTATTTTCTGTCGTCTAGCTAAATGCTTACAGTGAATCGGATATTTTCAGAATAAATTTGATGTTTTTTCCCTTTCATTCTTTGAATGGAAACTCTACCAATGAAGCTGATGAATATATCATTTCTAACGGATGCACTATCAAGCAGTACCAGCACGTTACAATATTAACAAGAATATATGCTTTACACATGGTGAAATGTTAATTTATCTTCGCTATATAAGAGTATCGGCTGTATCCTACTGATAATAGCTTGGATATGATGTATTACTAAGATTGCTGTAAAATACTCAACATTGGTCAAATTGAAGAGTCAATAGGAACTATTCTGCAGAACATCAACAAATCCCCGAAATACGTAGCTCTGATAACAGACCACCGCTTTTGATATATATGATTTGCACAGCGTATTATAAAACTAACTTCCAACCTGCTGTGGTTATTGATTTTGTTGAGGACTAAAAAGTCGACTTGGATGATGTCGAATCTGTAATCGAGTGTAAAATTATTTCTTCCTTACTTGAATATAAATAATTGTGAACACTTGGAACATTTCAGTAATTTTCAGTAACGAAAGAAAAAAAGAGTAAAGTTAATTTGCTCCGACCTCCATCTACTACAATATTTTATATGAACATGCTGTAGAAAAGTTCGTCCGGCAACAATACTGGTGAGTAATTTTTAGTCGTCTATCTAGTATTCTATCTTCTATATCAGTGAGTCTGGGTAAAGAAACAGATAACTGAACATCTGCTGCCATAAAAAAAAATTAAGTGGAAAATATGCATATATACATTTCCTTCTAAAACAGATTTATTTGATGTCTTGGTTAGTTTTCTTTCTTTCCCTTTGGGCCAGTACTCAGAGGGTTGAATGTCAAATAAAGTTTATATTTAGAGAGGATGGTTGTAAATACATCATCACTATAACTTTACATGAATTAGCAAAGCGTTTAACTAATTTTCAGTTATTTCGGCGTTCTCTATATATTCACCAAACAGTTCATTCAAATTACTATTATGCATATGACATATACGCTTGAATATAACATGTAAATAAAGCTTTAAATGAAATCACTGTTCTTTTTGCAGTGAAAGAAAAATCAGATTTTATTTTGATACATGTATTACTTGTCTACATTTATAACTTCTTAGATTACCTTAATAGCAACTGTTACTTACCGGTTCTCGGTATTAGCTCCATTTGATTGCTACAGTTACCACCACAAGGTATAACGGCATCTTTAATTGAGTGTCGTTTTGTGCACTTGAAAAATGCTGAAATCATAAGATACAGTTGCATAACAAATATTTGCTACAAGTATAATAACTGATCCGAGTTTGCTGATTCATGCTTTTTCTTTAAATTCAAAACGTCTAAGTAATGAGATGAAATGTTAGATCTACTTTCCGTACTCTACTTACCAACGCTTCCCGCCATCGAAGAATAAATGCAAATACCAAGAAGGAAGCAATGAAAGATACACGAAATCTGAATTGCACTCATCTTCTTTTATCAATGTTTAGTAGAAACTAAGATTTGTTCTGGATAATTCCTTGTCAAGCTCATCAATGTTCTCAGTTACTTTGAAAACCCTCGTGTCGCTACGCAGATACCGAAGTCTGGGGGAATACACAACCGATCACGTGATTCATGTTCAGCATTATTATTAATGTTAATATTCTACAAAAGCAAAAAAGAAAACGGAAACAGCCGTGCTATTGATCGAAGGATATTGACGTCGTTTGGAATTCAATATGAAGCCTACTTCTACAGAATTATACGCAAAGACACAATATTAAAAATCTATGATATATAATCAATAAACAGACCTATTTCTTTATAATTGAATTCATTAATTTTTATCATGTCTTAAATTTGTGATTTTGGGGATCGTGATTTAAGAAAACGTGTTTTGTTTTATTAATATTTTTTATATGAATTCTGAAGTAACTGAATCATTGTGAAACACTTTGTTTGTTATGGAAAGTTATAATGACGATACATTTACTACCAGCTTCTCTAGATATGAACCCTATTTGGCAATAAGCTCTATAGGTCATGGCCCAAATGGAAGAGAAAGAAAAGGTATCAAACAAATTTGTTTTAGAATACAATTTATATATGCATATTTTCGGTTCAAACGAACCACTTAATTTTTTAGTGGCATTCGATGTTCTGTTATCTGTTTCTCTAAACAGACTTACTGACATATAAAGCTTACTTTTTATATTTTTATCGTGTAAACAAATTTTATTTACTTATGTTTAGTGTTTTTATATACGTTAACGAATGGTAATAAGTCACAAGAAATGCCCGATATGAGTTTTCCTTGCTGGGTTTTATATTAGGAGCATTACATGCGAGTACTAAATTTAGATAATATTTTAATTATAACTAATTCTTTCTAGGCAGAGTCACTGACATAAAGTTAAGTTCACCTTTACGTCCTAGTTGAAAGGTTTGAAGATTAATTTGGAAAAGCACAATTCGTTAAAGAAATACTTGAATTAATTTTATTTGTTGTTAGGTTGCATATCATCGTTACATGGATCAAACTAATTTTAACAAATTCATTCATTATAATGACTACATTATTTTACAACTACCATTGATGAGTCCCAAATACTATAATAATACACTACCTCAATCATGACATATACCTTGGGGGAAATATCAACACAAGGTGAAGTAAAACCGCATCAAGCTGGTTAGTTTTAAGTCTATATGCAATTTGCTATCCAAACATTCATTCGAATATTTCTAATTCTATATCTCTGACAGTTAGACGAGGTAGGTTACATGTTTTCTTAGATATTAATGTATAGGATTTAAAAAGTTAACATGCATTAGAACAAAAGAACAACATCTGACACTGATCATTTCTGTTTACAGATGAGAGAATAAAAAAGGAAGCAACACTGGGTGGATTCAAATCAACGTGAACGCCCTCTACTGATGAAATGCGATCATTTATGTCAACCGGTAAAACGTCAACACCAACAAAAGGAACGTTGGAAACGGATATCAGTGACCGATCAACAACTGCGGCGCACTCAACAGATGGAATGCGAATATTACCATCAACTGATGAAAGGACAACGCGAATCAAGAGTTTGTTGTCAACAACAAGGATGCCTAAAACAGGTGATTTAAAAAATGTATACCATTAAGTCTAGAATTACTCCAGTTCACAATTGGAGATACGATTTTAAGAAATAGATAGACATACGTGAATGCCCTACCGCCTGGCCTTCTCACATATCTATATAATATAACGTTCAAATGGTAAGACACTATTGTAACTTACTTTATTTGACTAAACAGTAACATGTTTACATATTTGATAGCTTAGTTTCATCTCTCAATCAGATTATGTTCTATTAGCCAACCGATAGCGTTACCGCTCACAACATACATTCTTCCAATATGCTGAAGTACCCTAGGTTTAATTGAACTTACAAATGTTAGAAACTAACTGAAGTGGTGAAACTACAAGTAACGATTCTCTGTTGTTACTCTCATTATGATGGTTGCAATTATTTCTACAGCATTATAGAGACTTCTTCTATTTCATTTCTCGAGACTTGGAATAACTAAAGGGATGGATTTGGTGATCTCGATTCTAGTTTCAGGCTTGGAAATGAGATATTGCATGTCATATCAGCTCAGACAGATCAACAACTAAGAATTGATATTTGGTTCAACAAAACCAACGATGGCAGTGCATATCCTCAATTCAATCGGTTTCGAATTAGTTCCAAGACAACGAAATACGAAATAACTATTGAAAGTTACACAGTGAGCTTCGGTACGTGTTGTTCCTCGGAAAGCCAAAACCACTGGACAAGTTCAATTTAGTCTGATTTTGTTGACTGAATGTAAGACGTATAGTTACTTGTTTTTTAAGTTGCAGTGTATGTATCAGGTCCGCTTAGGATTTGTGGAAGAGAGAGAAGGTGAATTACTTATCTGTAAATGCTTAAACAAAGCATCGGCAGTTACACAATCATAGGTTTAGGCCAATAATTGTTACCTTCATTCTTGAAGAGGGTAACCGAAGCCTTAGACACAATGTCTGTACCTTGTGTTCACTTAATATGTGGAATATTAACAATGGTATTTAAAAAAATAGTATTCAACATACTATGTATGTGTCTCACATTACCTAGCTAACTATAAAAAGATAATTTGGTACGTTTGACAAAAGTATTGTCATGATTTTAAAACATACTTATTATAGCTTTCTGTTATATCAAATAGAATATGACTACATGGATTACCATCGAGATATATCAGGACAATGACATAGCTTTACAAAGTTGTGCTAGTAATGAAAGACATTCCCGGCGGCTGGTGGTTCAATGCTTGCTATGGTTTTATGTTGAATTGAATCTACGGTGAACCTTAGGATACAAGTATATGTTTTTCATCAAATGATTACACTCGATTACAACTGTTCTGTTGTAGCAGTATATGAAAATGAAAACACTGTGAGGCTCTACTAACAGTTAGTGAAGTCACAACACCCGCGGATCATTAAAACCTTGGCTTGCTGGATGTCTTATTGCTAGGAGCAAAGAAGAGGAGGGGAGAAGATTGTGACGATTAATCTTAAAGAACATTCAATAAACTTAATAATCAGGTTATATTACATAACATAAAACACTAGAAGCTAAGATTATGAAGAAGTGAAAAGATAGGCTTATTACTCAAGGTTCCTTTCCATAAGACCACATCATGACAGGAGAATGAGGGTTGGAACTTCATTTCTTCCCAAACCAGACATTTTACAAGGAACTTCTTTCATCTCGTAATGTGGATTAAAACTTTTTGATAAAAGCTGGTTACCTTCACTGTTATGCGATAATCCCAAAATAAAACCAACAAGGTTTGGCATCACATTGCTTTGTATTCTCTGTTATTATGAATTTCTACTCGAAATATATAAGACTTTTATTAAAACATTTTGAATTATTTTTGAATTAGTGTATCATCGTTAAGGAAACGACTAATTATGATTCGAAAATACTTGTTGAAGGAGAGATTATGTGTACATAGGTAAGGTGCCATAATAGGAAGCTAGATTATGCCATACTTTCAATACCACATGTTCGTTTAATGTGCTAGTTCGGTCACCAAACATATTTTCAAGGTATAAGCTGGAAGACAAAGGAGGCATTTATAGAGAATTAAAATTAATGCCAAATTATGATGTGACAGAATGCAGAATCTTAATTTACTATATCTGTGCATAAAATACCTCTAAAAACCGTGAATGACAATGAACTTTAGTATTGAAATTGTTTTTGTTGAAGAAGAGGTTCAATAAAATTGTTCTCTTTGAAAGATGTTTACACATAACTCAATTGGTTCCCTTCTTTTTCGGATTTTCTGCTTTCATCATCTTAATTTGCTGCTGCTGGAAATGCTCCAATTTTTTTCAATCTGTTAAGCCTACTGAAAAGCACTAAACGAATGAAGTAGTTTTATCCAGGTTAAAGTAGTAGAATTTCGCTCTAAGTTATAAAATATGATGTATTTGCACTATTAAAAACACAATGATACTGATAATTGTCTTGATAAACACGACTGGAGCATAGTCTAACGGAGTGTCCCAATTACACAAAATGGCGCCTGTTGTAATTCTAATAAGCTGAGTACGGATGAAGCAGATTGCTGTGATGGGCTTCTGACGTCTGCCGAGTGTGTTGCAGCTCTGAATTCATTTTCTATTGGTAAATACCCTGGTAACGATGGACTATTAATCAATTTTCACGCTAATACTAAGTTTTAATTGTCTGCCGATCAGAAACGTGCAATTATTACCTTAATTCCAAAGCATGGCAAGGATAAGGACTTTATTTAGAACTATCGTCCAATCTCACTCCTTACCAGATATTCGCTAAAGTATTATTAACAAGAATTAAACTTGTTCACCCCAAAGTGATTAGCAATAATCAGACAGGTATCCTTAAAAACCGCTTTATTGGGAAAAAACATCCGCTTCGTTTAAGATTTGATTGAGTATTGTAACACGAGTAACAAAATAGGTTTACTGTTCCTCGTGGACTCCGAAAAAGCATTTGACAGTGTGATATGGGAGTTTATTTTCACCTTTCTTAGATTCGTTGGTATTGGGGAAAGTTGTATTAACTGGGTAAAAACTTTGTATTCTAACAATTCCGCCAGAATCATAAACAATGTATAGGCTACTCATTCCTTCTCACCCCGCGGGGTACGCCAAGGTTGTCCCTTAAGCCCTTATATATTTATAATATGTGCCGAGGTTCTCACACTGTGTGTTAATGATGATATTAATAATAATAATAGCGATATATAATGCGCACATATCCGCCCTGCGGGGTACTCAATGCTCAAAATAGAGAAAACAAAAGATATGGTAAAAGAACAGAAAAACTTTACTTAAATCTAAATCACTGAAAGTTTTACGTATGAGATGAGTTTTAAGGAGTTCTTTGAAAGTCAAAATGCTGATGAACGACTTCAGTTTAAGTGGTAGTGCATTTGAAAGACGAGGGGCAGCAACGTTAAAGACCTATCACACCATTATTGTCTGGATCTCTGTTCCCGAAGAAGAAACATGTTGCTGGAAAAAAATGTTTCCGTGATGGTGAGTAAAGCTCTAGTAACTCAGAGATGTAGATTGGAACCACTTTGTTCAGTGATTTGAAAACAATGATCAGAACTTTGTAGATGATTATTAAGGAAATTAGTAGCCAATGAAGTTCTCGAAGTATAGGTGTTATATGACAGGATTTTCTTCACAAAGTAACAATACGTGCAGCAGTACTTTGAAGGCGTTGAAGTCTGGAAAGCTAGCATTGAGGTAAACCATACACAACTGAAAAACAAACTTCCTGAATACACCTTTCCATGGTTTCAATTGATGAGTCAATGATAATATTGCTATCTATGGTATATCCCTATTTGACAACAACATTAACATTTTACAATATGCGGACGGTACGACCATCTTTTTAGACGGTAGTTATAATACTTTAAAATAAACTGTTAGTACTTTTTAGTACTTTTGAGAAGTCGTTGAGTCTAAAAGTCAATATGGACAAATATTCCCTTTTATTCAGTAGGTAGAAAGACTCAGAGGGGACCATGGTTCCGTAACATATTTGGGTTGCACTGGTCTAATGGTCCTGTTGCTTTATAAGGCCTCTCGTTTACCAATAACAGATCAGACCTTTTTAGTTTGAATTTCACTCCTAAGCTTTCGAGGTTCAAACGTTTACTGAGTGTCTGTTCGCAGAGGGACCTAACTCCAATTGGAAAAGTTACCATTGTTAAAACACTCGGTCTTTCACAGTTGGTTTATCTCTTTCAAATTCTTTCAAATTCCCCACATGAGTTTATTAAAGAACTAAATGCCATTATTTTTCCGTTTCATTTGGAGTTGGAAACCCGAAAAAAATCGCCGTTACTCTATGATTGGTACTATAAAGTTTAGGTGGACTAAAAGTCTACACATACTCATTATGTTATATATAGTCTTAAGTGCACGTGGGTGAACAGATATAACGACAGTAGCGATAACATCTGGAAACTGTTTTTCGATTTTCATTTGAAAAAGTATGGCAAATCTTTTCTTGAACTGTAGTTATAAAATAGACGACATTCATATTTATGACGTCTGTCATGCATGGTCATTGCACTCTTTCATTAGGCCTTATTCCAATTATGGTGTATAGATAACTTGGAGCAACTCGTTGATTAAAATTAACAATAAGATGGTATTTTACAACTCAATGTTCCAAAAAAGGATCAGGCAGGTGAAGAATCTGTTTGACAATGACAATCGCCCATTGTCAATACTGCGTTTCAAAGAGAAGTATAGATTAGATTATTGTCCATTTACTGTTTACTATGGAATTATTTCCTCTATCTCTAGAGCATGGAAGGATGGACTTGTGGAGGTTAACGAGGATATTGTTGATAGCTCTAGTGATTATCCCCAGTTTATTCCCTCTGTGTCTAGACACATTTATATTAACCTTATTTATCGTGTTAATGGTCCTCCTGCGGCTGTAGCCAAATGGAATCTTTATTTCAGTAGCACAGCCACCCAATGGGAGAATACTTTTCAAGCCCCGTTTCACTCTGTCAAAGATTCCAAGATGCAATATTTCCAATTTCGCTTCCTCCATCGCATTATTGGAACAAACCACTACCGCCCTAAAATAGGGCAAATCGATAACCCGCGATGTCACTTTTGTGGTCGCTATGATGAGACCCTGTTACATTTGTTTTGGGATTGCCCTATTAAATCGAAATTCACTTTACATGTGGAGAAAGCTATTTTTGGCAGTCAGTTTATATTTTCGAAGAATGACGTATGCTTCGGGCATCATTTTTCTGTGAATCACCCACATCATTTTTTCATATTTCATCTCAAGTACTTCATCTTCAGTAAAATATTACAAACACGGAAATGAGATGGAGGAAAAGCTTTTATTTTTTACGAGCAGTTAAAAGACTCATTTAGTAATTGCATTATAGTGGCCTAGCCTAGGCCTTAATCCATTCGATTTCAACTAATCAAGGTTAGATTTGGCAGTTATGAATCCATTCTGTCAAGGTAGTAATGTGCGAAATTGCAGTTTTTCAAACTTGGCGAGCCTAGGCTAGGCCTGAATCGATTCAACTTTGGCCTAGCAATTTTGTATACAGGCTACTTGGGTTAAAGCTCTGACTTGTTTCCCATCATGAATCCATTAAACTTTCAAGGTCTCAAGCAACCCGCCATAAATACATTAGAAGAGACTCATAGGACTAGAAAAGGCTGGCAGCCTTCTTGATTTTCCCAGCTTATATAACAATATGCTTTATCGATTGCTCATTTCTAGCTCTAGGAAAAAACACGCATGTTGTTTATGCTTTCATTTATAATGATCTTTTTCAATACATTCATTGTCGTTCAACATCAAGACGATCTCGTGACAATTTTAGAAATTTTAAAAGATATACACAGCAGGCCACACTATAATCGATCGCAAAAAGTGTTCCATGTAAAAGTAACGACTTTATTATTACTTGTTATCATTGCCTATCATATAAAACCCCATTTTATAGTTCTAATTAGGATAAGTTAATATCTGAGGCACCTATCATAACATGTTTTCATTGAAAACAAAACCATTCGCACGAACTTGCAAAGGCATTGATTCTAACAGAAGTCTCTGATCTAGCGAAGTTATATAGATGTTACCATAGGAAAGGAAGGTTTGGCCTTTCTTAACTGAGACGGTAAATGCTTTATTTCAAGTTTACTGATTTAAAATGATTAACGTTTATAGTTCTTGCTTTCGTCTTGACATTTTCTTAAATCCTACGCTAGTGGTTGGCTTTTGTAAGATAACACAAATATAATATATTAAACTTTATCATTTAACCACTTATCATGTTTTCAAGCGAAAAAAGAAATACATTTTTGACTACGGCATGATTCGAACATGTGACCAGGGATCAAGCCCCACTTATATTTGAGACGACGGATAAGTCACCTATGTCACTGGTCCAACCTGTTAGAGACATCTGTGTAATTGCTCCTTTTCAGCCTGTCTACTGTAAGTTCCAGCATTCAGTTTTCTTACCTTCATTCTGACATAAATGGGTAACATATATTAAACTTAAGCAACAATAGTGAGAATATATGTAAGGCAGTTTTACACCATAATTTTTCTATCCAACAGTTAAGTCTTCACAGAAACTAAACGTGTTAGAAGTTTGTTTTGCATTTAAATGATTTAAAATATGTTATATTCTAACAAGTAACAACTGTTCTTAGTCTGTTACTACAGTGATTCATTTTGCAGTTAATGAACTTCACACCATTTGATTTGTAATAGTAAAGCTTTCAAATGCACCATCTATCTCTAGGTTTGCATATCACAAGGAAGTTTAATTTAAAACTAATGAATCTTTACATTTTAAACAGCTGTGATTTACGTCGACCCTCGTAATGGCAATAAAAGTATTTTAAAGAACCCTGCCGTCTACCAATAGAATGCAACCTACGAGTTGGAACATAGAAATGTATAAGATCTTGTAGTCTGGTGCAATAGTATTGATTGTCATCCAAGTAAAGGTCATATTTCTGTACTACATTATTCGTGGACGAAGCGGCAAACAGCTAGGTCGCAAAACTGCGTGTTGGTACTAGGGGAGAGGAAGGATCGAGGGGAGTAGTGGCCCCTGCTCTTTGAGAAAGTTCGGTTACCCGAAGGGTGCTTTGATGCAAAAAGGGGTTAGAGTAAGAGGGTTGGCAACCATTGGAAGCTTGTGCCTTAGTTCTGATCAGAAATGGCCCTTGCCATTATTTATTCAAACTGACTATCAGTTCATTGCATTACAATCTCAACAATAATTATTTTTCGAGTAGCCCTTTGAATGAGTAGTAACTGTATTTTCTCTACTAAAAATATATAAATGGTCTCAAGTATGGTAAATGGTATCAGGGTATAACCCTCAATCATAGCAATTCACGTCACAGCGGGGAAAATAATTTTTTATCACATGAAATAACCGTATTTTAAATAGAATACGTGGAATAACGAGTTTTCCTTTGACCTTCGACGAACGTACCTTCGACTGCCGACCGGCATTTTGTCGGTATAATTGTCGCAATCATCGCCTCCGACTCGACGATTGACATGTAGCAATTAGCTTTGTAGTAGAACATATAGACGTATTTATCAGACAGCCAATGCATGCTTCTGTATAGGTTTTGGCAACAAAGGCGGTCGTTCCATATACATAAATTAAGAAAAGTTGGCGAAGACAGAGTTAGTAAGTATTGTATTTGCAGTTGCCTGGCAACAACTAGTACATAAACGACACTGGTAATGAAGATCAAAATACTTAAGAAGCTCTTGAATAATTTATTTGAGAAATATAGCATGAAAACAACAATTGACAATAAAAACCCACACAAATGGCGTTCCTACAATTCTCTCTTCAACAGTTTGATCTGACATAAACTCCTATGAAACGTGTGGACCATTGTTTTCTTACCACAAGATAACGCTTACTGAAACTAAGAATATGCATTATTGTGTGGCTAAAGTACATACTATTATACAAAATGTTGTCGTTATCCATGCAAGTAGCTATATTACAAGAAGATGGAAGAAATAAATTGAAGCAGTCGTCCTTTCTGCAGATTAAGTTACCAGGGACCAACCAAAAAAAACATCATTGAACAAATCACACTGAGTAATTCATGACTCGTAATAATCTCGTAAAAAATAATTATAATCTCGTAATAAAACTCGTAATGATAGGTGGAAGTGTTTTATTGTGAGGGAAGCATTCAGTCTATGTTGATTCAGAAACATAGAATGATCAAACACTGCGGTTGCTCCAATGGGACATTGGCAATTTCCCTTTTTGTTCTTGAAATTTATACCACTTTCTCGAATTTTAAGCAGTCTGTACAAGATGGGTTAAAGATTAGCCCTTTGATACGGTGTAAAGGCAAGGTTGTGTTATTAATCATGTACGTGACATTGCATGGACAAATTGAGATGGGGAATATTATCCGTGATGTCATCGTTCCTGAATTGGCTTAGTTTGTAGTCTACACTAAATTAAAAAGATGCGTTTTTAGAAAACTTCATCCATGGCTTCTCTTCTTTCTACAACACCAATCTTGAAATGAATAGTGCAATTGTGTGTTCATGATTTAGCCATCCATTGTCTAAGTGACCATTTTATACGGTTAATTATGAATTATTACTAATGTGTTAATCAACCAATCAGTTGACATTGCAAGCAACAAAGTTGAGCCATGATACCAGTTTAAACAGAGAATAGAGAGCACTTGAAGGTGAGAGTAAGTTGGAATAAATCTTTGGCATGCTGATACTACACTATACCATACTAAAGAACTTTTTTATTTATTGATGACGTATGGCGTGATTCTATATCTACGCTCAGCATGTAATCTTTTATCCATTACACTGCATAAACCGTTAGGTGATATTAATACCATGTATGACATCCTTAGTAAATCCTCTGGTTAAACTGTTCCGTTCGTTTTTATTCTTGCCCATAGACTAAATGACTCGACGTTGAGTAGTGTATACATAATGGATATTTAGTGTCAAAGCTAACTTATACAGACATAAAGACCTAGACGATGATTATAATAATACAGAAGTATTAAGCACGAAGTGTATTGTTGAGAGCAGATATATAATATCATATTTTTGTCACATTTATTACTACATTTAATTTGACTTGCAAAGTCCTGCAAAAGTATTTTTATAGATTCGGGCAGTGACTTTTAATGCTGGTTGGTTTTAATGTTTCGTGACCTATTTGTCACCTTTTGCAACGAAAATTTGCCTCAATCAACAAATCACACGTATTGATGGACGTATAATTCAGAGAGGTTTGATTTTCATTTCAGTTGTAGCAATATCGCAGTCAGCAATCATTCGTTCCCTGTCGTAAATGCACAGTCCAGCTTTCCACGGTTCGCCATACCTTCCATTGAAATTCGCCGTAGTACATGTAAAATTATCATACCCATTGTACCACCAGCCAGCAATATGTGGTACCGTGCATTTTCGTGATGTACTGTTATCATTGTCACTGTCATATGTTGAAAACCCAACACCACGATGATATCTCATGTAGTCATATTCTGAGTACAATGAGAAGGAAAAGGTAACCAGCAAACAAAAAACATACATATTTCTTGTAATTTTTTTTTCCAGGAAAAATCGAAACTAAAAGAGCTCTCATCATCGTCTATTGTGACGATGGGGATGACAATGACAATGAAAATGACAATTGAAGACGAAGATGAAAACAAAGATGACGAAGATGACGATGGCGACAATGATGACGATGTTGAGAAATTTTGATTTGATTTTTGACGTTTTTTTCTTATACGATGCTAATGCTCCTTAAATATCGAAAGTGCCATTCGATCGTTGATCACAACAAACCAGGTTCCACACTCTATCATGAAGGTTTACAAATTTCGTTCATGGCAAATATCGTGCATTGCATTATAGGCTACGATAAAAATGTTTTACTCACCCAAGCTGCCTGTATAACTGCCGAGCTCTTCTAGTGCATAGTTGTTGACTTCTGAACCAATTCGAAAGAGATCATACTGAAGAAAGTGGGTAATGTTACTACTGCTGTTCTTAAATTCCATTCTCAGGGTGTAGTCCCGTTGGGCAGTTATGTTGGCTAATTTTTCGTTTCCTAGCCAATGTGAATTAGAATCGCTTCTACGGATGCCATTTCTGTAATAATCCCAGTCATAAAAGAGACCATGGTGATCGACGCGGAGCTGAAAAAACTAAACAACAACAGCCAAAAAATAGGTTGATATCAGTCTGCTACTTAGTTGTGGTTCATTAAGGAAGTATTCAAGGTCCACTTGAAGCCAGATTAATCAAGAAAAGTACTTCTGTGATGTTTGTATGGAATATATGAATGATGAATGATGAATGATGGAAAAGACACTCTCCCCTCACATATCTAAGTGGATATTTGCAGCCCAGCCATATTATCAAAGTTTTTTTGCTCCTTGGAAATATATAGTTTCACTTTGTTTACATTATGTTTAACACAAAAGCACCAAATAATACTTGTTCTTCAACAATCTGTTCTTTAACGTTGAAGTACGTAGGTAACGTAGTCCCACGTATTAAATTTCAGGGGCGGAGTATAGAAGTACAATGTGTAGTATGGTACATGTTATTTCTCTTATATAAAACGACAGCTATCATAGACATAAACTCAAAAGAAAGTCTTCTTACAGTCCATCCGTCTTTGCAATAAGCTTCGAAAGGTTCCCCTGACCATGTAAGCGGGTATATCAAGTGAAAACCTTCACTGATTACGCCATTGTCGTAAAGATCTTGGCAATCCTGTACACGTTTACATACGGTCCCATTCCCCATATAGTTCACGTTGCAATCGCACGACATAGTGCCATTATGGTTTTGGCACATCGCATGTTCACTGCATGTATAGTTTATGCATACAAGAACGTTATTCTCACATGAGCATGTTTCCGTGCAGTCCATCGTCACGATCCGCGATCCGCCATTCTTAATACAGAGAAAAGGTGAATAAATATGAATATAGTGATGCCACTTTGATGATATTACGTAGATTACATCTCTGGAATAGTGTTCTAGTGTGTTCTCAAGGTAAAACATTACAACTTTAAGGAACTGTTTTTCATATGAGCTTCATTTAGTCCGTCCAAATATATTTGAGGGCACAGGTGTTCGATTAAGTCAGGCCGGGCGTGGACGGAGTATTACTTGGAAAGTTCTTGGCTTCACTTCTGATTGGCTCTGTGAAGCAATATGCTTGTTAATAGTTCTTTTTTTTTGGAGGTGTGTTCCACAAAATAGTTAGCAAATATGATCCCATCATCGCATAGTCTCCCTCGCACACCCCTCGCACACACTTTCGACAAATTTGGATTGATTATTGAATACGAAGGGTCTCACCATGATTTTTTACTGTTTATTGAACATGAACAGCCATTAATAATATCGTTTGATTAATCTTACATTTTTATGTTTTTAATTCAATTTCATGATTTAAGAACAGAAGGAGGGAATGAATTATCATAAGATCAACAGGTATTTTGTGTCGTCCATTGTAGATTAATTACTTTGTAAATTAATAAGATTCGTAGCTTGATCACTATCGAATCTCAAATCTGTTCAGTACATTTACCAGAACAGTAAAAGCTACTTGTAGCATGACAATTGCAAAGAAATAGCAAAGGTGACATCATTTGTTTAATATCACCTACTATAAAGACATGTCCACTGTATCCGTCAATGAAATTCAAATATGTGACATTGGCAAGTAGAGAAACTTCCCTTTTATCTTTGTTTTGTAAAACCCTACAACTGATATTTGTTAGGATAGAGAAGACTGGTTTTGGCGGATACGATTGTTAAGGAACGCACATGATAAATATACTAATAACAGTTTAAGAATACCGGTATGACTCCTCCCGTTTCGTGATAACACCCACAATCACTCTCCGGTATGCAATTCTGTCCGAGTAATAAAAAGCCGTCTGGACAAACACATGTTCTTCCTCCAGTACAGTTTATATGGCAGCCAAACCACCCATAAGGGTCTTCACATGTACCCTGGCATACACAGTCAGCAAAGACTTGATTCAAAGGACATTGTGGCGTGGTGGTCGCACCTGAAAATAGAATATGGAATATGTCATATTTCATCATGGTTTTGTTAAGGCAAGTTTCCCTTCGGTGTCAGCTGCTTCGATCATTCACATATTGTGGTAGTGCGATGTTGTACACGTATACTAGTAGTAACAGTGAAAATGGATTTAAGTCTCACCTACTGAGTTTATACAGGAGGATAAGAAATGAGCTTAAAGTAAACACAGACCCTGGCCCTCCCGTCAACCGCACATCATACCCAACTCGAGAAAAATGGTACCATATACTTAGTCTCACGACAATAGAGTTAAGTTCTGCAGTTCTGAATTTAAGGAAATATTCACCAAAATTCAGTCCACATATGCTTATCAATTAAACTTACTTGTCTTTTGTATGTGCTATAGTTTACAAGAAAGACAAAACTAACACTATTCAAAACGCTAGTGAGATCAGTGCTGTCATATCTAAGTGAAGCATGGAAAGTGACAAAGATAGAGGAGCAAAAGTTGGATGCTTTTCAGTTCAAGTGCATTCGAAGAATACTGAAGATACCATGGACCGAAGTAGTTAGCAATGACAGAATTATGCAGCAAACAGGCATAAATAGAATAAGTGTAGAGATACGGAGACGCAGATGGAATTGGATTGGTCATATTATGTGGAAGGAGACAGGAAATCATGCAAGAGTAGCAATGGAATGGGCACCAGAAGGAAGGCGGAAGGTTGGCAGACCCAAGACTACTTGGAGAAGGACAGTAACTAAAGAGAGAGACATGAGTGGCTGGAGAAGCTGGTCCGATGTGAGAAGATCTGCAGAAGATGACAGGGATGGAAAGAGAGCATCTTGACCTTATGTAACAGACGTTACGGAGAAGATTAAGAGATTAAGAGTACAAACACGACTGGGACAAGCCTATAGATATGTATCATCTAACTACGGGTTGAACTGTCAAAATATATCCTTTATTAACTTGTAGTTATTAACAATTTTATCCATGTTATATGGATAGGTTATGAAAAAAAATTAGGAATTTAAAACATTGAAGTTATTAATAAGAGTTCATGAGGTTATTGGTTTCATTGTCAAGATGTGATGTCACACTTTACATTGAAACCTTGAAAAAAAGGAAACATAGAAGTGCAATGAATTCACAAATGACAAAATGACAATGCCCTATTGTAACTTTTGAACAACAGTATCTCTCACACGGAAGAGGATTTTCGTTAGATTGTTGTCTGAATTGTCTATCACAGTGATTTCTTATTCACAAGTTACATTTGACAATTGTGTTGTTTTTGCTTCATAACGTATTTATCAAGAAAAAGAATGGATAACAGATAAGTCTCATACCAAAAACCCAGCTAAACCAATTTGAATAAATAACAGCAAAGACTGTGTAAAAGAAATAAAGTTACCACTTAATTGAGGATTCCGATGGGAGAGACCTTTCATGTAATTCTCGAACTCGCATATGCCTGTTATTTTAAAGAACAAATGCACGTAATAAGAGAATGAAAACAAATGAAAACAAAGACTATCTATACACTAATCTTCATCACCTCTCATCACCAAAACTGCCTAATAACTCAGAGACACCCATACACACAGAGAACACAGTATCTACTATAAATCTTCAAATTTTGTACCACAGTAAAAACCGGATCGTGCTATAAATCGGTAGCATATGCTATTAGGATTACAGTGGGATCTAAGGATATGTTTAATCCCAACAAATCCAGTTAATGCAGTTTTGTGGATAACATGTATCCTCAGTTCTTACTGTAATCCTAATAGCACATGCTACCGACTTATCAGCACGGTCCGATTTTTACTGTGGTAGAAAACTTCAACATTTACAGTAATTACTGTAATCTCTATGTTAATCGGTTGTCAGGGAAGCTCGTTACATTTCAATCACAACAGTACATCATGAGATTGGTCTAGAATAATTTTATATCAGATATATTAGCTGTTATCATCACTGTGGTTAGGCCAGTAGCCCGTGCTCGCTGGCAGCAACATATTGGGCGAGATGTAATTCCAGATAACAAGCAACGCAATATTCAAGTGAGTGTATTTATCTGCAAGTGTACTTATGTCTCACAACTTTCATAAGAAAGTTGTTTGAGAAAGATAAACTTAAAAATCATGGTACATTAATACAAGTTATATAAGCAGACAAGCTAGCTTTAAGTTAATGGAAGATTTAGTTGATATGCCTTTTACATTATAAACCAAATGTATAAAACAAAATAAAAATAATCAAACCTTACCCATAGCAAGCGATATGTGGACGATATTAGCATAAAGTAAGACAGCAGTTATTGCACGCTTCCGATTGGCAAAGTTCGCCATTTCCGTGAAGTTCTGGCAATGCTTTGTTATAGAAGGAAGGTCGCTGTGCTATAAGTAATACAGGAAGAGGTTTGTGTGTTTGCAATTTTCATTATGGCAGTGAATAATCTTGTCCCAAGCTCCAAAGTTTATCCGTACCTCTATAAAACTAGAGCACTAGAAATCAAATTATGTTATATGTCAGTTTAGGCCCATATGTACTTTAACATTAGTGTCTTGTTTTTGTATTCATGAACATTGATCGAATTTGATCTGGTTTAATGAAGAAATTGTGTTACGAAAACAAGATTTAATGATTTTGTGGCGAACATCGCTAACATCAGACACATCATCAAGTAACCAGAAGATAAAAAAAACTGTACTAATTCTTAATAAACAATCACATATCCAGGGCAAGTTTTAAGTTGATATTGTAAAGTAGTATTTTATAATATGGAAATTAGGTTAGATATTAGTTCATTCTGATCATACTTCTGTCGATTAGATGTGTAGCTATTGATTATTTTAAGTTTGATCTACATAATCAAATATTCCGCTATTCACTTCATGGTTGGTTAAATATTAACTTGTGTTTGTTGACTTCCGAAGCAGGCTTCCTGGTCAATTTCACGTTCATTTTTTTAATCCCTTGATAAGTTAATATGAGTGTCATTTAAAGGACAGCATGCAGTAAATACACAATTGGTTTTAATTTATAACTCATCCTCTATGATAGTGCAATCATAGCTAACAAGCCGCCATTAAAAAAAATGAAAACAACTATGGCTGTAAACTATACTTATATGTAAGACGGATGAAATTGAAATTGCCTTAAAATTGCTTATTTTTACTATTAAACTTGCCATGAAAGTGCTCACTTGTACTATAAAATGTGTCATGAAAGTGCTAATTTTTACTATAAATATGCCATGAAAGTGCTAATTTGTATTATAAAATTTGCCATGAAAGTGTTAATTTGAACTATAAAATGTATAGAGGATCTAGATGTATTCAATACAATAATACATCATACTTAGTGTTATACATTTTGTAATAATGGGTTTTGTTTCAATTAATCAGGTGGAGGATTTGTAAATTACAGTGTCTCGAAGGCACATGCAGCCAAACAGTCAATTGTTACATTAATTATCGATGTAATCATTTTGTTCTTTTTTTTTGTGTGAAGCCTCGTCAAAAAGAGGATCACTGCTCTGGTAAATACAAGTATAACGACGCGACGATGATTGTATTCACCCGATACATACAGAGAACACAGTAACTATTATTAATCTTAAATATTTGTACCAAAATAAAAACTGGATCGTGCTATAAACCAGTAGCGTGTGCAAAAAGGTTAACAGTAAGAACTAAGGATATGTGTGATCGCAACCAATCCAGTTTGATGCATTTGTTGGGATTACACATATCCTCAGTTCTTACTGTAATGCTAACAGCACATGCCACCGATTTATCAGATTGATCACCACGATCCAGTTTTAACTGTGGTTAATTACTTTAAAATATAACAGTAGTTACTCTAATCTCTGTGTTAATCGGCTGTTGTCTTGATAAGAGGCGGAAACATTTTAATGTGTCAATATATTAAATTTACTATTGAAAGGCTTTGCTACCGTTACGAATTCCCATCTTTAGTCACCCTGAAGATACGAATTTGCATGTTAATGTCTCGTTAATGAATGAGTAATTTAGCTTCTAAATTATTTCATATATTTTAACTTTTGTCAATACTCTTCAGCATCATGGGCTCTCATTCGAACGATAACTGTACTATTATTGTGATTTGATCGTTGCCGCTACGCTCGTCTGAGAAATATATTATGCATTGCTTGCAACAGACTAGAAAGTTGAAACATAGCGATTTGGTAACAAGTACCTTTACACCAAAGCGCTAACGGTGGTTAGGGCATTATCAATTAAGTCAAACTGCGTTATCAAAGATATAAACAGTTTTGATAGTTGTTTAAGTATGCAAAACATGAATGAACATCTGCTATGGATATTCCAAAGTTCGTTTACTCGCTTTCCCAGTTGATTGATGAAAGTAATATTACAGCTGAACAAAACATTACCAAAATCAGTACTTTTATTGTAATATATGTAGATGGCAATTTCTTCCATTGCTACATAAAAATGTTGTAATTGCGAGAGACTCAAAAAATACCAATACAATGCAATGTAACACGGATTCTTCAAGTCATTACCTTATATCGCGTAAACGGAATGAGTGTCATCCGTGAGATGAAGTCATATAGGCCTATGCATCGATAAAGCTGGTATTTTAAATTTGGCATCCAGCCCTTCTCTCATATATCCTCCCTCACTCCGATCGTCGTTACGTCTCAACGTCTAATTCACAAAGGACACACACACATCATCTAACAATATTTCTATATACGCGCTTAAACAAATTTAATCTTATCTATTACTGCTACATGATGTTCACATCAGAAAATATATGACAAGGCGTTTCTCCTTTGTTCTCATGTTACTACATAGTTTTCCTTATATCTAGTTATGCTGAATATAAGAGTATCACAAACTGGATATTTAAATACTTTTAATGATCACCCAAGTTAAGGAAATCAAAAAGTTTAAACTCATTTATGTTTTCTTAATGTCACAGAAGTGTTCATTGTTTGCTTTATCAAAAACGCATACTCCAGTTTGGTCAGATGGGTTGTAATCTCCATTCAGGTTAGTGTCGAAACAATATTTATACCACCAGCCACCAAGACAACAATTCACACATCACTGGAAGCAGCATCATTATCGTTGAGAACGGATAGCCTCTATGGTAGTCCATTGCATTGAATCCTGAATGAGCAAGTCCAAAAGGAAATCAAAATTGATATTTTAAAATGTTATGTCCTTGATGGGCAGCAGGGCCCGACAACGGAGCCAGTGAGATGGCCAGGAAAGCACCACAATTTTACGAACAATGATTTTCCACTCGGCCTTGGAAGAAGCGGCGGCCTTTCCACACCACCGGTCTAACTTCTGCCACACCCGGCATAACATCTCACAACTGTTTCATGCTCGTGCATAAAGTGATACCGTATGTAAGGGTCCCACCCATATATCCCTCATAACGACGAAGAACTCAATGAGTAAAAAGATTTTATTTAATATAACACTATTGGTTATATGATTTGGTTGGTACCATGACGGAAGTAAAATATTCCAAATTTAAATGTGAAATTCACCAAAGGAAATGGGCACTGTTTAGACTTGCCATGTATGAATTTACTCAACCTTGACACAGGGAAGCGTTCTTGGAATGGGTGGGTAACATTCCTTACCCCAGCCTAACCCCATTCCCCACCTCTTCCCGCATCCTACGTCTGGATCACTCTCTGATAAAAAGAAATACATGAAGACTATCGCAAAACGAATTCATTTTTATTCTTCTCTCATGTCATGAATTTTTAATAACCCTTTTGTGATCATAGCCCAAGCTTCGTGGATGCTATACAATGAAAACAAATGAATAATCAAGTAATCTATAGCAACTCGAAATTTCGAACTACTAGAGATGATCGGTAGACATCAGTAGATAAAAGGGTCAAAAGTTCCATATGATAGTCAGAATCTTATATAATTATCTTAAATCATGAAAATGATAAAATGATAAAACGTCGAAATTGTGTAATAACATGCCGAAACTCTGAGATGAAATGTCAACAAATTCTACGGAGATAGAACATCCAATGTTTGACATAAACCATAAACATTTCGAGAAGAAGATAACATAGTTTCTTTCTAAAATATGTCGAAATTGTAAGATAAAGAGTAAAATTCTTGAGATGAAACGCTACCATCTCCAGAAAAACGCGGAGATTTTGAGATGACACGTCCAACTTTCGATATGAATAATTCACTATCCGCAGGAGTAGAATTTTTTTTCCGTAAGGCAATTATCTACACGACAGACGAGGATCATCGCCATGAAGAGATTATAGAAGTTTTACACAAGTTTAGGACTTTAATTGGAAAAATGTGATGATTTTCCTGACAAACCCCAGTTAATCCCGACTAACGTCGCTTTGGCATAACAGAAAATAATTTCTCTGTAATGTTGCAGCCCCCCCCCCAAAAAAAAAAAACGAGACTCCTCTGACCACCCTGATAAGATGACGACCGTCGGAAAATAATTTCTGAAGAGTGGTTTCCCCTGCCACAGAGACGCCCCTGGCTAGGGTAAACTTGCTTACGAGATCTTTGTAGTATATATAATTACCCAATTGTTTATAACTTATTAACAATCATCCAGTAACTACAAAAAGCAAAGCTTATTTGCCAGTGCAATGTAAGCCAAACATGTAGGTACGTACCGTATGTATAGCAGTTACCACGCGCATTGTATTCTGGGGGTTGAGGGATTTGATTTCGAGATCTGATTGCAAGTGCGTCGATGTAACGTCGTTAACACAATGTTATGTGTAAATAAAATGCTCAGGAATGTATATATTATACGGGCAAACTATAGTGGTTATTTAAAAAAACCAGCCTTGTACATGTCTTTGTAAAAAGATATACCGTACTCACTGGTACTACGCCTGTCTGGTAGCCGTAACATCCGCAACCCTGTGAGGGTACGCAGTCGATATAACCGTATAAACAAATCCATATGGGCAAATACATTGTGCACCATTTGTGAAGTTACTACAGCATAAGCTGACGCCTTATACACCAACTTTCTCATCAATACCTTAAACAAACTTTAATCAATTCCCTCTAATCAGCACAGTATTATGTCCAAAGAAGTCTGAGAATTGTATTTAAACTTTAAGTTAACGCAAATTGCATGCACAACCTTGTTTTATTTAGAAAGCTTGATTCCAAATGTAAATTGACATGGCATCTGTGTCATTCTTTGTAATAAAAAGTATACATTAAGAAATATACACACTCTTTGCATCGTATCAACGAATGTGCATCCGCCATTTCTCATTAGAAAACACATACATTTGCAAGGTGTCTAAAATAGGTGTTAAAATAGAAAAAGATTAATAATTATTGCAAGTTCATTTCACTAGCCTATAATCTTCACTTTAACTGTAGTCACGGCTGAAAAAGTTTACAAACTTAGTTACACATTTTTCATGAACACGAGAACGATTGAATTAAAAGTACGTCCGCAATATGCAGCAACAGTATCTTGTAACGCAATGTTATCCTCACTACATCCTTTCATAATAACTGCAAGTTGTCAATAATAACTTAAATGATGATGTTTGTATCGGTCCTGAAACAAATTATGGAACCTTTCCTTCTTTTGATTAGCAATCAGTCAACCAAATTTCGAATAAGAAACACGATATTGAAACGGGGATCTTGACCGATAGTTTTACATATTTTTCTCTTACGGTTGGTGTAACAGTTTTAATGCCACTGGAATACTCCTTTAATGGTTCGACTCCCGCGGTATCCAAAAACATCCTTATTTATATTTTCTCAATCAGTATTCTGAGCTCTGCTTGTCGAAAATATAACAGTCCGACGGGTATTTGCAATGAAAACGACCAGCGTCCTCAACTCTTTACCGGAACTGCCCGATACACTTCACCGATCTATGGTGTGCACGACTTATGCAGTACAGTGATTGTGTCAACAAAAAAGTTTTCATGTATTACCGGAACTTTTTGGTGTAGCCTCGCGTTAAAAACAGTGCTTACCGTACATGTATGTGGGTTCTTGTTCTTAGTCAACGGAGAAGTTGGGTATCATTTTAGAATGAAATACCCACATGTGTCAGTCCAAGGATACTTCGCTAAGACAGTTTATGTGCATTATTACAGGAATTCGACATGAATTTGATGAGAATTTATAATTAAGTCATAATACGACTTCAGAAAAAAAATAGTTGATTCAACCAGAGCATTTTGGTGGGTGATACGAAAGTGTAGTTCAGGATATGGCTAGGCATACATTAGCCTAAGGTAGAATATCCTTAGCTAACGTTAGGAATAACAACCTACCGCAGTTAGGGTCCTTTGTCAATTCCACCTAACATACACTAGGCCTAGACGTACTGTCACTGGAAATGCCAATTGCAACATGGTACAGGCCCAATGCCTAACAGTAGAGCACAAATTTGACTGCTACAAGTATGCCTAACCTATGACGTGTACTTTGTGATGCTGTTTTAGGGTGCTATGAACTTTTTTGTCCTGTACATAATTTAAGATATAGACTGGATTACTTAGTTTCAGTAGTTGAATGGTCAGAACATCACAGTTCATTAAGAAACGTACCACTAGTTTACACGACATTTTTTGCTAGGGAACATATTACTGAATGTTTCCTATAACAAAATAATCAGCATTCATACTTTAGAATCGAAGTGAATGAGTTTGTATGATGATTGATATGTTTAACATTGTAGACTCTAGCTAGGCAAGCTCTACGAGATAACTAGCTCGGTATTCTACTATAGATATCACTGTTTAACCATCAGAAATGGCTACTGTGTGTGTGCGGTGCTGCGGCCGATATATATATATATATATATATATATATATATATATATATATATATATATATATATATATATATATATATATATATGTATATATATATATGTATATATATATATATATATATATATATATGTGTGTGTGTGTGTGTGTGTGCGTATACTTATATATAGGCAAATATGTCACCACAACAGAAATACACCAACATCGACCCATGTGACGGCGGTGCTGGTCCCTGGCCTGCCGACAGAAATAGGAGTTCCGACGGATCGAAAAATGTAATATTTTGTTTTCCTCGTGCATAGTATACCCAAGTACGTTCAGGCTGGTCTCGGTATGGCTTTGAAAGGCCCAGCTTTCCCAATCTCAAACATGTGTACGTCAGATACAGTTAACATATCTAGGCTAGTATAAGTTAATCTAACACACTCAAACCTGTTTCGAATGATATGATAAAAAGGAGTAAGTTTGATAAAAGGTCAGTAATATCACTGCTAATGGTCGCGTTGACGGTTGATGGTTGATCCGTTGTCATTTTCTTTTAGCCTCAGGAAGATGTTTTGCCTTGGAGGCGTTGCTATTTTTTATTCTCTATACCGCTCAAAGAAACCAGTGAAATCCGGGCAAGAACGGTCCGTACTTCTTTCTCTAGAGTCATTGGATTTCACCATATGACGTAAGTTGATATACATTGCACTGAACTAGCGAAATTAACTTGTAAAGGCCCACTTGTACAGTACTTCCGAATTCGCGGCGTTGTTGTGGTGGTGGTGGTGGTGGTGGTAGTGGCGCTTTTCTTCAATAGTAACAAGAACGTTCGGTCGTTACACTTGAATCGCTGATATCAACAATTGAATTGTCAACATCAACAACAATATGTACTAGTGATATGTGCAGTTCATTTGTTAATATCATTAAATAAATTACTGTTTTCATCAATGGATTTGTTGATATCAGCAAATAATTTGTTGAATGAGAAATTCACTTTCTTTTATCAGCAATTATTTGTTGATATCAGCAGTTACTTGCAGATGTCAACAAGTAATTGGTTATAACAAATATTAAATAAACCATACAACCTACATTTTCTACAGTCTTTGCATCGTGTATCCCGTTTTCGTCAATTATTTTCGGGAAGTTCTAATACTGTTTCTGCTACATTACTGGACGAACATTTCTATCAATTTTCAACCTATTAAACGTGATGCCTACTTTGACCGGAATTGGACACTCCATTTTCAACCTTTAAGGCTTCTTCTGTAAAGAGAATTTATCAACTTTACAGTAATCGACACCCCTTCTGGAAAGCAAACTCGCCAACTTCCCACTTGCAAAATAGCAAAAATAGCACGAGTAGCCATTGATTAGCGATCATGCTACCTCCTTTTATCACTCACTTTTACTATGTATTGATATTACAGCTAGGAGTTATTTTAATTAATATTTCAAGTATATTTCTCATCTATATTGATTCTCTTTCTCTTTCTCTTTGTATATATATATATATATATATATATATATATATATATATATATATATATATATATATATATATATATATATATATATATATATATATATATATATATATATTTGTAAATTTTAATTTTGGATGATAATAAGTAATTTCCTTAACAATGGTACACCAATCCAAAAGTCCCTTTTCATAAAAGTATTACATATTTTGAGGTCAAATAAAATAAAAGAGAATAAAAAAGCTATGTGAATACAAAACAATTTCGTTTGATTTAGGGATATCCTATAACCGTGAAGATAATTAGCCCTATTTAAAGCGTTTTAATCCGCGAAAGTGGTTCTTTTTTATTTCATTTTACTACTGATACCAAAACGTGTCCGTGCAACACAATTGATAATTCAAATTCATTATTTACATTCTCATCATCTTGTGAATAGCAGGGTTTAGTAGCTTCATCAACTACTATTTTATATTTATATAATTATTATCTGCTGGTTTCGGGTAAATTGAAGATCCAACCTTCATTCCTCTGTCACGATGTGGTCTTATATAAACGAACCTTTAATAATAAGACTCACACTTCAGTTCTTCACAATCTAAGCTACTGGTGTTTTATTAATATGACCTGATGATCAAGTTCATTGAATGTTCGTTTAACCAAATCGTCACAATCCTGCCCCCCCCCCTTTCTCGATCCAACCAATTAACATTAGACATCCAGCAAGCAATATTTTTAAAGTCCATGAGTTCATGACTTCATAGAAGAAATGGTTGTGAACCTCTCTAAGTACAGTCTAACAAAGGCCTAATTTTCATATCCACTGCCACAACAGAACAGTTTTTATCGCGTATAATCCTTTGAAACAAACAAATACCTGTATCTCAAGGAGCACCGTAGATTCCATTCAACATAATATCATGACAAGCATTGAACCACCAGCCGCCGGGATGATAAGAAGTATGAGCACAATTTTGGTTGGCTAAGACATTGTCCTGATCGTAAGTTGAAAATTTCATATCTCGATGGTAATCCATTAGTCATATTCTGTTGAAAGCATAAACGAGAGAGTTTTTTTAAAAGAAGCTTCGTTTAAATTTGAAGGGAACACTGTCGTCATTCTTACCAAATATTTCCTTTTACAATATTTAGCTAAGTAATGTAAAGCACGTAAACGAAGACTAAAGGTTCCTATAACCTAAACAAGAATGAAAGTTAACAACATTGGCCTCAACTTTGGATTGTGTACTTCTCTGAGATTTTTTTTAAATGTATTCTAAGAACTTCATTGACATTATCAGATTAACAAATCCCCTTCTCTCTTGCACTCGTCCTAAGCGGTCGATACATAAAGTACTTCATTAACAAAATCAATATACGTCAAAGTTCAGTCAACTGAATCACACTACTGTTCAGAGGTAGTTGCCATTCGTGGCACAATACGTACCGAAGCTCCCTGTATAGCTTCCAAGCGTTATCACGTATTGTATTGCCTCGGATCTAACTCGAAACAGGTTTTAATGAAGATATGCACTGTCATCATTGGTATTGTTGAACCAAATATCACTTCTTAGTTGATGATCTCTCTGAGCTGATATGACGTGTCATTTCTCATTTCCGAGGCAGAAACTAGAACTAAGATCACCAAATCCATCTCTGTAGTTATTCCAAGTCTCATAAAATGAAACAGATCCACCACATGCCGCTCCTGAAACAGCTGTATAATAAGTAACCGCTAATTTCATAGAACTATACTTAGTGTATAAGTCGAAGATTTTGTTGAACCATGATTGGGATTGGGGAGGATCCTAACTCCCAAGGATTTACATTTTCGTTTCACATCATCGGATAGAATGCATATAGTTAGTTTCTTACGACGGCAAAAAGGCAACACTGTCCCGGACTTGTGATTGACAGTTAGATGTAATTTCGTAACTCTCATGATAGTAACCATGGATAGGACATTATTTTAGAAATATCGGTTGTTTAAATTCTTTTTGTACCTACTTTTTACCCAAAATGGTGCCCTACTTTAAAAAAATGGCGCCAGAATTTGTTTTGTAGCTCGGATCGACTTGACGCACTAAGGTTATGTCGTTTCAAGTTCCAGTTCTAACTTAACGTTATGTTTGCTATAACTTTATTAACACTGGCGGGATGGGTCAAAGGGGAGGGGTGATCGAGGAGAACTTGTGGTAAAATATGGAGGGTGCTTATATGAAAAACTTATGAACAATATTGTTCACCAGGTCTGCTTTAGATGTTGCTACGGATTACGTATGGAAATCTGATGGCGTTGTAAATTATGAGGGGATTGAAACAAGTGATCAGATTTTAATTTGTTCGGGCGATATGATTTGCCTTTAGAGTGTAGTTTGAGCTTTGTTTTGGAATTACAATGTCTCAATGATTTGGTCACGAATGTGTAATCATATATATTGCCCTCCAATATATAGGACTAGTAATATTAATCAGTTCAACATAATTGTTAAAATAGCTGTTTAAACAATTACGGTATGTTGTATATATTTATTTAATTTGGCTGCATACGTACGTACGTGTATCATTACAATTTTAGTGATATATGTGGCATGAATTAAAAGGGAACATATATTGGTTTATGGTGGTCGCAGTGACTAATGACCTGTTTTCTTCACGGTCCACTTGATTAGGTCTCTCATCATAATTTGTCGTTGGGATTTATCTTTGTTTCTTCATTCAGCCAGTTGTTTAGTTTATACAGTAATTTTGTGCAGGGTGGTACCGTTTCTTTTCAAACGTTTACTCAGTATGCTGGGTAATCATGACTTGTTATTGCAGTTAAATGATTATTCCCCTATGTTGAATGTGAAGAATGCATAATTACTTTGCTTTTGGATACGTCCTACACAAGTCAATAAAAATGAATAAAATTCATAGTAAAATGAAGATCATACTACTCGTTCAATAACGGTTCGAAGTAATTTCTAGCTATATATAACCATAAGAACATTAGTGGTATCCCGTGTTTACAAACGTTTTCCAACAGTTATAAAGTATTGAATAATAGAAAAGCTGCGGTAAAGTTGTTGTTCAAACGTAATATTGTTGCTGGTTATATTGTAAACATTACATCTTGGCTAATGTGATACGTAATGACTTTGTCGGTTAAAAATTAACGTTTCAACCTCACCCGTTCACAAAAGAAGAATATTTTCCTCCTCATGTATATGTCAATTTACTGTCATTTGTAAATGCAAGTTCAGATCCTAAAGAAATGTTGTCTAATATAATCATTCATTCTGCTCATTTATTTCTTACTCTTTGTTTGCGGAAGATTTTTCTTCGTTTGCGGAAGTTCCACTAACCTATTTTGCCAGAAATCCAAACCGTTGGTAATTTTACAAATTTGTTCATGATATATTTTAAGGTCATAAACATTAGTGATTTCGTACACAAGCAGTTACTTCTTAATCAACGCTGCGAATCTTTCCATTCAATCTAGGTCGGCTGTGAAAACAAGAGCCCTCGTTGATATTACAAACAGTGAGTTACAATATAAACAATATAAAAAAAAAATACGTTTTCTCAAATAACGACCCCAAAATCACAAATATAAGACATAATAAAAATTCATTAATTCAATTATAAAGAATTAGGTCTGTTTATTGATTATATATCATAGATTTTTAATATTGTGTCTCTGCGTATTATTCTGAACAAGTAGACTTTATATTGTATTCCTAACGACGTCAATATCTTTGGATCATAGTGTGGCTGTTTTCATTTTCTTTTGTCGCTTTTGGCGAATATTAACATTAACAATAATGCCGAACTTAAATCACGTGATCGGTTGTGTGTTCCCACAAACTTCGGTATCTGCGTAGCAACACGAGGGTTTTCAAAGTAACTTAGAACATTGATGAGCTTGACCAGGAATTATCCAGAAAAACTCTTAGTTTCTACTAAACATTGAGAAAGGAAGATGAGTGGAATTCAGTTTTCGTGTATCTTTCATTGCTTCCTTCTTGGTATTTGCATTTATTCTTCGATGGCGGGAAGCGTTGGTAAGTAGAATAACGGAAATTAGATTTAACATTTCATATCATTACTTTGACGTTTTGAATTTAAATACAAAACATTAATCAGCGGATCAGTTATTATAATTGTAGCAAATATTCGTTATGTAACTGCTCGATGATGATCTTTAAACTAACGATTCTTATGATTTCAGTTTTTTTCAAGTGCACAAAACCACACTCATATAAAGATGCCGTTATGCCTTGTGATGGTAACTGTAACAATCAAATAGAGCTAATACCGAGTACCGGTAAGTAACAGTTGCTATTTAAGTAATCTAAGAAGTTATGATGTAGATAAATGTAGACAAGTAATAAATGTATCAGAGTAAAATCTGACTTTTCTTTCATTGCCAAAGGAACAGTGATTTCATTTAAGGCTTCATTTACATATTATATTCAAACGTATATGTCATATGCATAATAGTAATTCCAATGAACTGTTCGGTGAATATATAGAGAATCCCGAAATGAGCCCGAATCTTAGTTAAACGCTTTGCTTATTCATGGAAAGTTGTAGTGATGATATATTAACAACCATCCTCTCTAAATATAAACTCTTTTTGGCATTCAGCCCTCTGAGTACTGACCCAAAGGGAAAGAAAGGAAAAGCACCAAGACATCAAATAAATCTGTTTTAGAAGGAAATATATATGCATATTTTCGGTTTAAACGCACCACTCAATGTTTTGATGGCAGCGGATGTTCAGTTATCTGTTTCTTTAAACAGACTCACTATTATAAAATTCACTTTTTATATATAATTTCGTAAACAAGCTTGATTTACTTCCGTATGGTGTTGCAATATATGTAAACGAATGGTAATAAGTCAAACGCAATGCCCGCTATGAGTTCCCGTTGCCGGGTTTTATATCAGGAGTATTGTATGAGAATACTTAATTTAAGTTGTATATTACGTTTAATTCTTGTAGGCAGAGTCACCGACATAAAATTGAGTTAATCTTTAAGTCCTAGTTGAAATGTTTGAATACTAATATAGACAACATTATTTGCTTTCGTATATCGTTATGTTAACCAAATGGTAATGAGTCAAAAGATATGCTCGAAATAATTGTATATGTTTGTAGGTTGCATATCATGATTTCATGTATCGAAGACTGATTTTAACAGAGTCATTAGTTATAATGGCTATAGTATTTTACAACTACAAAGAATGAATCCAAAATACCAGTTTAATACACCATCACACATATCATATACCGTGGGGATAATATCAACACAACGCAAAGTAAGAACGCAACAAGCTGATAAGTATTAAGAATAATTACTTTGCTATCGAAACATTCTTTCGAATATTTCTCGGCAAACATCTCTAATTCTTTATATCTGACAGTTTGACGAGGTATGTTACATTTTTTCTTAGATGGTTAGATATTAATTTAAAGGTTATAAAGAGTTAGCCTAGCTTACATTGGAAACGATAGTAAAACATCTGACACTAATCATTTTCGTTTACAGATGAGAGAATAAAAACGGAAACAGCACTGAGTGGAATCAAATCAACATGGATGCACTCTACTGATGAAATGCGATCATTAATGTCAACCGGTGAAACGCTAACACCATCAATAAGTTCGCTGGGAACGAAATTGAGTGACCGAACAACAACTTCGGTCCACACAACAGATGGAATGCGAATATTACCGTCAACTGATGAAATGACAACACGATCGAAAAAATTGTTGTCAACAACAGTGATGCCTACAACAGGTAACGATGTAGCATGTGGTGTACTTTTTTAAGTATTTGACTCAGTCATAACACAGATTGGTATTCATCATTATTATGTTGACAATGTGAACGTCAAGAAGAATTTGGTTTAACACGGCTTGGACTAATTGAACATTAAGAATGTTGTGTATTAAGGTAAATATTTTATAATCGTATGCTAACGTCCTATCATGTGTCTATGTTTTTAATTATTACGAGACCATTGAAATAAATAGTTTTATTATTTATAGTAAATATCAACAAATATGGTATTGAATTAATCAATCATGAGATTCAATCAATAAACTAGCAACAACACCGAGTAAATGACTAATTACAACCATGCACTCCACAGATGAAACAACATTACTTCGGTCAACCGATAAAATGACAACCATCAACAAAAATGAATTTTCAACAACATCGATGGTCTCAACAGGTAACGTAATTGCTTTTAGTTTTGTTAAGAGCTTACATGTTTAAGTATAAAATCAACATCATATTTATCTACAACTACAGTTTTTGTCGTCTGAAACTTTGCTCTCAGGTATCTTTATCAGCTGATACATTATGAATGTTCGTTTGAGCAACTAACGGACGGCAGTATTAGTTCTTTAGTATGTATACACTTGTTCAAAGTTATTAAAGTTGATATATATTTATCTTATTTTGAATGGGTCTAAAGAATTAACATGTATTGAAAACGATTGGACAGCAACTAACACTGATCATTTCCCTTTTCAGGTGCGAGAATTAAACAAGAAACAACAGTGGGTGAAATCAAGTCAACGTCGATGCTATCTACGGAAGAAATACGTTTATTAACGTCAACCGTTGAAACGCCATCGACAACTACAGATACAAGTACAACTGTGCTATCAACAACACGGATGCCTACAACAGGTGATTTAAAAATGTGTACCATTATGTCTACAATTACTTCAGTTCACAATTGGAGAAACAATTGTAAGAATTAGATAGGCATACTTGTATTCCCTACCGCCTGGCCTTCTCAAATATCTATATTATATAATACTTAGACGGTAAGACACTATTGTAACTTACTTTATTTGATTCAACAGTAACATGTTTACATATTTGATTGCTTAGTTTCGTCTCTCAATCAAAATATGTTCTAACAGCCAACCAATAACATTACCACTCACAACAGACATTATTCGCAATGTGCTGAATTAACCTCGGTTTAATTGACCTTTTACATGTCAGAAACAAACTGAAGTGGTAAAGCTACAAGTAACGATATTCTGATTGTTACTCTCATTATGATAGTTAAAATAATTCTTATAGTATTATACTTAAGGAGACCTCTTCTGGGATATAATATCTCCGTTCGGAATTTCTGTTTTTTGTAAACATTTGGCCAGGTGAGCACTTGAAATAACCGTCATGTTGTTGAATGCATAGTAAAGGGCAATTGTAACGACCGCCGACTTGAACATGTCATTTTATTTCAGAATCCTGCCCAGCAAACATGATATGGATGAACTGTTCATGCCAAACTACGTGCGATGATCCCGACGGACTCAACGGATGTTTTAAAAGCTGTGACGATGAACCAGGTTACACGTGTGTCTGTCCAGATGGATTCCTAATCAGAGATGGTGCATGCATACCGTTGTATGAATGCGGATGCTACCACTCGTCCATGGGAGTCATTTCGGTATTTCCACATAACTCGACATTTGTCATTTTTCGCATGTGTCACGTTTTTCGAAGATCTCTTTTAGAGAGTGTAAATAACATCAATATCAATAACTAAACGAGCGCATACATTTCTGTGTCCATACTTATTCCTATTATCAGGTTATTACTTATTCCGTTGAAAAATTTGCTTTCTTTAACCTTTTACGAAATAGCAATAGTAAAGTATATAAGTATATATAGTATATAAGTTTTTCGAAACGTAATTGGAAGGTTATAGGTTAATCTTAGTCAGATTCGGATATCACTTATGACATCTTTAGGTTGGGCAGAAAAATTGATTCGAATATTCGTTTGAAGTTTATATATACCATTCAGAAAATGCAGTAGTCACAACATGCCGATATCCCAATTTTTTTTTTCTTTTTTGGGGGGGGGGGGGCAATAACGTTCAGATTATAAAATCAAGACAACGAATATAACGTTAACGTTTCCACTAATGTATTATATATTATTAACCGTTGAATGAAGTCTCATTTGAGCAGAGTTAACATTTTCTCTCGACTTGCTCGTATTCTTGAACATTTCTGCACAGAACGGATCATCGCATCTTAACTTGGACTGCACAAGACATTGCACATGTGAAAATGATGTTCTCCACTGTGAAGAATACTCTTGCAGTCATCATGCAACCTGTAAGAACCAAGGTCAAAATTCATATTGCGAGTGTAAAGAGAGCTACTGGGGAAATGGTACGACTTGTCAAGTAATCACAAACTGTCAGGATGTTTATAATGGTTTGTCCACCGAAGAAGGCATTCATTGGATAAGTCCACCTTCTTGGCCACATGAATCATTCCAAGTTTACTGCAAAGATGGTTGGATGGTAAGTTTTCTTTTGGAAACCAGCACACTTTTCATTTCACTTTTTCGCAGAACTGCAAATACGAAATTAAACTACACCTATTTAAAATGAAATATTCAAATGAGTAAATGTTTTGCGCAAATGCCTAAAATGAAAGGAATCTATAAGTTCTTTTACTTAAACTTTCATTATAAATATAAGTAAGTTCAATACTCTATCAAAATATTGATCGAACACAATGTTAGTATTTGTGGCTGCACGCTGTAATGTCCCTGTCCTTCTCCTAAGCAAACCGTGGAGCTGCTTTTCCCCTGTGATCAGGCAACCAATGCGTTATGAGCCATCTCTGACATTTGGAGCTTTAATTACTATCCGAAGTTGTTTCCAAAGATTACTAACAGCCATGCACTCACTTTATCAAATCTTGGCTTCCCTAACTAACGTCAGAAGTTCATGATATCAGGCTCTGGATCATATTTTCACCAGTGTTACCTTACGATTCGTAACTTGAGTAATGATTTTAATCCTTGTTGGGCTACATGAGATATACCATCTAATTTAACGATCATGTAGGAATTGGATTGAGAAACAACGTTGTTCGAAGAAGATAAATACCATCATAGTAACATCATCGGTCTTTCCTAATTATCATTTTTGAAGTTTTCTCAAAGAAGGTATTTATCGTGGGACAAATTCATATTAAGTTGAGATATTACATGATCTCTTCCAGACGCAATTCTTGTTATCCGAATGAAAACTGTAGATCTTGTCAACAAAATATTCGGCTTATACACTATGTATAGTTCTATGATTATAGCGGTTACTTTTTATACAGCTGTTTCAGAAGCGGGTTGGTGGATCTGTTTCATTTTATGAGACTTGGAATAACTACAGAGATGGATTTGGTGATCTTAACTCTAGTTTCTGGCTTGGAAATGAGAAATTACACGTCATATCAGCTCAGAGTGATCATCAACTAAGAATTGATATTTGGTTCAACAATACCAATGATGACAGTGCATATCTTCATTACAACCTGTTTCGAGTTAGCTCCGAGGCAACACAATACCAGATAACGCTTGGAAGCTACACAGGGAGCTACGGTATTGCTCCGCGAATAGCAAATACCTCTGAACAGTAGTGTGGTTCAGTTGACTGAACGTTGAAGTATATTCATTTGTTAAGTGAAAGAGTCCAAGAGAGAGATGGGGAGTTTAATCTGATAATGCCAATGAAGTTCTTAGAATACATTAAATATATATATATATATATATATATATATATATATATATATATATATTTATATATATATATATATAGATATATATATATATATATATATATACACATTGGTATATTTGTTTACTTCAACGCATGATAGCTGGGACTTAGGTTTACCTCGGGGACAGGTTTACCTGACACCAGGTAAACCTAAGTTTAACCTAATGTTTTATGTATTCAATATATACAAGGCCTTAGCCACAGGGACCATAGGAATACGAACTTGGCCAACCCCCCCCCCCCCTCCCATCTTCCCCTCGAAAGTTTCTATCAAATGGTTAACAAATGTTATAACACCCGAAAGCAAATGTATTTAATATATAATGAAAATGATAGCATCTTTGCTTCTAAACACCCTTACCGAGACAAAATTCTCTCAAAGGTGAGGGGACGCTCCTCCCCTTAAGCCCCACCCCTCTCTTAAGATCTCTCCCTAGTACGGACGTCCACCTAAAATTTGAATTAAATTTCTACAGAATTTCTACATGGCATACTGCCATTACAATGCAATTCAAGTACTCCACATTTACATTTCAATCTGTGTTTTATTGACCTTTGACTTGGAGTATATTATTTTGGTAATAACATATTGTTATAACTAACTAAACAAATCTCCTCCCTAAGTTCCCCATCTCCAAACTCCTGCAAATGCTTTGAGTAAATGTTGCATCATTTTATTCAAGAAGTTAGTGAACTAGAAGCTACAGTGATTATAATTTATGAATGGGGGTGGCTGAAAGCTTTATGCCAGAAAGAAGATGCTTAATTAATCTACTGTACTTACCCAATGTACTGACAGGTCAAACAACTGTTTGCAGTTTGATAGTCTTAAAGGTTACAAAGTTCACATCATAATACATCTTAATGTTAGTCATCTTTCAGATCGTTATCATAGATCGTATCATAAATATTTCCTTTTTATCATAAACCAGTTGTAAGCAACGGAAGAAGATGTTTTGGAGCGTGAGAAGCAAAGGGTAGAAGGAATCACTCCAACTGAGTGAGAAGGAGGACATAAATCAATTAAAACAGGATCTCTGACCGTTTCCATCTGAGTGAAAGAAGGTATTTCTTTCTATCTTAAAAGATCACAGAAAGCCACCAAACACAACGAGTGAATTTGTTTGAAAACGGAGCTGGATAAGTGATTGAATTCAACGTTTCAACTTGGCCCGTTTCGCAGAATGAAAAACCATGAATAAGGGGAAAAAGTTTACTTGTTGAATTAAAAAAAAATAATAATAGGAAAATATCGACAAACGTTTCAAACGTTGGTCAAGGCTATTTATAGTACTGGTAGGTATAGTGACAATAATTGGTCCTGGCTTGTGGGCAGGTCAGCACTTTGCTTAGGCTGCGGCTATGTCGGTAGTTGCTATGGAAGCAATAGTGAAGTATATAGTGCTAGTACACGAAGAGCATACGTTATTCCCAGCTTACAAACTGGATTAAAAATGGTCAACTATCTATCGTGATATTTTGCCGTGACATAGATAACCATTTTTAATCCAATTTGCAAGTTAAGGAATAATAGATGCCCTTCCTGTACTAATATTATTCTTTAATATTCCTTAGGGAAGACCGTGTCAAAGGCCATTTTAACAGTTATACAATAATTCGAGATATCTATCTACAATTTAAATCGAGATATTCGAAATTTAATTCGAGATATCTGCAATTAATTTCAAATATCTCAAATTAAGTTGAAAAAATCTCTAATCATTTCAGATATCTCCAATTCAACTTGAGATATCAGAAATTGCATTTTCGATATCTTGAATTTTATTTAAGATATCTCAAATTGATTTTAAGATATCAAGACTAATGAAAGATATCAAAATGGAACATTATTTAAAATCCTCGAATTGAATTCGAGAAATCAGAATTGAATTCAAGATATCAAAAATTGAATTAGAGATATAAAAGAATTCGAATTTGAGATATTCAAAATAGAATTCAAGATATCAAGAGTTGAATTAGAGATATTGTTAATGAAGTCTGCAAGTAAGGAGAAGAAAGCTAATTATAATGTCCTGGATAGCTTAAGGGGATTACAAAGCTGGGATTACTTAGGAGTGTAAAGACTTGCTAATAGGATTAAAGGATAAAGCTAGAGATGAGGAGAGGGGTTTAGGGCAGTTGGGCTGTGGCTTTTGTGAGGTGAAGAGTTAAGGTAATAACAAGAGACAAGGAAAGGGAGAAGCCTAGGTTGTGTGAGACGATAGCGGTGATAGTGTTGGAAGGTAGCAGAGTTTGTTGATGAAGGCTGGATGTTTTGTGATTGTGAAAGGAAGCAGTGGCATTTTGTGGAGTCCGATAATAAAAGAAGAAAAGCATCGAATAACATTGTCCTTAACTTATTAAACCAAACTACGTAATTACATGGTGGTGACGGTTTAAAAGAAGAAATGCCTCGGTGTTTGCCGACTACCATTGTGATAAATCCGCTACCAGCTAAAAGTCAATGAGATTCAAAAAGATATAACTTTAGCCAATGTGTTAGTCATTCAGACAATTTGTTAATTTAACAGAAAATAGGAAAAAAACACAGGAAACTTGGGCGAAACGGATGGATGGTAATCTTTTCAGAAAACATCTGAAGAAGCAAGATCCCGAAGGTATGTAACGACATCATACACCCGCATAGTGGTGGAGCTGACTGTACGGTGGAGATCATTCAACGCCCAATTATGGAGGCAGAGTTGTCCGTTTAAAAACAAGCTGTTACATAAAAATGCATATGCGTTAATCAAGGTGGAAGAAGTCATTGTTTTTGGTGGCAAGAAGAAAGACAAATATAGAATACAGACAGCAACCAACTATGACAGCTGAGGCACTTTTATAGATTTCTTTGAGGAGTTCTTCTTGGACACTTTCTCGCTGAAACTGTGGTGGAGATCGCACATACATTAAGGTTGTAAACCGTTATTTATTGATAATTGCTATTTCATATTCTCCATTTAAGGGTGCATCATGTATAATTTAAGATCAGAGAAAAGGGAATTGAAAATGAACACGACAGATAAAAGGGAGGACCAAACTTGTTCACCACGGGTACCTGAAGGTCTTCCAAAAGAAATGCGGATAAACTACCTACTAGAGATACGTAAGATAGAAGCACACATTGAAATAGAAAAGTGAAAACCAAATCATGAAAAACAAAAACAAAAAGTCCAAACAAGATCATGAACTGAACAAAGCTAAAGTAGAGGCAGATACAGAAGTAAAACTAAAGCAACTTCAGATAGAGAACGAAACTGCCAAAGTTCAAGTGAACCCAACGTATAAGTGGCAAGTGGTGAAAGTGTAAATTTGATGAAGGTGCCTCGTCTGCATGAGAATGAAGATGCTGATGTATATATCTAAGAGGTTTTGAAATGTTAGCAGAAACAAAGAAGTGGGATAAATCACAGTGGGCAATATTTTTGGTTATTTGGTTTTCATACATTATGCTATAATGTTAAAGAAATTTAAAGCAACATGATATGCTAATTTTTCAAATATCTTGGAAAAGACTTGCAATACAGGAATTGGCCTATAGTGATCTTTCATCTTTTTCTGTTAATTTATTTGTAGTCAGGAAAAGTACTTGTAATTTTAAGATCATTAGGCACATTATACTACTATTAAAACACCTGTTTACAAAATAGCTGAATGGACGAACAATAATGTAATTAAACGCTTTAACAACTTTACAATGAATATTATGATTGTCCTTGACCACCATTTTGAAGATCTTTGATATATTCCATGATAACTTCGTCATCATCGGTGGAATACAAAAACACACAATGATCATGTATACACCAGCTCTTCTTAATTTTGGAGCAACTAATACACCCTTGAAGAGGGAAATAACGGTCATATAAGAAGATACAAAAGAATAAGTTATAAGTAGAATTAGAATCATTTAATATTAGAACATCAGTCCAAACCACATGTGAAAGATCCCAATGAAATGAAGTTAAAGCACTTTGCGTCAATTTACGGTGTAACTTTGTAGACCTTTTCCTCCTAGATATATATGCCAATCATAAGGGGTAGGGAGGGGGCAGGAGACACGTCCCCACTTCTAGGGGGTGGGGACAGGTTTGGTAACTGATTCGCGTATGCGCTGGAGTATCACCCAGACTCATTATGACTCGTGTATCCCATAGAGGGAGCTGAAACATTGTGCTACATGAGATTAGTATGTTAATAACTTTAAATTCTCATCTGCTCGACCACCAGATGAAAAATAGAACTTTGCAACTGGGTTGAAATAAGAATTATGGTTTTCATTGTTAGCGTAAATTAAATGAGGAACCGCGCTCATATATCTCTGAGGCTATCTGCACAGGCCACTATAGATAATGAAAGCCCGAAGCATTCGCTAATCTTCTTGCAGTATATTATTAATTTTTTATAATAGTATATCGAATTTCACGTACAAGCATAACACTATATGTGTAAATAATATTGTGGGATCAGTTTAGTTAGCAAAGTCACCCAGGATAGTTTTGAAGTGTTTTTGAGCAAATTACATATATCAAACGAGATTTGAGACACATACATATATGGTGCTAAGCCTGGGTGCAAAGCTGCTAGTCATGTTGTTGTTATAACCATGTTAATCATTATACCTCAAGTTATACTTTAGAAGTTATGTACATATGTTCACAAAATATTTTGTTTGTGTTTTAGTTCACTGGTGCCAACTACAGGGCCGTAGCCTGCGGGGGTAGGGGTGGGGCAGCTGCCCCTTGAGATTTTCACTTCCTAAATGAAAGTAAGCCTACGATAATATGAACGTCTGGACATTTTGCGAAATGTTCATATCATTTCTTTTGATTTCATTAGTCAGTAGTGTGCAACCTCAAGATTCTAGGCACGTGTTGTATGAATGGCGTTCAAAGAGAACACAAGGTTTAGTTTAACCGTTCATCACGTATATGCACAATAAATGTAGAGAGCTTCTAAGATTTAACCTGCATGAACATTGTAGTAGTCTGATGTCAAACTACGGTTCATAATTATATTTATTACGTCTATGTGTCCGTCTATATCCGTCTATGTGTAGGCCAATGAGTTTTATTTTAAGCCCCTATATCAGTGCCCCAATGTTTTAACTATGAATATGGAGGCACTCAGTCACCTTCACGGCCCACACACTGAGCTCAAACTCAAATATCCCCCCCCCTCCCTAATAAGTCCCTTTTGGCATGTAAAACAGATAATTATAACACACATCTAACAGTTAATTTACACCTAAATTCCCCAATTGATTCCCCTTAGCATATATAGACTACGGCTACCATCAGAATGCCATATAGCGTGCTTTTATCTCTTCACTTACCTGTGTAGAAACAATGGATAACGCAGAGTTTACAAAGTAACGTAAAGATTTAATTCTTCTTCTACAAAGTGGTTTACCGAATAAAATTTTTCCCATTAACCTTATCTGAGTGGTAAATTTTCAAAACATGAGATCTCAAAGTGTTTCGATGAAACTGACATGGCCTGGGAAGTGCCATTTCCGGCAACCTGGAAGGCATATTTTTAAAAACATTATGGAACACGAAAAGGGAAACTTATTTCGTTGTGTAGTCTAAATTTGTTGTTGTTGAAACTAAAGTTGTTGCTGCTATTTTAAGATGCTGTTGCTTAAACTGACGTTGATGTATAAACTTCCGTTGTCTAAACTTACGTCGTTGTCATCTGCGCTGTTCAACATTATTGCTCAACCACGGAAATGTTAATAATAGGTGTTTAGCACGAAATTAAACATACATCACCAGCGCAGGAGAATGCATGATACGTAGGCTGCTACCACTACAACTACTAGGCCTACTACTGTTACACCAGGGAGTTCCATAAAACGCCCTGGTTACACCTAGAGCCATATTGGAACTCTTACTACTGCTACTAATAGACTCAACAATGAAAATAATTCTAAACAGTCTGCACTACCCACATCCCTTTTCGCGTTCCATAAAACATTCTTGCTACACTCTCGCCAACCGATGGTGGCGCTCAGATAGTGTCATGATGATCCCTTTTAGGAATGGCCCACCCACTAAAAATTTCTTTAAAAGGCCCTGTTTAACGCACCTCAAAGCATCACTGTGCAACATTTGGACGATACATAATGTTTCTCGATGTTCCTCAACTCTGTATGGAACGCGAAAAGTAAAAAGTTTAAGAATGTTTCCATTTGGGTTTAAGTTTCAATTAACCATGATACGGCTCTAAGTCACATCCGGATGTTAAATAGCCAAGTCTTCCTTAATTTAAGTCCAATCACTTGTCAGATGTTGACTTTTGTTAAAATTTATCTATGACTGACATATCAATCCAGGGACCAAACAGAAGCAACTTGAAGATTTATAGATGTGAGTGCCACCCCCCCCCCCTACTTCGCGCCCGCCGAAGCTTCATACTATCCCCATTTAACTATGACTATCTAACTCGAAATCATTTGTGATTCCTAATTATTAATTTTCCACAAAAAAATTAAACATCTCCCAAATTTAGCGATAGTACCTCTGTTTTCAACATTGCGTTATTTTAAGTTGTCTATGTACATGAGATTAACAACACCATGTGCAATCACAGAATACTTTGTCATCAGTTGACATGGCCGGTATTAGATGATTTATTTACGGATGCTGTAATATATATATATATATATATATATATATATATAAATGAAAATCGTAATGAGTTGGAAAATCAAGAACAGTGAAAAAACTTTCAGCCTCCACCGGGATTCGAACCACGGGCCTCCCGCTCTGTACGCGGACACCCTAACCACTAGGCTATGGACGCTGATTGTATGTCCAGAGGTTCGAAACCGGTAAGGAAGATCGTAATTCCACTGTAGGCGTTTGTCACCTGTATCGAACAATACTAGTTCTGTTTTTGGTGACATATTTTGCCTTACTCTAGAGATCAAACATGATGCTAACCAACTCGAAAATCATTTGTGATTCCTAAAGCCGGATCTCGAAAGAGATACTTTGAACAGACTTTATGTTAATGCAATGGAATATATATATATATATATATATATATATATATATATATATATATATATAAATGTTACCCTATGTTTTGTGATTAGTTCGACGGCAAGCCTGATAATGACTTCATATAAATATGTAAGTATTTGAAATATGTGTGCATATGTCCTAGAAACCAAGAATCGTTAAGAATCCACTGGCAATTGTCCATTTCCAACCAACTATTAATACTTGGGGGGGGGCGGTTGGGAGGGTGAGGGCTGATCTACGATGGATGCCACAAATTAAGGAAAACTGCACAAGTTTACTTTGTTTTATTCCTTTATTCTTTTGTGAGACTCATGCAATAATCAATTTTCAAACTATCAAACAACAGTACGCTGGTTAATATTAATAATTTGACATCAATTTCAATTAATATCTCCTCACTCCCTTAGAAATTAACTATTTAGTCGAATCGTCCCGTTTGTAATTTTTGTTGCTTTTCTTCTTCTTTCTTGCCTATGGCACGTCCAGCTATCCGATTCTCGAAGATCTGTATGGATATTTTCTTATTTCTAAGTAAAAACTTTTTTTTTGGACAGTGTGTTATTTATACAGTGTTTTGTCTACACAGGCCGTATTTTCATATCTGTGTATTGCAGGCTGCATCCGTAACCATTCAAACTATAACTTTCCCAGTACATGTGCGTTCCTCGAGTAGAGCCGTCGTAGTCTCCGTTCAGGTGAGAATAAGCGCAACTAGCGCAGCTGTCGCTGCCAACGGGAAAATAATAACAATATTAACTATAGTTGGGACAGTCAGACCGACAATAAGAAGCAGAATAATAACGTCTACAGTCCCATTGATCATAGAACCACCAGGCTCCTCGGTGTCTCTCAGCGCAGCGGTAGCTGCTCCATCCATCGTTGTCCCGGTCTTTTGTACTGAACGGTTTATTGTTGCTACCAGACATACTATCATAACCTGCAACAAACAAGAAAGAGTAAATAAACCGGTCATTTTATATACTTTGAACGAATCCAATGTCGGATGCTAGATAGAGGGCAGTGCGTTTTTGTCCTACCAACATGAAAACGTCAGTTCCGGGAATGTTTTGTTTTTTGTGTTCAATATTCACGATACATAAGGTGGTATTTTGTCTTTGTAATGGCGTTTTTATATATTTTTGTTGTTGTTCCGTTTGAAATACAGCACCACAACAGGAGTAGAATACAGATGGGGAAACCACTTTAACCAAATACTAGGTTTGGGTTACTAGAGTCGCTAATATCGCTCTTTATTAATATTTATTCTTCCGCAAGTATTTACAATACTATTCATTCATTTCATTATTTGATTGTTATTTCTAAGTTCACAACTGATTAGTTTCCTACTCTGTCAAAACTGTTGTAAATTTCTTGTTTGTTGAATAATATCACCCTGTTCTACTGTTTACAGGGTATGCAGGGTGTTATAGTCATCGATTGGTCAATTCTTTAACCTATATCTATAACACTGTGTAAGTTTTGTATCTTTCAACCTGAGCTCATACGTCGGACTATAAACGTAGATTGAAATTAAACTATACACAAATCATGAAATCAATACTTTTAAATGAAGAATAGAACCGACATTGTATGAACGGAATTTACTATTAATGTAGTAGCTAATATTCTAGGTTTCGACAAAGTAACCAAAATTCGATGTATTTACACTTATGAAAATCTTGAATGATATTGATTATCGTCTTTTTATTATTTAGTTCTTATCGACATGTACTTCTAGTCTCGTACGTATAACTTCTTTGAACAGACTGATTGATCGATTAAAATTTATCGAATCTATACAGACGAATATTTCAAATAAATAATTTCTGATTCATCTATTTCAATGTTCTATGCATGATAAACCCTAGATGACTTTTCACATAACATGATTAAATTTAAATAGCGCCTCAAAGTTTTCACATATGAGAATCATCGAATATACTTACCACTTAAAGTCACACTATACAGTAACGAGAAGGCACACGTGGCATGCTTCCAGGTACTACTAATATGATATTAACCCCTTTGTAAGTTTGAAGTGATGCGAGTTTGGTAGACAACAGCGAGCGGCAAGGCAACAGACTTTTACGATAATTTTCAGAATACTCGTTTAGGTTGGGATGATAGTGATGTTGAGATTTACTTTCTCTGTGTCAGAAATACATGGACACTGGCTAGTATTATAATATCTACTGCCATAGTTTTATATATTGTTAGGTGCTTGTTACGTGCAAACACGGCCAAGAGACTTGTGTTGCCAATGGAAAGCCGATCTTATCGTCTGCTTCTTATGTCTGTACACATTGTATACAGTCCTGAAACCTACGTGCGTTCCAGCTGTAGTTCAAACGCGTGAAAGAAAATAGCAATGTTTGGAATTGAAAATTGCTGTGAACCTTGAACTTATATATCATTTAGCCAGGAATGCGGTAGCTATGAGATCAGGACATTAGTTGTTGCAGAATAAACATTGAAGGAGTACTACAATAATTCATTCTATACGGGAGCACGTCACATGATCCTCCTTGGTTGACATGTTTTTTTTTTTTTTTTTTTTTTTTTTTTTGGGGGGGGGGGGTCTTCGCGCGTCTCCTAACTGACGTGATCGGCCCAGATTTAAGTATGCGTCAATGATTAGAACCATCAATTACTCACCTGTATTTCCCCTGTGTGATCCAACTGATAGTCGATACTTGTCTGCTTCGTGATGAATGCTAAAAGTCGAATAGACGGCGTATTTTGATGATGAGCCGGAGTCCCTTAGATCAATTCGAAGCTGGTAAGTTTTCTGGTTGGTCATAGAGTGGATATATTTATTACCTAGCCAGTGGTCATGATTTTTATTACCGAAACCGTTCTTGTAGTCCGACCAACCACTATAAAAGTCAACGTAGGCACTCGATCGTCGCTGGAAAACCTATGAAAAAAAAGAAAAAAAAGTGAATCCAGCTATGAAATCTAGTTATCCGTAAGAGCATAACATCCAACGCCGTTAGATAGTTAACAAAGATATGGATACTGTGAGAGGGAGATTATTTGCAAAAGTGTTTTGTTTCTTGATTTTGGTTCTTCCTTAAATGGTCAAGTTCATCTCCACGAGATCTGCAGTGCATCATTTTGAGTAAAGTAAAGTATAATGTTAGGAAGTTAAGAATTTAAATCCTAAAATGTTTGTGTAACTCACCGTCCATCCTCCTCCGTTACTTTCCATCTCACAGTAAACCTGAATGCCGCTTGGCCAACCATCAGGGTAAATGGTGTAAACTCCATCACTGCGTGTACCGGAAACATAAAGATCGTAGCAATCTTTTGGGAGGCTTGTGCACGTCACTCCGTCCCCTTCGTAGTTTGTATTGCAGTAACATTTACGGACACCACTCTTCGTAGCACAGGTTGCGTGACTACTACACTGGTAACTCTCATCTACAAGCCGGTTGTTCCTACAAGTTGATTTCCGTGTACATCTTGAATTGATGTAAAAGTGGCCCTCCTAATTTAAGATATACAGCAAAAAGAAAATTTACAACTAAAATGAATAATGAATTTGCGGTTGTCACAGTGAAATGTACAGGATTTCAACGGTAGGTGGCCAATGATAAATCCCCTCGAATGATCTAGGAATAGGTATGACCTTTATGAAAGTTTTATAAAGTGTTTGAAGCCAACTCCGATGTAGGGAGCGAAGAGATCCGCCTTTATAAAAAGTGGCTGCAAATATTGCATTCAACGGCTTATTGCGACTATATATCAGGCCTACAAATAATTCTAACCGCAAGACTGTGAAAAAAAAAAGTATCTATGGATGTTTGTGTCAGGCGTATGAGTGGATGCACACTTGTAGGGAGTGGCCTCGTGATTCCCGACTAAACGTAATAGTTCCCTCGACTGACAGTTTTGACTGATCTGGAGACCCCCCAAAAAATGGGTAAACGGCCCCTCCCCAACCAGGATGCACGCCACTCGATTATCTGTAAATGTAATGTTTTTATCGACAAGTGGTCTTTGAAGCCAACTCCGATGTAGGGGTCCACGGGGTTTGACATGAAAAGGTAGCATGTTGCATTTTTTGTCAAATGTTGCATTAAAACGGCCTATCGCGACTATACATTAGGCCAACAATTGGTTCTCACCATAAAACTATCGTTAGTAGTATCCGTGCATTTTTGTGTGTCAGGTTTATAAGGGAATGACATCTGTAGGAGTAGTCTTGTGCTTCCTGACTAAATGTAAGTAAAATATTTGCTTCTTATTATGTGAAAAAGTCATTAAGAGCAAAGCACTTAAAATGAAAGAACCGTACTGACCATTAGTACACCTCCTTTGTCAGCAACGAAGCAGTTGCATTGGTTGAGAGGGATGCATTGTCCTTGCTGTCTCATATAATCACCGACACAAACACATTGCTCTGATTTTGCGCGAGAGGTAGCTGAGTTGCAAGTATTAGGTTCGTCACAAGTCCTCTCACAGGTCTCATCGCTAAATATCTCATTGGCTGGACACCATTCAGGGATTGTTTCTAGAGAACAGGAAAGAAAAAGAACTGAAAATAATAGTAACCTGGTACAGTCACGACAAATATGACATGTGGCATAGAAAAGTCTGTCTTCCTTACTTAAATACGTAATTGTCAGAAGGTTAAAGGAAAGGAACATACACTCAGAAGCTGCTCGAATAAATGTAGAACATTTTAAATAGGTAGTAGCTGTCCCTAGTCACATTAATGTTACTATTTATTCTGATAACGAGATAAAATACACCATCATTTGTTGTGCAGTTAGTCTGAAACCAGGTAGTCATGGCTTGTTTCTGTTTCCGAGTTCTCTCGGTGTAAGTATACTGCTTTCTGACAACAATGATAATTACTAACAACATTAAATTTCTTTTCGTTGGTTGTTCTGATCAAACTGGGAGATGAACCTGGTATAATTGTAAACGTTCTGTTGTACTAACGTTAGGAACGGTTCCTAGTTCAGAGCCACGGTTGGTTTGAGTACGAAGCAGTCTTGTAGTGAGTGCGTAATCACACCGTTTGGCTAATGGAGGCATTTTGGAATTATAGTATGGACACTGATGCAAGATTAAGTGTTTAAACTCGCACTAAAAGCTTTTACTTGCACTCATATCATATCATATTGTAATTGCTACGATATGTCTTGTAGCGCCGTTGTACTAGCTGATATACTATATGTATACTCGTACTATAAATATTGTAGCAGTTTCTTCAAAACATATTTGACATGTCAAATTTACTTCCAAAAGATATCTTCGTTTTCAGATTAAACTTTTCATATTCTGCACGTTAACGTTTGACATTAATGAATGATCACGATTTTTTTTATTTTTCTCTGCTTTATATTTAATAATAATCTAAAAGACACTTACCGTCTGATCTTTCGAATGTTCCTAAACTAGATATATAATAATCCCCCGATTCATCTGAGATACGAAACTCATCGTATGTTACATGGTAAGTTTCTCCAGCAACGTTCTCAAAGTCCATTCGCAGTTGGTATCGCTTTTGATTTGTTAAGACGGCAATTTTCTCATTTCCGATCCAAAACTCACTCCCTAGAAAGCCAAAGCCATTTCTAAAGTCTTTCCAACTTCTACTAAAATTTACAGAATCCGATCCTCGTCGCTGTAATACCTTCAAAGAATATCAAAGAAATTAAGCGCTAACTAGGACGTGATTGAATTATTATTATTTGTTCCCTACTGCAATGCGATTTGTTGCTAACAGCTATAACACACATATTTTAACTTATATTTCTAACATCAGTTTGTAGTTTGAGCTAGATGTTTGCAGTTCCCTTGGAAGAAGAACTACACTGTACCTAAGTACAATCTGGTGCTTAAATTCCACAATATTAAAATAATTGATTCAAACTTTCGTTTCGATAAAAAAGCGAGATTCTATTTGAAATAATGACTTTGTATTACATCGCTATATATTGCTGCAATCAGAATCTGAAGGAAATTTGTACAAAACTATTTAAAGTTGAAAAGAAGACATCAAGTAATCAGCCATACCGTCCATCCACCAGTATCAAGATCATTGTTACAGTAAGCCTCAAACGGTTCCGGATGGCCATCTGGTTTAATAAGATACACTCCAGATGTATTGTGGGTAGAGTAACATGCATTCGATACTTCTTTGCAATCTCTCGGATACGCAGGTTGTTGAAAAACAAAGTATGAAGAACCTGGATGGAAAATAAAACAAGGTTAACATTTTATTGAGACTGAAAAATAATTTCAGCTAACGAAAATATCGCCTAAGATGCTTTATCTCAATTGCCTCTCTCCACCCAGGGGTTAATGGGTACATGTAAGGTAACTTGTCATTGGGCGCAGTATATAACTGCAGCCGTCTGGAGGGATTGTCTCTGGGACAGGTTATTATTGAACAGGGGTAATATAACGTCTGTAAAGCTCTTTGAAACTTATCGCTGTTTAAAAGCGCTATATGAACCGAATGTTATTAACTTTATTATTTTTACGATAAGACTTTTTAGCTAATTGTAAGAGAACTGGTTTCGTTACTAAGCGAGTTAAGGCAATGCATCAGTTTAAATATCAACTATTACTCAACTACCATATAGTCGAATATATCACGACTAAAGTTAAATGAAGTAATCGTTATTGAATTCTCAGATGTAACTGATTTGAAGCATTATATGTGATTAGTTTTCAGCCTGCAATGGAAATTCAAAGACCAAGTAACTTGATTTCTTTTTAGCCAAGCTTCCGTAGTTATCAATCATATCTAAGTGAGATCAAAAGACTCACGAAAACAGGAAAATCCCTTTTGTTTAAAGTACCTGAGAAAATATCGTAGGATATAAAAAGATCGAAAGTATACTACTCAGAGGAAATCAACCACAAAATAGATATTGGGAAAAAGTAACACGATTGAAAAACAAAACGTCAAGAGCGACCATTAAAAAGCTAACATTTCCAGCCATTCAAGTTGTCCAACTGAGGTGTTAACGTTTACATTACATAAGTCATATACCTTACAGAGGTTACTTCTTATAATAAGAAAAATCATATGATATAAATAATACACCTACCTGAAGATCTTCCCTCGGCACTGACGATTATCTGTGTAATAAAAGAAATTTACTGAATACATTACAAGACATACAGAGTATTGCAGTCAACATAAAGCAGGATCAGATTAAATCTAATGTTAATAAAACCAGTTTGAGGGAAAGAAAGAACCTTTCGTAAACTGGTCTAAAATATGTTAGTTTAAGAGTAAAGTCGATTTATACTTTGATAAAGTTTCCGGATAACCACTTACAATGATGTTTTTCTTTTGTCTATATTCCATATCTGATTAACAGGTCAATGATCACTTACAGAGTACAACTTTCTTCCAGGAAACATTAGATCATTGATATTTTTCCGGTTTTCAGCTACTCGGGCACATGATACGTAAGTTCACGTAAAGAACAAAGGCAATAGCCGGCTGCTTCCTTAAACAGCTTTGTTGCTTAATGCAGACAGATGTTCTTTGTTCAAGTTATATTTTGACATTATAACATTTCAAACATGGGTTGTAACACATTTGTGTTTAACAGTCCTTAATAACACGTAGGGATCATTAACATCGCCCCAGCTATTCTTGTTGGACGAAGATTACCGTGTCTTGATACTTACCGTGCACAATGAAACTCTGAGTTTTTAATGGTGTCATTTTACTTGTAAGGTAAGTTCATAGCCATAGATTTGTATATCTTGCTAACTAAACAATTGTAGCAGCGCTACAGAAGCTCAGCTAAGCTTCTATTTGAAATCATTATGTCTAGTGTTGTGCTGATATCGCCAATATCGGACTTGGCCGATATCAGATTTTTTCAATCTCAAAATCGGCCCCATACCGTTACCGATATTTTTCAACAGCCAGTATGAATGTCAAATCGCACTTTAAGTCATATTTTAATACATAAAGAATCAGAATTATCATCGGCTATCGTAAAATATTATATTGCACAGCACACAAACAGTAACCACTTGATAATTCCTTTGTGCCTATTCTATAACATTAGCCCTAACCTCTTTTTAACTGAATGATCATAGTCCCCAACAAGATGATATGCAAGAAACTATATGTGCTAGCATTTTGTTCTTGGAACAACACAAGTCCATTTTTCCTGTTACTTCTGTTGAACGGTTCGTTACTCTGTTTGACCCACTTCGTTCAAAACTTAAGCTACAAGTCTTATACAAATTGTTGTCACATAGAGCCCCGTCATTCTTAGCAAAGAATGTTAAAAGATGACGACAAGTTATGAATAAAACTGACTTCATATAGAAAAGACATTAGCGTATCCTGGCTAAGAACTTTTACTACTCTTAGTGATTAACAGAACCAAAACCACGACATTTTCTTTATTTTTTTTTAACTTCCTTAAAAAATATATCCTACCATTTGCCGGTTATACTGACAACTAAGCCTATCCAATATTAGCAAGTGCCCCGTCCTTGAATTATTCGACAAATTGTTTCAAACAAAATTCTCAAAATACAATCTTTTCAACAGTCATTTATGTTTTAACAAAATGCATCCATGATACTCATTGCAGCTTTTTAAAAGATACACAATTTTTGGAATGATTCAGTAGGGTTGTCCACGTGTTATAAATGTTATTCTCAGCTGAGGACACAGAAGCACTGTGCAAGTTAGTGTGATAAGCTACCAGCGACGTAGCCAGGAATTTGAAAGGGGGGAGCACTTTTTGCGATTGATATGTATTTTCAAAATTGTAGGCACGACTATCTGAGCGGAGCGCCACCATTGGTTGGCGCGGAGCGTACAAGAAAATTTTTGGTTTTACAAACCCCTCAGATGGCCGGAAACGGCCCTTCCCGAGTGTTCATTCTGGTTCCCTGGCCTCTTGCTAAACTTGAGACACCTCACACAATATCACTTTTAAACCCACAATACAAACGAGTAAAAATAGTACGTAATTCAATACTACATAATGTCACTTAAAATCAGCAAGGTACATGTACAGAGTAGTCTTACTTTTCAACTTCTGATACTTGTAGATACAAAGATAGGCCAGAAATGTCTTTGATACAACTATAGCCAGCAGTTGTCTTTGATACAACTGTAGCTAGTAAATGTTTAAGTTAGCCCAATAAGAGAAGGCGAGAGCTATCCAACGATTGCCATCTGATACAAATTTCTCAACTGTTTTCTCAACTGAAATATTATCTGCGTAAACGGGTTCTTAACTACATGTTAAAAAACTGACAAGATCGGATCCTAGTCTTTTCCGGCGCGATAGAAATGACAGCCTAGATGACAGAAGAATAGGTCACCTAATTTAGCCATATTCTTGCTACGTTCATTTCAATAGTTTTTCCTGTCTATAGACTCTTAAACTCGTCCAGCAAGCTTATCGATTTGAATTATGGGTGTTTAAAAAAAAAGATAACTTGGCCAACATAATGTAGGCCCGGGCCTACAGTGCTATATACTGGCTACGCCCCTGATCATATGATATCATTATCTGCAGATTTTGTTTCCTGTTTGAATTCTTTTACATGTTCTTTTACATAATATATCAGAAAGACAAACATAGTGCTTTTTTACAATTTTTCCAGTAGGATGATTCTTGTTTATTGTCCAATGTCTGGACTTTAATAAATTTGACGAACTTAACTGATGGACAATATAAACTTTCATATTTTGTAATATAGCCAGATATGCAGTGGCCTAAAAACAAATATCGTTATCGCAGTGTATTAGCAGTGTAATACTTATTATAGGAAGTGCGTATCACGTACGATTGCTAGCTTAGCTTCATAACATGCTGTTCGTGCAACAACTTAGGACGACTCATAGAACGAACGTTGTCGACGTCGTTGTGCATACAGTTCATGACATTCCATAGAGTGCGGTTAGGTAGGCAATATGTATTTTATTACGCAGTGGCCAACTGTAGGCTTGTAATTGGCTATAAGCTTAATTTAGCTAATTGCATCTGCCAAACTAAGTAAGTAGTTGAATCAGTAGGCGTGAATGTTACTACGATTACAATCGAGTTAACGGAGCTGACGAGTATTCAAGATCAAAAGAGCACTGACAAAATACCATGCTAAAAAAACGACAGTTTAAAAAAAAAATCGACACTGAAAGGGGGGGGGGATCGGTCGCTCCCCTGCTCCCCCTGGCTGCGTCCCTGTAAGCTACTCCTGTAGTTATAAACATATAGTCACATAGACTTGTGAAATTTACTTTAAAGCGCTACAAAGACTGGTATGTACGTAACGTTAAGTCGCTTGACTGGTCTGCTTACAGATTGTTATATCATTAGATCGGTAAATATTTTTTTTAGAACATTTCGTCTTGTATGTTTAACCAGCTAGAACAGATTAATAAATCATCGAAAGAAACCTGAAGTAGCTTTGTTGTGGGGGAAAAAAGAGCAGAAATTGGAATTGGCTCCAACAATATAGGTCATTCTCACACGGATTACACACACAAACTGTGAAAAGGGTCAAATTGGAAATATGTAGTCCTTTTACAGAGAATAACATCGAACTAGATTGGACTTGATCAAGTCTCCCACGGGCGGAATTATATCCCACAATGACGGGAAGTTAAGATGGAAGACATTTGGCTACTCACATCAAAACGCATGCTGGTCATGAATACTGAAATATTGCGAAACAAATAACATGATCATTGCATATGATTGTGGCCCATATTTCATTATAAGTGAAATCTTTACAGAAGCCCCTGTTTTGAACCCTCACATGACGACAACAATATTCTTCCTGTACATTTTTGGTTCACCGCCATTCAAACTCTTATCTACCATGCAAAATGTAAAACAACCTTAGTAACGCTACCTCGACAAATCTACGTGGTACAGTAAGAAGAATCGACGTTTAGCATTAAAATTGTATCTTTTATAACATGATAATCATGATGATGATAAAAATTGCAAGAAATAAAGAATGTCAACAGAAAGGACAAAATAAAAAGAGGAAATTAAGGAAGACACGAGGAATTTAATCTTCTTTTCTTTCAGACCAAGTCATTTATGACCGAAATTCCATAACGTGATATTGCTCTGCCATAGTGGATAATATTTTAACAAATACTCGGCTTTAAATTTGTAAAAGTATGAAAGAATGGAAGCAGCTTAAACAAACACATGTATTTTTGTTTGTTAATTCCAAATAGTAATGACATAGACATGTTAGAACAGTCGAGCATATGACAGTTCACATTTTATGAAATGACGATGTTATCTGTCAAGACAAAAACATATTGTATAGCATTTCCAGTAGTGAATTTATACAATTCTCTAAATAAACCAGAGAACAAGCTTTAGATCAATATGAATAATAGAAGAATATGGCTCTTGGATACAGAAAATAGTATCACACTATCTAAAGTCATGAAAAAAATTAAAATCTACATTTTATACTTTGCTGTTGCCAACAGAGTAAAGTGCACAGTATAATACTATCTCCACAAAAAGATTGATGCGACCAAGGCGATTTGTTTGGGATATAGCCAAAGTTTTGTTGTCGTCGATAATGTTATTCAGGAAGCACAGACGGTGTTCGACGTCATTGTTTTATCTGTATGAAAAATTGTGTTTATTAACCAAACGCTGAGTATGTTTGTTCCTTTGAATACAGTGCTCGTTCGAACGATAACCACAAATTATGATATAAAGAAATTTAATTAGATATCCTTCAACATATAAAGCGAATTATTACCATACAGTGAGTAATGATAAATTTTATGATTATAATACTTTCTAGTTTTTGCAACGTGTTAGAAAAGAGACCTTTAAATACAGTGTAATATATTTTATGCTGTTTAATTTCTAAAAGTCTATCATCGATGGTTTTGTTAAGTATAGGGAGAGTTTCCTTTGTATACTGAATTATATTACATGTTACGAAACGTTACGTTTTGTACTACACCGAATAGCCACATCAGAAAGGGAGGGTGTAAGTCCACTGATTGAGGGCAGCGAAGAGCGAGAGTAGGGGTGGGGAGCGGTGACTACTCCCATCGCATACATATTATAGATTGAGTACATTTTCAGTGGTCCTATTATAAGTAGTCTGGTCATTAAGTATGAAAGACGACATGCATGAGAATATCTTCGCGTTGGTTTTACATTTAATTACTGTATTCAAATTGAGACTATTAAACGTTACAAGAACGTTTACATTATCGCCACGACTTAAATGAACACATTGTGTGGAAACCAAAATAAACTACGGTATTTGTGGTTAAAGAATTAAAAGATAACTTACGGATCATGAATATCTGTCTTTATCGTAGTAGTCTATTTCCAGGTAATACGCTAACACCTAATACACTATTTCGCAGAGTTTTAGTTAATATATGCATTAGATATTTAATTCTTTGCATGGTGAACTAGCCTTAAATATTCCAATATTTGACAGAAAACATCACTTTGGATTGTCATTAGAATGTTGGTGAACTGGATTGTGTCAAATGGCTTTTTTTATATAAAAATGAAATGTAATTTAAATTTGGTGATAATTTTCTCACTCCAATTATGTGGTATTACTTGTTCTCTGTGGTTTTTTTTACTGTTATAGATTATGTCTAAGTAAACAAAGAAAGACAAACAAAAAACAACAAAGCTATAAATTGAAAAGTAAAAATATTTAAAAGACAGTCAACTAGAATAAGAATCAGTTTATTTTTAAAAGTTACAGAAACGTTCTCTGCATCTGCACTGAGTTATTCCGCTATTAATATCGGCCTTTAGTGTTATTCGTATGATCGGGTGAAATTTTAGATTTGCCTGTCGCAATTTGTCCAGAATGCAGCCTAAATTTGGAGCTATAATGTCAAAAAAAACTGAATAAATGTAAGAAAAAAATACAATTCCTTCGTTCATTTGTCTTTATCTAATACGGCATTAATGCAGCTTTTGATTTTTCTTATTTTTAGTCTGGATTGATTACACAAAGACTAATGAAACATCTTACTACGATTTTATTTTGAGTATGATTTTATAACGTCTTTTCCATTGGAAAGAGACTTTCAATCCTTTTAATCTTCTAGTTTATTCAAATTACAGATTTTGTAATAACAATATTAATTTTAAATAATACTCTCACAATAATACTGGTTGAAATTATTATCACTAAATGGCTAATGATTGCTAGACGTCAACGTCGTTGCACATTTTTAATTGCATTTTACATTTTTCGTTGCACGTTAATTAGAAAACTACATAGTGAAACAAGTCGCACACATTCGACAAACAATGCAATAATTTATAAGTGTTTCATTTTAACTCACAAGAATAAAAAAGAAGTAAAAACAGCTCATTGTTCATAGAAGTACGTTAAACGAAAAGCTATTTTATCGTTTCTTAAATATATGTATTGAATGCCATATGAGCATATATGGGGATGTGCACATTTTCTGTTACAGTTTTAGTTAGCTAACGATATCTAAATATATCTCAATTAAGTTTCCCATTCGGAATCAAAATCTTCTTTTTTCCTTTTAATTTCCCTCTTATGTTGGCAATGTGATATGACATTAGTTATGCGTCAGTATCAAGTAGTTACCTTTGGTCAAGTTATATTACTTCTCGACATAATCATTAAGGAAATCAGCCTCATTTAACTGTCACTTTAAAAAAAAAAATCGACAGAGTTTTTCTTTACAAACTTTATCATTTCAAATAAAATAAAGGAACATGTCTTACATTTGTTCTGCTCTAATATCCTTCATATTTAAAATAACGGAATATTGGGATTATATTTCTTTGGAATCTGTTACAATATATAGCGCAACTGTAGGAAATGAGAAACACAAAAAGAGAGAAAAATGAGAAGCTAGCCACTTAAACCGCCGGAGACATTTTCATGATCGTGTATCATACCATGCTTTAATGTAAGCAATTTAAAACCAGAACGTACTGCATGAAAAATAATATTTGTTATTTTTCTGGCTTTGTGGAAGTATTTTATCTTTGATAATTCGTTCTGCGATAAATCCGTGTAACCTAAGTTTTCTATTTTCAGCATTACTTTAAGTTTCCATAAATTACTTTTAAATTAGATTGACGTGTACACCAGTTGGATTTATTGTTATTCAACTTTGTTTCCTTGAATAATATGATATTTTCAAAATATATTTCAAAGTACCTTTATTTTTGTTGAAGATTGTTTTTTCAAACTTTGACACACATATAACGATATCTATTAAAGAGATCTCTATGAGCATGTAAAGGAAGTAAATATTTAGGTGCTCTTTAGAAATTTATATCTGAAACTTGTTTGGATGATAGTTCAAACAATATAATCAAACGTACAACTGAGCATTTCTTCTAATTTGATTAAACCCGAACAACAGTTTAAAGTTATAGATTTCTAATTTAAAGGATGTACCTTGTCATTATAGTTTTGTTCACTGTAGTTACCCAATTAAGCAACTTTGTGATTGGATTATCACATAGAAATTGTTTTGTTTTAGATTAGTTAACGCACATGTTGCTTTAATGTATTCATCAGGATAACTTGGACAAAGACGAGCAATAAAATGTCTGTTCGGAAATCATATGAAAATAACAGAGCTGACAAAGGAAGTTGCCTTTACGCAGATGAAAACCAAGTTATTCGTATGTAGTTTATATCGAAAAAATAAAAGCAAGGCATTATAATAAATATAAAAAAAACATTGAAAACATTTAACTATACAAAGCTTACCTAATAACGCTCTGTTTCAAAAGGGAATCTCATGATTGGATTTTTAACAAGAAGAACTGTTTTCTTTTTGAAGTTATTGTATAGTGTTTTAGTTATCGCTGAAATAAATGAATTTCTTGTTTTTAGTTATCGTACTCGTAGCCAATATTATGGAGTATACATTTATGAGCTAGAATGATTTACATTTGAATTTAAGCTCACTAATTTTTAATATGAATTCAGTGTTGTAACGTGTTGGTATGGATCTGTGAAAGGTAGGGTTGGCTATTGGAGGGAAACCTTGTGAACAGATGTGCTGTAAAGGATATGTTGAGAACGATATACTCATAAGTTTGAAAAAAGGATTAATTTTTCCTGGCCATATCACGAAACTTGATTGACTTTGAAAAATTGGTGTGTAACGAAAACACGTTTGAGATGTATGAATGAGCTTTTCTTCTAAGTATTTTACATGTGAGCAAATTTTAAAGAATACTGTATATAATCAAAGAAGAACCGATTAGAGCTAATCTTTTCTTTTTATTCCAATATATGTGGTTAAATTAAAAGACGTTTCGTTATTTTGATCGAAACACTGCTGTCTTTTCGCGAAGTTAAAAATTCGGAGTATTTCTAATTGAAGGCCTTCAAACTGTAATTTATCAGGATTTTTTATCGATATTTTCCTATTATTTCGAAGACGCTAACTCTTCACTTTTCACATAACAGAGTTAGCTCAACAACACATTGATGCAACTTATGTTATTGTTTCGAAACAGAAAATATTTCAATGGAGTAAAATATAAAATATATTAAACAATAGAAAGACTTACCATTTCTGTTCCAAACGAGTTCCAAATCGTCAAAACAGTCAAACAAACTTTGAAACAATTCTCCATGATTTCGAGTTTGTATAAATGACATGCAAAAATATATTCGATGAAGTGCAAGATGGCAAATGACACAAGGTCTCTATTTAGGGGTTACCAACACCCTATTGAAATGACCGTAGTAGTATGGATGTCCATTAATGCCATCATTTTATTTGAAATATGATTTGGTGAAGAGCTTATACAAATGTGCTGCACATCTATAGTTTTATTGGCTTTTGTGTAAAGAAGACTATTCGACATGCGCAATCAGTCAATAGTCCAGTAAGCTTAATTTGCATAATGTTGGATTGTCCTTGTTCCGATAAATACAGCATACCACCTACTGTATGCTTATTGACTATCGTGCCTCTAGTTCCATCGACAGCAACGGGTTTTCAATTCAATCAATGTAAATGTATTTGGTTTTAAACGAATATTAATTACAATGATCACTTTTAATCTACATTACATTTAGTGTGGTTTATGTTAAAGTTATTTAGTTGTATGCCAAACGACGTCAATGCTAGTAGGAATGTTGATTTACTTGTTCTGGTTAAGCTGCTTTTACCGATATTTTAAGAAACATGTATGAGTAATTTTTTTAGCTAAGTTACTTCGCTTTTGGTTGGAAGGCAAAATTAAGGCAGTATCGAAAGGACAGGAAGTGATACTACTAATAAGCACTATATAACATGCATGAACTAGTACAATACATCTTATATACCGTGAAATTAACGGTATGATATATCCTATACTATCAATATGTATGTACAAATATCTAATTAACACAGTTTGGAACATTCGAAGTTGGTCAGTGGTACGCTATATGAACAATACTTCCTTGTTTTATGATGCCTACGTCACATCCTGTTTGCGGAATCGAGTATCCTCACATCTGATTGAATAAACATTTCAGCTGTTACACTGGGCTTTGACTAATTTGTTTATTGACTGTAAGAATTACATCAATAATGACTGTAAATTATAAGGAAAAATATTTTTCATTTATATAAGATATTTAATCAAGAAGCATGTCTTGACCTATGGATTTTTTCTTTGATACACATTTTTAAATGAAATGTATATCTGTTAAACAGCAGAGGCGTAGCTAGAGCTTATTTAGAGGCGTAGAGCTACTTTATAAGCGTAGCTATAAGTTGGTCTTTTAACAGTGGCCCCCATTTCTCAGGGAGCCCTAGGGTTGGCTACCAACTGAGACAACTGTCAGTCATGATTTTGCATGAATAATTATATGAGTACCAGCACGCCCACGCCATTCTATTATTTAGCTGACAGTGGAGTAGCCAGAAGTAGAGAAAACGCTGTCCCTCCCACACACAAAACATTTTCAGGGACGAAAACTGGGACGGCAAGGAAAATTAACCAAGAAAAATAAATAGCTATCATATATGATATTGGTCCGGTTACTTTATGATACAGCACAACGTTTAGACTGCCTCTCAGAAGGCTTCTCTCTTAAGCTATATGCCCACTAAGCACAGAAATATATTTCTATTAACAAATTCACTTCGAGTCAGTTATTGACATTTTTAGACAAAATTCCGTGAGTCGAACGGCACTGGATTGTCGCCTTTAATAAAAGGTCACTGAGAGAGGAGATAAATCCGTATACCTACCCTCATATCCTATTATGTATTTTAAATGTTTTATGTTTTCAATATAAACAAGGCCGTAGACACAGGGACCATGGGAACACGATCCTGACCACCCCCCCCCCTCCAACCCCGAAAGTTTCTAGAAAATGGTTAACAAATGTTATAACACCCGAACGCAAATGTTTTTAATATATAATGAAAATGATAGCATCATGCTTCACAACACCCTTACCGAGACAAAATTCTCTCAAAGGTGAGGGCACGCTCCTCCCCTTAAGCCCCACCCCTGTCCTAAGATCCCTCCCTAGTACGGACGTCCACCTAAAATTTGAATTGAATTTCGTAACAGGGTGGACAGACTGTAAATGTTCATGCTATTACATATTAGTGCAGGCGTTAAGTCAACCTTAGTAGTTATGCAGTAGTTCACGCACATTCTGTGAACCGTCTGAAATAGTACAGTATTAATTAATCAAAACTTGTTTGTCCAATGCCAACCATGCCAGGCATATAAAATGAACAAAATAGAATTGATACACTTCTCAACAATAGCAATGAATTCCACGTCAGTACTAAATCTTTTAGCTAACCCTTTTCATTATTTCAGGGAAAAAATACATTTTTATGTAAACCAGTTGCACTTTTCGGATGCGTTGGAGGTAGAAATGAAACTGTTAATACAAGTCGACAGTTTGAAATAAAATGTCGTACGTTAAGTTTTTAGCATAATCAGTAGAAATTTGTGAGATAATATAGCAGAAATTTAAAAATAAGTCTTGATACAATACTTCAAAGCTTCGCAGTATTCCGTGTACTGCCGGGGTGACTATTGTTGCACGAAAAAAAGAACCGGATATCCCATGGACGTTGCGCGAAAGAGAAACTAAATATTGGATGTTGTACCTAGTTTGCTCACTCTTCAGTATATGAATTCTCGTATTCCTTGGCTTTGAATGCCATAACAAATTGTGACAAATAAAGATGGAAACACATTTGGCAATTTCTGTGGGTGAAATTGGATCCCGTATTAAATCAATCATTGCATGTGAAAACAAGAAGAAACAAAATATTTCATAATCACAGAGTCGACACAAATTGCGCCAGTCTGGTCGTTCTCGAATTCAATCTACATTCCCCTTGAAAAAGGAAGGATTTACGCCCCTGTACTTACATTAGAAACAACCATATCACACGGTGCATATTCGTTTTGCTGGATTAGGAATGGAAGTTGCGCAGAAGAGCTCAGTCAAAAGGTTGGTTTAGAGACCCAATGATTAGAAGCCTCGTTGTAGGTTATTCAATATGCAAGGTGCCAGTGAACTTTCGGCTAATCAAATGATTTCTTCTCTGGAATTTGTTTGGCCATGATAAAAATCTGTTCAGGTGATGCAGAATTTATTCAGCAGGTGGTTCAAGTCCACCAACAGATAACATTAAGCCACTCACTTTCCAAGAAGAATATCAAACTTTTGAGCACTTAATGTGACTTGATATAGAAAAAAAAGGCTAATCCTATGATAGAAATTTTGTATGACAATTGGCAAAGCGATCAATGTGTAAATTAGTAAAGGCATCATAATTGACGCACCTTCGTAATTGACGCATCTTCAAATTTTGCTAAACGATTCAGCAGGCAACAAAGCAGAGTTACATATTTCATGAGTTTGAATCCACTTCAGGTATATGCTGATCAAATTGTGTTTTTTTTAAAATCTTTTGACATCCTCTCCCAAGTTTTGCACGTATTTTTGGCATTTAGAAATCTTACTTCCTACAAGTAACCAACATTACCTAAACATGAAACCACTACTCCCAGGGACCTGGTTTGTCTGAGTTGAGAGGCTCAATATCGGGGTATAAAATACTTGACACGGCAGACATTTTGTGGTCAAATTCTGCTCACTATACTCTTGAAGGGGCAATGCCAGTACAAAAAGATATCATAATGTACAGTTAGCTTGTTACAACAATGTGACAGTATATGTGTACAATTGGTAAACATTTCATAATTTTTCAACAACACATACATTAACACTTAAATGAGACAGTGCCCCCCCCCCCTTGTAAATAAAGAATAGGAGCTGGTGTTGTTAAAGCTCATTACCAGCTTTGTATGGTTTAAACACAAACAAACCCACTGGTGGGACTATGAGGGTTGGGAGAGGGGCAGATTATGTCTCCTTCCACATTTTCCCAGAACTTGAGCAAATTTTCAAATACGCAACTAGAAACCCAAATTTCTCAAGAGGAGTGGGGGCACCCCCTTGTTCCCTCTCTCAGGTTTGCCTCAAAACTAGTACTTGGGTGTGACCGGTTTTTTTCTGAAACTAAGTAATTTTTTTGTGTTGTCCTTTTTTTCTAGGAATACATGTGCTGGCTCCCAAAGAGTCTATCTTTTTTAGAAATAGACAGTTTAATAGCTATTTTTGGTTAAGTTGGAATATTCTTGGTGATAGATGTTTAATTTAAAATGTACCTAAGGACACCGAAACCCATTTATATGTTAAGTAATGTGTCTGGTAATTTATTTATTAAGCATTAATTGACAGCTGGTAGGTCACTGGACCCCAGATACCAGGGAGTGAAGGGCATAGGGTTGGAGGGGGAAGTTGAGACAGGCTAAATTATGAATATTCAATGAACCAACCTTTGTGTTTGATTGGTTTAAGGTGGTCATATTTACAAGAATGATGCGCCAGCTTTTGGAAGGACAAGCTAATGTTGTTAACTATATTGACGATGTGCTTGTTTATACGGAGTCTTGGGAGGAACATTTAATAATTTTGACTTCGGTCTTTGAGAAACTCAGAAATGCGGGTTTAACCGCACGTCCAACCAAATGTTTTGTTGGATACAAGTCGTTGGATATTTTGGGGCATATTGTGGGAGAGGGTGTGGTTAAACCACAAAGTGACAAAATAACCAAAATTCTTGACGCCTCGCGGCCAAGAACTAAAAAGGAAGTTAGGTCATTTATGGGGTTAGCAAATTACTATCGTAAATTTGTGCCAAATTTCGCAGCGTTGGCTGCTCCTCTGACGGACTTAACGAAAGCAGGGGTCCTAAGGAGGTAACCTGGGAACTTGCTCAGCAACGGGAGTTTGAAACTTTGAAAGATCGATTATCTGCGCCGCCGATATTGCATTTGCCTGACCCTCAAAAAATGTTCATTTTGAAAACAGATGCTTCAGACATAGGCATTGGGTCGGTCCTAATGCAATACGAAGGGAATCAGTGCTTCCCAGTCTATTATGCAAGTCGCAAGTTACTCCCACGTGAACGAAATTATGCCGTGATTGAGCGCGAGTGTTTGGCTCTTGTGTGGGCCATTGCGAAATTTCACATTTACTTGTATGGCAAGGAATTTGTTCTTGAAACCGATCACCATCCTTTGGCTTATATCTCAACAAATAAAGTAAATAACAGAAGAGTTATGAGATGGGCTTTGAGTTTGCAGCCGTATAGGTATATTATACGTGCTGTGAAGGGTAGTGATAATGTCGCAGCAGATTTTTTGAGTAGATGTGTTAAGGAGGAATAGGTGTGTAAGAGAAAAGAATTCTCTGTAATTGCGTGTAATTTGTAAATAAGCTTTACGAAATTTAAGATTAAGATATCTGTTAGAACCCTCAGTAAATTTCTTGAGAAGGGGGATGTGTCACGTAAGTGGATGCAAAATTCCTGGTGTTGATATGCTTCACTGTGTGCATTGGAGCACCTGTGTCGCATATAAAGAGTAACTAAATTCCGGGTTTCTCGGCTCCTTATTGTTGGTATGTTTCACCGAGAGATATCGGAATACCTGGGCTTACAAATTGTAAGAGCCGTTACGTAATATTAGATTCGTGTTTTTTTGCAAAGTTGATGTTAGGGTGGGGTACAGGAAAGTTAGTCAGTTGCATTTCATCTGGTAACGATATCAGGTCGGGCAGAGAGGTAGTTTCTCCGTTATTGAGAACGGAAGTTAGCATATTTACAAAAAGGCAATGAGGTCTTAAATTGTGTTAGTATAATATTGTCACTGAGGACAATTTTGCGTATACTTGTTATTGAGAACAAGCCGCTACAATACCGTATATTCTCGACGCACGTGCTTTATTCGGTTAGTGTGACAAGCGGAGTTTGCTGTATAGTAAACCAGATTACGGGCAGGCGACCCCGAATAATCTGGTTTAATTTTTGGTGACTCCAAAACTAACTGCCTGGGGTCACGGGGGTATTCTTCCGTGCCAATAGATGTGGTCTGGTCCACACTTTTAATACGCCGGATACAGGTATCCTACATTTGACACGTGCCAAAAGCCGAATGGTTTGACTCCGCCTATAGCGACTACCTTGTGGGCGGTGATCTTCTGAAGTCTGTCATAAAGCGTACTATAGCAGTGTCAGTTAGCAAAAAGGGGGTAGGATTCACTGAATAAGTATCCAAGGGGGTGTAGTTATTTTCATATATGCATTTCTTTTATATTTTCTTTTACCAATAATCATTAAAATATCTCGTGCTAATAAATCCATGAGAAATAAAAGCAGAGTGTTCGCGTGGTTTCTTGATTATCAATTGAGTGTTACTTTCTAGAAAGGGACACTATGTGTCACTTGTGATAGTTGCCTTGAACGATTATTATAGAATGTATTCTTATTATTTTGGGATGTATTCTTATTATTATTATGGGATGTGGGATGGAATGAATAGGGTATGAAGGTAGTTTGACAAAGTTAAGAATAGTTACTGGAGCTGAGTTGCTTATAGGTAGAGTAGAAGAGAGAAAGGATTAAGTTTGAGATGGTTGGGCACGAGATCGTAATTATTTTCTAAAACTAACTTCACCAGTATTAGAATAGAGGACAAGTATACAATTAATTTAAAGTTAAGTGGACACTTGAAGCGTTTTTATAGATGTTTTGTGAATACATGGAGCTTGTTCTTTAAGTGGATATTTTATTTTAGTAAACACCTGGAACTGTTTTACATGGAGATTTTATATTCAATAAAAGTTTATCACCCGAAGTTGTAGCCATGGAGGCAGACCTACATTTCATCCTGTTCTAATATCTGGCAACCATACTATTTGTTGTGCTAATTTTCTGTTGTGATGGAACTATAAATCCCCTCTTTAATTCTACGTCCTTGTTTGGCACCTTACGTGAAGCCCTGCGACGACCCAACCCCAGTGATGAACCGCCCCTTCTAGAGACCGAGACGCTCCAATGAGGTTATTTTCCCCGAGTAGCGAGCTACCCAGAGAGCCACCCTACTCCAGAGACGTCCCCATATAAGGGAACCGCCCTCGAGGTTTCCTAATGAGACAACTTCATTTTCAATTACGTTAGGTCTACTCGCGCCGCTATTTTGTTTTTATTTCGTTGGGATCGATAAGTATTTTATTTTCCAAAAAGTTCAGTGGAGTCGTTACAAGATGAAAGAGCTCCAAAATATGTAAGTTTACACCCCTGAATATAATTTTACATTTTACTTTAAGTCTCAAGTAACCCCTTTGAGTTTAATGCAACGTCCATGTGCATAGTAACATTTCTATTTCAAACCAAGTTGTATCGTCCAGAATAAAGGATACAAAAGTATTGATTTGGTTAATGATTGACAGTAAAATTACATGGTATATGAAGCTGGTAACAAAAATTTACGATATTAATATAAAACTAATCAAACTCTTCGCGATAACTAATAACGGCATTATAATTAGTTTGATACTCAGAGCTTAGAGGGTCTATTAACAAATTATGTATGTATAGTTTTAATTAAATGTCACTCAATTTGTCAAAAATCAAGTCTTTGGATTGCTTACCAAAATGGGGTTTATTATCATTTTTTTCAGAAACTCAGGCGATCTTAAGAATACATTTGGCAAACATTTCTTTTTAAAGGGAGTTTTATCGTCCAGAGTAAAGGATTAATTACAATGATAAAGGCGGTTAATTATTGCAACGGTAAATATTCCATAGTTTATGAAGCTGGTAACAAAGATTTCCATCTTTATGAAAAAAGTAATCAAATATCACGAAAACTATAACGGCATTAGGCCTACTTAGAGATTAGACCGGCTATTATGAAGATTAATATACCAAGGTTACAATACTGGTTGTGGGGAGGCTGACAAATATTTGGAAGCTTAGAGCAGATAAAGGCAAAATAATGATTGTTCTTCTTCAATCATGGGTTATGGGATCAAGTGGATTATGTCTTTCTTTTCCGTAATGGATGAATTTAGGCAGAATTTCAACAATAAAAATAGTTTTCAAAACTCTAATAACTCGAAGAAAAACATGTTTTGTGTTTTTAATATCATGTAAATAATACCTTCAGATGACATTCAGAAATTGCTAATGAATTTTAAACATGATGTCATTTGAGGTTAAAAACTTCTTACGTTTAATCTTGCATCTGAGGAATTGAACTAATGTATTAGATACTACAGTCTTGTAATTGTTATTGATGAACTTCGGTTAAGTCCTGTTTAAGGTTCTTGGTAAAGTCTTAAAATAATAACAACAAAGCTGGGCTAATAATTTAATTATGCAAGTTACGAACAAGCGATTAAAAATGATAATGTTATGTAACAGTTACAGACCTAAAGTGTTCTAGCGGTGAGGGGATGGTTGGGGGGGGGGTGAAAACCATTAATGAAATAATAGAGATTTGGGACATCATCAAATTACATTCGTTACTCACTTTATTTTAATAATGTAATTATCAATAGTGTAGCAATCATTATTCAATGTAATTAGTCAGTTAGATGACATTATTAATTTATGACTTCCATGAACAGATCAATGCCCAGTGTCTATAGAACAATCGGATCATTTGCTTAATTGGTTTAAATTGTCTCCAATTATCTCTACAACTGACTATTGACTCAATTTGGAAATCTCTATGGAAAACGTTTATTCATTGAAACCAACGGCAGCAATCAATATTTTCCTAGATATTTAGATGGTGATATGTGTTAATGTTTGTCAATGTTTGCTTATAGCTTAGGTGCATGGTTACAGTTACAACGATCGGCAATAACAAGTCAACAGATACATAAACAACAAGTCGGTACTTTTAAGAAAAGTCCACCTCAACCCAAGTCCCCTTACATCGAGACTACAACAGTGCGTGGTTTTGGTTTAACTCCACAATAGAACACAACGCCGAAGATTAAGAAATAGGTCACGTTGCCATATAGTTGGAAATAGAGGGCGGAATCACAATATCTGTATAACGACTAAGAAGAGACCATTAAAGATTACTAAAGCGAGGAAGAGATGTACAATCGAATACATGCATGTCCGTGTGAGCTTATCTTTGGGTGTCATTTATTTTGATTGTGCTAAAGCATTGCGAAATAAACAGGCAGAAATATATATATATATATATATATATATATAACTATAGTTTTGCAGCGGAATACAATATGAACAATACTTCCTTATTTATTGTACTACGGCACATCCTGTTTGGGGAATGGAGTATCTCACATCTGGTTGTATAACAATGTCAGCTGTTTCACTGGACGAGGAATATGTATGAACTATAATATTTACATCCATACTGTTTATCTTATATACGTGATATTGAAACTTACGACCTGTATTGACAAATTAAAAGGTACATCGTATCATATTTTGCTTTGGCCTAAACCTCTTTTATATTGAACGGCTTAGCTATAGACGGTTCAAGCGCTTCATGTTACCCTTGCCCGCAGTTCTCTGGTGGTAGTGAGGGCTGGTTCCTAATAGTTTTAGCCAACGGATGACAACTGTCAGTCATGTTTATGCATGAATAAGTTAATGAGTGTTAGCATGACTACAATAAGTATTATTTTGCTGACAGTGGCGTAGTCAGAGTTAGAGGGAAAGTGCCCCCCCTCTCCCCTTAGACACTGGATTTTCGGGGAATAAACTGGAATGGCATCAAAAATTGGCAAAATAATAAACAGCTATGATGTATGATGTTGGGATATGCTACTTGATTTTACAGCACGGTGTGATCTGCTTCTCAAAAGGTTTCCTCCTTTAGCTATAGTCCTCCTTGGCATAGAAATATATGTACCTCAACAAGTTAACTTTGAGTTAGTAATTGATACTTCTAGTCAAAGTTGCGTGAGTTGTACGGCACTGGAATTTCGTCTTTAATAAAAGATCACTGAGAAAGGAGATAAATTGAATACCTACTCACGAGTATTACTATGAATTTGTAAATGTGTGATATCGTCAATATATACAAGTTTCTTACAATATATACAAGTTTCTTGCAATAGTTAGCATTTTATAAAGCACCTTAATGTAGTCCTAATAATGTTAATGATACTATTATTTTGCCTCTACGATCTCTTATCGACAGAAAACTTCTCAAAGGCGAGTGACGCTACTCCCCATAGGCCCCACCCATTAAGCCCCTTCCTGTACGGACGTCAGAACAATTTTGTGTCCCCTAAATGTGAATTGTCTTTCGTAGTAGAGGGGACAGGCTGTATTTGTTATTCAAAGTCATATCGATACAAGCGTCAATTCAACATCCATCGTAGTTATGCAATTCACGCACGTTCCGTAATCCGGTCTGAAATAGTAAAATGTTAATTTTTTTCGAAACTTTCTTTGTCGATGCCTCTCATGCACAAAAAATAAATAAAATAACAAATTTAAATTATACTCTTTTCAACTATAAAGGTGCAATCCATAGCCGTGCTTGCTAGATCGTCTAGCCTACCTTTGTACACTTATAGACAAATTACGTAAACCAATTGAACTTGTGGGATACCATGGTAATAAGAAGCGGAATGCTTGATAATGTCGAATTTTTGTCAAATAAATGTCGTACTTTCATGTGTAGCATGACATCCAGTAGAAATTTTAAAGTCAAACAAATGAATGAAGCGAATTTGTAAGTATTCCTCGTTATTTCTGGGGTGACTATAGTTGGAAAAAATAGAACAGGATATCCCATGTGACAGGCCTTTTTCAGGAGCGGAACAGACACTATAACAGTGCTGTTTGGCTGTTTGATGTACACTATTTTCTGAAATATGAATTCTTCTAGACCTACCCTTTGAATATTGTAGCAGATTTTGACACGTTATTAAAATTACAATAATAATTTTTCGGTTAGTGTAACAGACCTGTCAGAAGTAAAGAAGAAATGCGAGATTTGATAAGATCATTGTCTATTTTACAAATTTAACAAAGGTTGTTATTTAAAATTAAAAGTTTCTCGTCATTTGTTTTTATTACGTCAATATTTAACTATTTATATAAAGTTTTGGCTAAAATAGAGGGCAGCAGAGCTGACGAAAGGAAGCAGAAGAGGAAGTTGGGAAAGCTCAAGAGGCTATAAACAGTCTTTTTTCTTACCTCATAATGAAAGGTTATCTCATATTTGGAATATTGTTGCAGAATGTTACAATAAATATCTTGTTATCACTCTATGGGCATTCACTTCACACGGTTACAAACAGAAAAAAGGTCATAACATTCGTTACAGAATACATGTTAGGGTTAATTAAACAACGTTTTTCCACATGTTTTTTTTTTTAATTGATTGGTTTGACGTGGCTGTATTGTGCTGTCCACACGTTGCATAAGTTCAGTATTTCAAGCATTGTAGTAGATTATTTGTGGTGTCCTAATTCGGTTTCTTTCCACTGTTTGATAAAGGTACTCGATGACGTACGGTAATAGGATTTTATAATTGGCCGGTATTAGATGACTTATTTAGGGATGTTGTAATATATATATATATATATATATATATATATATATATATATATTCATATAAATGATACCATATGTTTTGTGAGTAGTTCGACGGCAACCCTGATAATGAATTCATATAAATATATAAGTATATGAAATGTGTCTGTGTGTGTGTGTGTCCTAGAAACCAAGAATCGTTAAGTATCCACTTTCATGAAGTTATTCATTTCCAACCAATTAATAATACTTGCTTGGAGGGAGGGGTTGGTAGCGGGAGGATTGACTACGAAGGAGGCAACACATTAAGGAAAAGCAGACAAGTTTAATGTAATGTTTTATTTTTATTTTTTGATGAGACTCATGCAATATTCAATTTTCAAATTATCAAACAACAGTAAGCTGGTTAAATTTATTATTTGATATCAATTTCAATTAATTTCTTCTCATTCCCTTAGAAAAATTATTTGTGGAATCGTCCCGTTTGTAATTTTGGTTGCATGTTCTTCTTCTTTCTTGTCTGTGGCACGTCTAACTGTCCGACGCTTGAAAATCTGTATGGATATTTTCTTACCTTTCTCATTAAAAACTGCTCTTTTGGGCAATTTGTTATTTATAATGTGTTATGTCTACACCGGTCGTATTTTCATATCTGTGTATTGCAGGCTGCATCCGTAACCGTTCAAACTATAGCTATACCAGAACATGTGCGTTCCTCGAGTAGAACCGTCGTAGTCGCCGTTGAGATTTGAATTTGTACAAAAACGACAGCAGTTGCCATAAGGGAAATGATCGCAAGAATCATCACCAGTACGGCATTAACTATAACAATAATAAGTATAATAATAGTACCACCAGGCTCCGCGATGTCCCTCCGCACAGTCGTAACTACTCGATCCGTCGTTGTCCTGGTCTTTTGTACTGAATTGTTTATTGTTGCTATGAGACAAAGCATTATTACCTGTACCTGCAACAAACGAGAAAGAGTAAAAAAACCGGTCAATTTATAAACATTGAACTAATCTAACATCGGATACAAGTTAGAGAGCAGTGCTGTTTTGTCCTACCAATATGAAAACGTCAGTTCCGCATATTTTGTTTTGTTTCTTGTGTTCAATATTTAGGATACAAAAGGTGGTATTTTGTCTTTGCAAGGACGTGTTTATTTAATTTTATTTTTCAGTTTAAAATACAGTGCCACAACAGGATTCACATACAGATGGGGAACTACTTTAACCAAATACTAGATTTGGGCTAGTAGTGTCGCTAATATCGCTCATTATTTTATATTTATTTATCGTAATTTATTTATTTGATTGTTATTTCTAAGTTCACAAATGAGTTGGGTCCCACTCTGTCAAAACTCTAGTTATAAATTCCTTGTGTGTGTCGGTGTTAAATTTTATGTGTTGAATAATATTACGTTTAATTTCATTTGCATAACCAAACTCTCCTTATTCAACCCATTGCTTATTTGTTTTCTTGTACCACACATAGGCTAACTTAGGCTCTCTTCGAACCTGGACAAGGAGGGTGGGAGGGGGGGGGGGCTGTGTGACGTAGCTTCATATATCATTCAAGTTAGGAAAACAAGGGTATCATTGTAAGATCTAGTCCTGAGTAATCTAACATGTTATTATTACATACAAAGTAATACTTGCATTTTGCAGAAAAGCCATTTCCCATTAAACAAAAATCAAATAGACGGCATCATCTGTCTGTCAATATTATGGTTGTGATATAATATCTGGCAGGCTCCAAGTTCCCTGTTCTACTGTGAACAGGGTACACAGGGTGTTATTGCAAGGGACGATATAACTGGGTTCGCATAACAATTTGCTACCCAAGAATTGTCAGTTGCTAATCAATATTACTTTTGATTAGCAAAAGATGCAGTACCTGCTAATGCTAATTGCTATTTCCAAGAATTGTCGAGCAATTATTGCTAATCAATTCTCTAAAACTATTTCGTCCCTTGTATTGCCATCGATTGTTCAATTCCTTACCCTATATCTATAGCACTTTGTAATATTTGTATCTTTTAACTTGAGCTGATACGTTGGACTATAACGTAGATTGAAATTTACACTATACACAAATCCTGAAATAAATACGTTTAAATGAAGAATAGAACCGACATTGTATAAGGTGAATTTACTATTGATTTAGTAGCTAATATTTTAGGTTTCGACAAGGTAACCAAAATTCGATGTATTACATTTATGAAAATCTTGAATGATATTAATTATCGGCATTTTATTATTTAGTTCTTATCGACATGTACAATCTAGTCTCGTACGTATATCTTCTTCGAACAGACTGAATGATTGATTGATTCTATTTCTCGAAACTATATAGACGAATATTTAAAAATAAAACATTTCTGATTCCTCTGCTTCAATGTTCTATGAATGATAAACCCTAGATTATTTTATATATAACATGATTATATTAACATAGCGCCTCAACGTTTGAACATATGAAAATCATCGAACATACATACCACTTGAAGTCTCACTATACAGTAACGAGAAGAGACATGTGACTACTCATCTGTATTTCCACTGTGTGATCCAACTGATAGTCGATACTTGTCTGCCTCGTTATTAATGCGAAAAGTCGAATAGACGGCGTAAAACGATGATGAGCCAGAGTCCCGTAGATCAATACGTAGCTGGTACCTTTTCTGGTTGGTCAGAGAGTGAATAAATTTGTTACCTAGCCAGTGGTCGTGATTTTTATTACCGAAACCGTTCTTGTAGTCCGACCAACCACGATAAAAGTCAGCAGAGGCACTCGATCGTCGCTGGAAAACCTATGAAATGGAGAAAAAAAGGTTAATCCAACTATAGAATGTACTAATCCTTAAGAGCATGACATTCAAAGCCGAAAAATAGTTAATAAAGATATGAATATTGTGAAAGTGAGATAATTCGCAAGAGTACTTTGTTACTTGATTTGCTTTCCTACAATGGTCAAGTTCATCTCAACGGGATCTGCAGTGCATCATTTTGAGTAAAGTGAGGAAGTTAAGAATTTAAGTCCTTCATTGTTTGCATTACTCACCGTCCATCCTCCTCCGTTACTTTCCATCTCACAGTAAACCTGAATGCCGCTTGACCAACCATCAGGGTAAATGGTGTAAACACCATCACTGCGTGTACCGGAAACATAAAGCTCGTAGCAATCTTTTGGGAGGCTTGTGCACGTCACTCCGTCCCCTTCGTAGCCATCATTGCAGTAACATTTACGGACACCGCTCCTCTCATCACAGGTTGCGTCATCACTACACTGGTAACTCTCATCTACAAGCCGGTTGTTCCTACAAGTCGATTTCCGTGTACATCGTGAATTGATGTAAAAGGTGGCCCTCCTAATTTAAGATATTCAGCGAAAATAAAAACGACTAATAAATAAATTATGAATTTGCGGTTGTCACAGTGAAATGTACAGAATTTCAACGGTAAGTGGCGATTGATTAACCCCCTCGAATGATATAGGTATGAGTATCAACCTTTATGAAAGTTTTATGAAGTATTTGAAGCCAACTCCGAAGTAGGAGGCGAAAGGATCCGCCATAAAAAAGTAGCTGCAAATATTGCATTCAACGGCTTACCGCGACTATACATTAGGCCTACAAATAGTTCTAACCGTAAGACTGAAAAAAAAGTATCTATGGAATTTTGTGTCAGGCTTATAAGTGGATGCACACTCGAAGGGAGTGGTCTCGTGATTCCCGACTAAACGTAATACTTACCTCGACTGAGAGTTTTGACTGGACTGGAGACAAAAAAATTGGTCAATGGCCCCTCCCCAACCTCGATGCGCACGCCACTGAATTATCTGTAAATGTAATGATTTTATCGACAAGTATAAATACTAAAGGTTTTCTTCTAATTAAATGGACAATGATTAAGAACAAAGCATTATAACATTTCCTGAATGAACCGTACTGACCCCTAATACACTTCCTATGTCAGCAACGAAGCAGTTGTGGATGCACGCCTCTCCGTCCCCTTGGTAGTTTGGATTGCAGTAACATTTACGGACACCGTTCCTCTCAGCACAGGTTGCGTGATCACTACACTGGTAACTCTCATCTACAAGCCGGTTGTTCCTACAAGTTGATTTTCGTGATCATCTTGAATTGACATAAAAATCGCCAACCTGATTTAAGACATTCAGCGAAAAGAAAAACAAAAACTTATAAATAAATTATGAATTTGCCGTTGTCACAGTTAAATGTACAGAATTTCAAAGGTGAGTGGCGAATGATTAATCCCCCTCGAATGATATAGGTATGAGTATCAACCTTTATGAAAGTTTTATGAAGTATTTGAAGCCAACTGCGAAGTAGGAGGCGAAAGGATCCGCCATAAAAAAGTAGCTGCAAATATTGTATTCAACGGCTTACCGCGACTATACATTAGGCCTACAAATAGTTCTAACAGCAAGACTGTGAAAAAAAGTATCTATGGATGTTTGTGTCAGGCTTATAAGTCGATGCACACTCGAAGGGAGTGGTCTCGTGATTCCCGACTAAACGTAATGCTTCCCTCGACTGACAGTTTTGACTGGCCTGGAGACAAAAAAAAAATGGGTCAATCCACCCCCCCCAGCCACGATGCGCACTCCACTGGATTATCTGTAAATGTAATGATTTTATCGACAAGTATAAATACTAAAGGTTTTCTTCTAATTAAATGGACAATGATTAAGAACAAAGCATTATAACATTTCCTGAATGAACCGTACTGACCCCTAATACACTTCCTATGTCAGCAACGAAGCAGTTGTGGATGCACGCCTCTCCGTCCCCTTGGTAGTTTGGATTGCAGTAACATTTACGGACACCGTTCCTCTCAGCACAGGTTGCGTGATCACTACACTGGTAACTCGCTTGTATAATCTGGTTGTTTCGGCAAGTTGATTTTCGTGATCATCTTGAATTGACATAAAAATCGCCAACCTGATTTAAGACATTCAGCGAAAAGAAAAACAAAAACTTATAAATAAATTATGAATTTGCCGTTGTCACAGTTAAATGTACAGAATTTCAAAGGTGAGTGGCGAATAATAAATCCCCCTCGAATGATATAGGTATGAGTATCAACCTTTATGAAAGTTTTATGAAGTATTTGAAGCCAACTCCGAAGTAGGAGGCGAAAGGATCCGCCATAAAAAAGTAGCTGCAAATATTGTATTCAACGGCTTACCGCGACTATACATTAGGCCTACAAATAGTTCTAACCGCAAGACTGTGAAAAAAAGTATCTATGGATGTTTGTGTCAGGCTTATAAGTCGATGCACACTCGTAGGGAGTGGTCTCGTGATTCCCGACTAAACGTAATGCTTCCCTCGACTGACAGTTTTGACTGGCCTGGAGACACAAAAAAAAAATGGGTCAATCCACCCCCCCCCCCCCCCAGCCACGATGCGCACTCCACTGGATTATCTGTAAATGTAATGATTTTATCGACAAGTATAAATACTAAAGGTTTCCTTCTAATTATATTATAATTAATAACAACATCAAAATTCTTTCGTTGGTTGTTCTGATCAAACTGGGAGACGAACCTAGTTTAATTGTAAACGTTATGTTGTACTAACGTTAGGAACGGTTCCTTGTTCAGAGCCATGGTCGGTGTTGAGTACGAAGCAGTCTTGTAGTGAGTGCGTAATCACACTTTAGCTAATGGAGGCATTTTGGAATTCTAGTATGGATACTAATGCAAGATTAATTGTTTGAACTCGCACTAGAAGCTTGTACTTGTACTCATATCATATCATATCATATTCTATTTGCTACGATATGTATTGTAGCGCCGTTGTACTCGCTGATATACTATAAGTATACTCGTACTATATATATTGTAGCAGTTTCTTCAAAACATATTTGATATGCCAAATTTACTTACAAAAGATCCTTTCGTTTTCAGATAAGCCTTTAATTTTCTGCGCGTTTACGTTTGACATTTAATAAATGATCACGATTTTTATAATTTTTTTTGGCTTTATATTTAATAATGTAAAAGACACTTACCATCTGATATTTCGAATGTACCTAAACTAGATATATGATAATCCCCCCATTCATCTGAGATACGAAACTCGTCGTATGTTACATAGAAAGTTTCTCCAGCAACGCTCTCAAAGTCCATTCGCAGTTGGTATCGCTTTTGATTTGTTAAGACGGCAATTTTCTCATTTCCGATCCAAAAGTCACTCTCTAGAAAGCCAAAGCCATTTCTGAAGTCTTTCCAACTTCTACTAAAATTTACAGAATCCGATCTTCGTCGCTGTAATACCTTCAAATAATATCAAAGAAGTTAACTAGGACGTGATTGAATTATTATTATTTGTTCCCTACTGCAATGCGATTTGTTGCTAACAACTATTACACAGAAATACTTTTATATTTCTAACTTCAGTTTGTAGTTTGGGCTAGATGTTTACAGTTTCCTTGGAAGAAGAACTGCATGTACCTAAGTACAATCTGTACTTAAATTCCACAATATTAAAAATAATTGATTCAAACTTTCGTTTCGATTAAAAAGCGAGATTCTATTTGAAATAACGACTTTGTATTACATCGCTTTATATTGCTGCAATCAAAATCTGAAGTAAATTTGTACAAAACTATTTAAACTTGAAAAGAAAACATCAAGTAATCAGCCATACCGTCCATCCACCAGTATCAAGATCATTATTACAGTAAGCCTCAAACGGTTCCGGATAGCCATCTGGTTTAATAAGGTACACTCTAGATGTATTGTGGGTAGAGGAACATGCATTCGATACTTCTTTGCAATCTCTCGGATACGCAGGTTGTTGAAAAACAAAGTATGAAGAACCAGGATGGAAAGTAAAACAAGGTCAACATTTTATTGTGACTGAAAAGTCATTTCAGCTAACGAAAATATCGCCTAAGATGCTTTATCTCAATTGCCTCTCTCCACCCAGGGGTTAATGGGTACATGTGAGGTAACTTGTCATTGGGCGCAGTATAAAACTGCAGCCGTCTGGAAGGATTGTCTTTGGGACAGGTTATTACTGAACAGGGGTAATATAACGTCTGGAAAGCTCTTTGAAACCTATCGCTGTTTAAAAGCGCTACATGAATCGAATATTATTATTAATATTTTTACTATAAGACTTTTTAGCTAATTGTAAGAGAACTGGTTTCGTTACTAAGCGAGTTAAGGCAATGCATCAGTTTAAATATCAACTATTACTCACCAACCATATAGTCGAATATATCACGACTAAAGTTAAATGAAGTAATCGTTATTGAATTCTTAGATGCAAGTGATTTGAATCATTATATGTGATTAGTTTTCAGCCTGCAATGGAAATTCAAAGACCAAGTAACTTGATTTCTTTTTAACCAAGCTTCCGTAGTTATCAATCATATCCAAGTGAGATCAAAAGACTCACGAAAACAGGAAAATCTCTTTTGTTTAAAGTACCTGAGAAAATATCGTAGGATATAAAAAGATCGAAAGTATACTACTCAGAGGAAATCAACCACAAAATAGATATTCGGAAAAAGTAACACGATTGAAAAACAAAACGTCAAGAGCGACCATTAAAAAGCTAACATTTCCAGCCGATCAAGTTGTCCAACTGAGGTGTTAACGTTTACATTACATAAGTTATATACCTTACAGAGGTTACTTCTTAAAATAAGAAAAATCATATGATATAAATAATACACCTACCTGAAGATCTTCCCTCGGCACTGACGATTATCTGTGTAATAAAAGACATTTACTGAATACATTACAAGACATACAGAGTATTGCAGTCAACATAAAGCAGGATCAGATTAAATCTAATGTTAATAAAACCAGTTTGAGGGAAAGAAAGAACCTTTCGTAAAGTGGTCTAAAATAAGAGTAAAGTCGATTTATACTTTGGTAAATTCTCCGGATAACCACTTACAATGATGTTTTTCTTTTGTCTATATTCCATATCTGATTTACAGGTCAATGATCACTTACAGGGTACAACTTTCTTCCAAGAAACATTAGATTATTGGTATTTTTCCGGTTTTCAGCTACTCGGGCACATGATACGTAAGTTCACGTAAAGAACAAAGGCAATGGCCGGCTGCTTCCTTAAACAGCTTTGTTGCTTAATGCAGACAGATGTTCTTTGTTCAAGTTATATTTTGACATTAGAACATTTCAAACATGGGTTGTAACACATTTGTGTTTAACAGTCCTTAATAACACGTAGGGATCATTAACAGCTATTCTTGTTGGACGAAGATTACCGTGTCTTGATACTTACCGTGCACAATGAAACTCTGAGTTTTTAATGGTGTCATTTTACTTGTAAGGTAAGTTCATAGCCATAGATTTGTATATCTTGCTAACTAAACAATTGTAGCAGCGCTACAGAAGCTCAGCTAAGCTTCTATTTGAAATCATTATTATCTTGTGTTGTGCTGATATCGCCAATATCGGACCTGGCCGATATCCGATTTTTTCAATCTCAAAATCGGCCCCATACCGTTACCGATATTTTTCAACAGCCAATATGAATGTCAAATCGCACTTCATAAAGAATCAGAATTATCATCGGCTATCGTAAAATATTATATTGCACAGCACACAAACAGTAACCAATTGATAATTCCTTTGTGCCTATTCTATAACATTAGCCCTAACCTCTTTTTAACTGAATAATCATAGTCCCCAACAAGATGATATGTAAGAAACTATATGTGCTAGCATTTTGTTCTTGGAACAACACAAGTCCATTCTTCCTGTTACTTCTGTTGAACGGTTCGTTACTCTGTTTGACCCACTACGTTCAAAACTTAAGCTGCAAGTCTTATACAAATTGTTGTCACATAGAGCCCCGTCATTCTTAGCAAAGAATGTTAAAAGATGACGACAAGTTATGAATAAAACTGACTTCATATAGAAAAGACATTAGCGTATCCTGGCTAAGAACTTTTACTACTCTTAGTGACTAACAGAACCAAAACCAAGACATTTTCTTTATTTTTTTTTACCTTCCGTAAAAAATGTATCCTACCATTTGCCGGTTGTACTGAAAACTAAGCCTATCCAAAATTAGCAAGTGCCTAGTCCTTGAATTATTCGACAAATTGTTTCAAACAAAATTCTCAAAATACAATCTTTTCAACAGTCATTTATGTTTTAACAAAATGCATCCATGATACTCATTGCAGCTTTTTAAAAGATACACAATTTTTGGAATGATTCAGTAGGGTTGTCCACGTGTTATAAATGTTATTCTCAGTTGAGGACACAGAAGCACTGTGCAAGTTAGTGTGATAAGCTACCAGCGACGTAGCCAGGAATTTGAAAGGGGGGAGCACTTTTTGCGATTGATATGGATTTTCAAAATTGTAGGCACGACTATCTGAGCGGAGCGCCACCATCGGTCGGCGCAGAGCGTACAAGAAAATTTTTGGTTTTACAAACCCCTCAGATGGTCGGAAACGGCCCTTCCCGAGTGTTCATTCTGGTTCCCTGGCCTCTTGCTAAACTTGAGACACCTCACACAATATCACTTTTAAACCCACAATACAAACGAGTAAAAATAGTACGTAATTCAATACTACATAATGTCACTTAAAATCAGCAAGGTACATGTACAGAGTAGTCTTACTTTTCAACTTCTGATACTTGTAGATACAAAGATAGGCCAGAAATGTCTTTGATACAACTATAGCCAGCAGTTGTCTTTGATACAACTGTAGCTAGTAAATGTTTAAGTTAGCCTAATAAGAGAAGGCGAGAGCTATCCGACGATTGCCATCTGATGCAAATTTCTCAACTGTTTTCTCAACTGAAATAATATCTGCGTAAACGGGTTCTTAACTACATGTTAAAAAACTGACAAGATCGGATCCTAGTCTTTTCCGGCACGATAGAAATGACAGCCTGGATGACAGAAGAATAGGTCACCTAATTTAGCCATATTCTTGCTACGTTCATTTCAATAGTTTTTCCTGTCTATAGACTCTTAAACTCGTCCAGCAAGCTTATCGATTTGAATTATGGGTGTTTTTAAAAAAAGATAACTTGGCCAAAATAATGTAGGCCCGGGCCTACAGTGCTATATACTGGCTACGCCCCAGATCATATGATATCATTATCAGCAGATTTTGTTTCCTGTTTGAATTCTTTTACATGTTCTTTTACATAATATATCAGAAAGACAAACATAGTGCTCTTTTACAATTTTTCCAGTAGGATGATTCTTGTTTATTGTCCAATGTCTGGACTTTAATACATTTGACGAACTTAACTGATGGACAATATAAACTTTCATATTTTGTAATATAGCCAGATATGCAGTGGCCTAAAAACAAGTATCGTTATCGCAGTGTATTAGCAGTGTAATACTTATTATAGGAAGTGCGTATCACGTACGATTGCTAGCTTAGCTTCATAACATGCTGTTCGTGCAACAACATAGGACGACTCATAGAACGAACGTTGTCGACGTCGTTGTGCATACAGTTCGTGACATTCCATCGAGTGCGGTTAGGTAGGCAATATGTATTTTATTACGCAGTGGCCAACTGTAGGCTTGTAATTGGCTATAAGCTTAATTTAGCTAATTGCATCTGCCAAACTAAGTAAGTAGTTGAATCAGTAGGCGTGAATGTTACTACGATTACAATCGAGTTAACGGAGCTGACGAGTATTCAAGATCAAAAGAGCAATGACAAAATACCATGCTAAAAAAACGACAATTTAAAAAAAAAATCGACACTGAAAGGGGGGAGGGGATCGGTCGCTCCCCTGCTCCCCCTGGCTACGTCCCTGTAAGCTACTCCTGTAGTTATAAACATATAGTCACATAGACTTGTGAAATTTACTTTAAAGCGCTACAAAGACTGGTATGTACGTAACGTTAAGTGGCTTGTCTGGTCTGCTTACAGATTGTTATATCATTAGATCGGTAAATATTTTTTTTAGAACATTTCGTCATGTATGTTTGACCAGCTAGAACAGATTAATAAATCATCGCAAGAAACAAGAAGTGGCTTTAATGTGGGAAAACAGAGCAGAAATTGGAATTGGCTCCAACAATATAGGTCATTCTCACACGTATTACACACACAAACTGTGAAAAGGGTCAAATTGGAAATATGTAGTCCTTTTACAGAGAATAACATCGAACTAGATTGGAGTTGATCGAGTATCCCACGGGCGGAATTATGTCCCACAATGACGGGAAGTTAAGATGGAAGACATTTAGCTACTCACATCAAAACGCATGCTGGTCATGAATACTGAAAGGTTAAAAAACAAATAACATGATCATGGCATATGATTGTGGCCCACATTTCATTATAACTTAAATCTTTACAGAAGCCCCTGATTTGAGTCCTCACATGACGACAAAAATTATTCGTGTACAATTTTGGTTCACCGCCATTCAAACTTATATCTTCAATGCAAAATGGTAGAAGTACGTTATGGCACAGCAAATGTAAGACAACCTTAGTAACGCTACCTCAACAAATCTACGTGGTGCAGTAAGAAGAATAGACTTTTAGCAATTTAATTGTATCTGTTATAACATGATGATCATGATGATGATACAAATTGCAAGAGATAAAGAATGTCAACAGAAAGGACAATATAAAAAGAAGAAGTTAAGGAAGAATGAAGGAATTTAATCTCTTTTCTTTCAGACCAAGTCATTCATGACCAAAATTCCCTAGTGTGATATTGTTCTGCCATAGGGGAAAAGGATTGAACCAATACTCGGCTTTAAATTTGTAAAAGTATGAAGGATCGGAAGCAGCTTACACACATTTTTTTCTTGTTTGTTAATGCCGAATAATTATGATATAAACATGTTAGAACAGCCGAGCATATGACAGTTAAAAGTTTATTTAATGACAATGTTGTCTTTCAAGACAAACACATATTGTATAGCATTTCCAGTAGTGAAATAGACAATTCTCTGAATAACCAGAAACAAAGTTTAGATCATTCCTGCAATTTTAGCAGTTCTCTGATGTTTTTCTCTCCATCAAATTTTAAAAAAATGCTTCAAAACTGTGAATGCACATGGGTGATAGTTTTTACATGTCGAACATGTCAGGAATGACTTTTTGGCACGATTTAGTATCCTTTTAGAAGAATATTTTCCTTGGATACAGAAAATGGTATCACACTTACCTAAAGTCATGAAAAAATTATAATCTACATTTTATACTTTGCCGTTGTCAACAGATTGAAGCGTTCAAGGCGATATGTTTGGGATATAGCCGAAGTCTTTTTTGTCGTCGAGAATGTTATTCAGGAAGCACAGACGGTGTGCGACGTTTTTGTTGTATCTGTATAAAACATTGTGTTTATTGTCACCGTATGCTGAGTATCACATGCCGATTGTTCCCTTGAATATAATGGAGGAATTTAACTCGATATCCTTCAACATATAAAGCGAATTATTACCATACATTGAGTAGTGATAGATGTTATGATAATACTTTCTAGGTTTTTGCAACGTGTTAGAAAAGAGACCTTTAAATACAGCGTCATGTATTTTATGTTGTTTAATTTGTAAAAGTCTATCATCGATGTTTGTTAAGTACAGGGAGGGTTTCCTTTGTATACTGAATTATATTATATGTTACTGTAAACGATATAAGAAATGTTAAGTTTTATACTACACCAAACAGCCCTATCACGAAGGGAGGGTGTGCGTCGGGTAGGAGGGAGTGATTGAGGGCAGCGAAGAAGGAGAGTATATGGGTGGGGATCGGTGACTACTCCCATCGCATACATGTTGTAGATGGAGTACATTTTCAGTGGTCCTAGGTTAAGTAGCCTTGTTATCAAGTTTGAAAGACAACATACATGAGAATATATTCGCGTTGGTTTTACATTTAATTACTGTATTCAAATTGAGACTAATAAACGTTACAAGAACGTTTACATGATCGCCACGACTTTATGGAACACCTTGTGTGGAAATCAAAATAAACTACGGTTTTTGTGTTTAGAGAATTAAAAAATAACTTAAAGGATCTGAATGAATATCTGTCTTTCTCGTAGTAGTCTATTTCCAGGTTATACGTTAACACATAGTACACTATTTCGCACAGTTTTAGTTAATATATGAATTAGATATTTAGTTCTTTACATGGTTAACTAGCCTTAAATATTTCAATATTTGACAGAAAACATCACTTTGGATTGTCATTAGAATGTTGGTGAACTGGATTGTGTCAAAAGGTTTTTTTTTTAATAAAAATGAAATGTAATTTAAATTTGGTGATAATTTTCTCACTCCAATTATGTTGTATTACTTGTTCTCTGTTTTTTTTTTACTGTTATAGATTATGTCTAAGTAAATAAAGAAAGACAAACAAAAAACAACAAAGCTATAAATTGAAAAGTATAAATATTTAAAGGACAATCAACTAGAATAAGAATCAGTTTATTTTTAAAAAGTTATAGAAACGTTCTCTGCATCTGCACTGAGTTATTCCGCTAGTAATATTGGCCTTTAGTGTTATTCGTATGATCGGGTGAAATTTTAGATTTGGCTGTCGCACTTTGTCTAGAATGCAGCCTAAATTTGGAGGTATAATGTCAAAAAAACTGAATAAATGGAAGAAAAAAAATACAATTCCTTCGTGCATTCGTGCATTTGTCTTTTATTTAATAAGGCATTTATGCAGCTTTTGAGTTTTCTTATTTTTAGTCTGGATTGATTACACAAAGACTACACAAAGAAGTACGTTAAACGAAAAGCTATTTTATCGTTTCTTAAATGTATGTATTGAATGCCATATGAGCATATTAAGGGATGTGCACATTTTCTGTTACTGTTTTAGTTAGTTAACGATATCTAAATATATCTCAATTAAGTTTCCCATTCGGAATCATAATCTTTTTTTTCCTTTTAATTTCCCTCTTATCTTGGCATTGTGATACGACATTAGGTATGAGTCGGTATCAAGGAGTTTCCTTTGGTCAAGTTATATTACTTCTCGACATAATCATTAACGAAATCAGCCTCGTTTAACTGTCACTTTAAAAAAAAATCGACAGAGTTTTTCTTTACAAACTTTATCATTTCAAATAAAATAAAGGAACATGTCTTACATTTGTTCTGCTCTAATATCCGTCATATTTAGAATAACGGAATATTGGGATTATATTTCTTTGGAATCTCTGACAATATATAGCGTAACTGAAGGAAATGAGAAACACAAAAAGAGAGAAAAATTAGAAGCTAGCCACTTAAACCGCCGGAGACATTTTCATGATCGCGTATCATACCATGCTTTAATGTAAGCAATTTGAAACCAGAACGTACTGCCTGAAAAATAACAGTTGTTATTTTTTTTTCTGGCTTTGTGGAAGTATTTTATCTTTGATAATTCGTTCTGCGATAAATCCGTGTAACCTAAGTTTTCTATTTTTAGCATTAATTTCAGTTTCCATAAATTAGTTTTAAATTAGATTGACGTGTACACAAGTTGGATTTATTGTTATTCAACTTTGTTTCCTTGAATAATATGATATTTTCAAAATACATTCAGAGTACCTTTTTTTTTTTTGTTGAAGACTGTTTTCTCAAACTTTGGCACACATATAACGATATCTATTAAAGAGATCTCTATGAGCATGTAAAGGAAGTAAATATTTAGGTGCTCTTTAGAAATTTATATCTGAAACTTTCGTGTTTGGATGATAGTTCAAACAATATAATCAAACGTACAACTGAGCATTTCTTCTAATTTGATTAAACCCGAACAACAGTTTAAAGTTATAGATTTCTAATTTAAAGGATGTACCTTGTCATTATAGTTTTGTTCACTGTAGTTACCCAATTAAGCAACTTTGTGATTGGATTATCACATAGAAATTGTTTTGTATTTGAGTAGTTAACGCATATGTTGCGTTAATGTATTCATCAGGATAACTTGGACAAAGACGAGCAATAAAATGTCTGTTCGGAAATCATATCAAAATAATAGAGCTGACAAAGGAAGTTGCCTTTACGCAGATGAAAACCAAATTATTCGTATGTAGTTTATATCGAAAAATAAAAGCAAGGCATTATAACAAATATAAAGAAAACATTGAAAACATTTAACTATACAAAGCTTATCGAATATCGCTCTGTTTCAAAAGGGAATCTCATGATTGGATTTTTAACAAGAAGAACTTTTTTCTTTAAAGTTATTGTATAGTGTTTTAGTTATCGCTGAAATAAATGAATTTCTTGTTTTTAGTTATCGTACTCGTAGCCAATATTATGGAGTATACATTTATGAGCTAGAATGATTTACATTTGAATTTAAGCTCACTAATTGTTAATATGAATTGAACGTTGTAACGTGATGGTATGGATCTGTGAAAGGTAGGGTTGGCCATTGGAGGGAAACCTTGTGAACAGATGTGCTGTAAAGGATATGTTGGGAACGATATACTCATAAGTTTGAAAAAAGGATTACTTTTTCCTGGCCTTATCACGAAACTTGATTGACTTTGAAAAATTGGTGTGTAACGAAAACACGTTTGAGATGTATGAATGAGCTTTTCTTCTAAGTATTTTACATGTGAGCAAATTTTAAAGAATACTGTATATAAGCAAAGAAGAACCGATTAGAGCTAATCTTTTGTTTTTATTCCAATATATGCGGTTAAATTAAAAGACGTTTCGTTATTTTGATCGAAAAAGTGCTGTCTTTTCGCGAAGTTAAAAATTCTGAATATTTCTAATTGAAGGCCTTCTAACTGTAATTTATCTTGATTTTTTATCGATATTTTCCTATTATTTCGAAGACGCTAACTCTTCACTTTGTCACATAATTTAATATTAACAGAGTTAGCTCAACAACACATTGATGCAACTTATGTTATTTTTTTCGAAACAGAAAATATTTCAATGGAGTAAAATATAAAATATATTAAACAATAGAAAGACTTACCATTTCTGTTCCAAACGAGTTCCACATCGTCAAAACAGTCAAACAAACTTTGAAACAATTCTCCATGATTTCGAGTTTGTATAAATGACATGCAAAAATATATTCGATGAAGTGCAAGATAGCAAATGACACATGGTCTCCATTTAGGGGTTACCAACACCCTATTGAAATGACCGTAGTAGTATGGATGTCCATTAATGCCATCATTTTATTTGAAATATGATTTGGTGAACAGCTTATACAAATGTACTGCACATCTATAGTATCATTGGTTTGTGTGTAAAGAAGACTATTCGACATGCTCAATCCAACTTAATATTATTTACAGCTATATATATCTTGAACTTTCAGTCAATAGTGCAGTAAGCTTCAGTTGCATTATGTTAAATTGTCCTTTTTCCGATAAATACAGCATACCACCTACTGTATACTTATTGACTATCGTGCCTCTAGTTCCAACGACAGCAACTGTATTGCAATTCAATACATGTAAATGTATTTGTTTATTAAACGAATATTAATTACAATGATCACTTTGAATCCACAATACATTTAGTGTGGTTTATGTTAAAGGTTATGTGAATGTGTGCACGGGCGGCGATCATGGGGGGGGGGGGGACGGGGGGACATGTCCCCCAATATTATAGTATCTAATATCCCCCAATAGTTGGTGGCATAGTCTTTTTGTGTGGCTATAATTAGAAAATAATGAGATTATTTATCCAAATCATATTTGGCGGTGGCTAAAACTTCATCCAACACATTCTGCATGAGGTAAATGACTCTTCGTGGTCGTTTCTGTGACCTGTGACCGTATAGCATGTTGTCACTCATGATTATTATCATAATGTCTGTACATCCCTTATGTAAGAGTGTAAGTACGTACAATCATATATATGATCGACATAGATATGGGTTCAATGTTTTTCCATTTGACCTGTTTCCTACAAGATTTCTAACCGCAGGCACGTAGCCAGGGGGGCGAAGGGGGAGACCGCCCCCCCCCCCCCTCAAGCATATTTTTCTATGATATCGAAGTTTTATAGTAGCCACTATAAGAGGTTCTAATTTTTGTATACCAATAAATTAACTGTGTATGAATTTTCGAAAATTCCCTGACCGACATTCTTCATCATACTACCCTCTACTCGTACAATTTTGACCGGTCTGTTAGGGGTTGAAGGTTGTTTTTCTATATTGGTTGTCCATACATGATAGTTTGTGCATTTTTTTAAGTGAATTTATTATTCAAATTCTGAACAAATAATGGGCTTAAAACCTCGGGCTGACGGGTATTGTGGGCCGTTATGTAGTATTACCTACAAAAGCAATGATCCACAGGAGATGCGATGAGATCGAACATGATGTGTGACTGGTGACGATCTTGAAAAAGGTTATGGATTAAAAAAAAAAAAAACTATTGGGAAAAACTTATATAGTAATATATTAAATATCACGAAGCGCGCGAACAATTTTGGGGATGAAAGTTGCTACGCGCCTGCAACCAAGCAAATGTCCCCCCCCCCCCCCAATATTTGAAACAGATCGCCGCCCCTGGTTGTGTGTCAAACAACGTCAATGCTAGTAAGCCGATGAAGTTAGTAGGTATGTTGATTTACTTTTTCTGGTTAAGCTGCTATTGCCAATATTTTAAGAAACACTTATGAGTGATTATTTTAGCTAAGTTACTTCGCTTTTGGATTGGAAGGCAAATTAAAGCAGTATCGAAAGGACAGGAAGTGATACTACTAATCAGCACTTTATAACATGCATGAACTAGTGCAATACATCCTATATACCGCGAAATGTACGGTATGATCTATTTTACACTATCAATATGTATGTACAAATATCTAATTAACACAGTTTGGAACATTCGAAGTTGGTCAGCGGTATGCTATATGAACAATACTTCCTTGTTTTATGATGCCTACGTCACACCCTGTTTGCGGAATCGAGTATCCTCACATCTGATTGAATAAACATGTCAGCTGTTTCACTGGGCTTTGACGAATTTGTTTTACTGAATGTAACAATTACATCAATACTGACTGTAAATTATAAGGAAAATATTTTTCATTTATATAAGATATTTAATCAAACGAGCATGTTTTGACCTACGAAAAGGTAGGTTGATATTAGATTTTTATTTGATACAAATTGTTAAATGCAATTTATATCTGTTAACCAGCAGAGGCGTAGCTAGAGCTTATTTGGAGGCGTAGAGCTACTGTATAGGCGTAGCTATAAGTGGTTCGTTTAAAAGTAGCCCCATTTCTCAGGTTCCGGAGGGTTGGTTACGAATAGTTTCAGACAACGGAGACAACTGCCAGTCATGATTTTGCATGAATAAATATTTTAGTACCAGCATGCCTACGTCATTCTATTATTTAGCTGACAGTGGAGTAGCCAGAGGTAGAGGAAAAGCTGTCCCTCCCACACACAAAACATTTTCATGGACGTAAACTGGGACGGCAAGGAAAATTAACCAATAGCTATCATAAATGATACTGGTCCGGTTACTTTATGTTACAGCACAACGTTAAGACTGCTTCTCAGGAGGATTCTCTCTTTAGCTATATGCCCACTAAGCACAGAAATAGGTTTCTATGAACAAGTTCACTTCTAGTCAGTTATAATCATTTCTAGACAAAGTTCCGTGAGTTGCACGGCACTGGATTGTCGTCTTTAATAAAAACACATCTCCATTGAGAAAGGAGATAAATGCGTATACCTACCCCCATGCCCTATTATGTATTTTAAATGTTTTATGTATTCAATATATACAAGGCCGTAGACACAGGGACCATGGGAACACGAACCTGACCACACCCCCTACCCCGAAAGTTTCTAGCAAGTGGTAAACAAATTTTTATAACACCCGAACGCAAATGTATTTAATATATAATGAAAATGATAGCATCATGCTTCTAAACACCCTTACCGAGACACAATGTTCAGAAAGGTGAGAATACACTCCACCCCTTAAGCCCCACCCTCTCTTAAGATCCCTTCCTAGTACGGGCGTCCACCTAAAATTTGAATTGAATTTCGTAACAGGGTGTACAGACTGTACATTTTAATGCAATTGCATATCGGTACAGGCGTTAAGTCAACATTAGTAGTTATCGGTAGTTCACGCACACTCTGTGAACCGTCAGACATAGTACAGTATGAATTAATTGAAACTTGTTTTGCCAATGCCAGTTATTCCAGACATATTAAATAAACAAAATAAAATTGATACTCTTTTCTACTATAGCGATGCATTCCACGGCAGTACTTAATCTTTTAGCTTACTCTTTTATTATTTTAGAAAAAAAACATTGTTATGTAAACCAGTTGAACTTTTCGGATACGTTGGAGGTAACAAATGAAACTTTTAAAATAAAACGAGCATAATCAATAGAAATCTGTGGGATAATATAATTGCAGTTTTAAAATAACTCTTGATACAATACGTCAAACCTTCGAAGTATTCCGCGTACTGCCGGGGTGACTATTGTTGCACGAAAAAAGAACAGGATATCCCATTGACGTTGCGCGAAAGAGAAACTAAATATTGGATGTTGTGCCTGGTTTACTCACTCTTCAATATATGAATCTTCGTATTCCTTGGCTTTGAATGCCATAACAAATTGTGACAAATAAAGATGGAAACACATTTGGCAATTTCTGTGGGTGAAATTGGATCCCGTATTAAATCAATCATTGCATGTGAAAACAAAAAGAAATAAAATATTTAATAATCACAGAGTCGACACAAATTGCGCCAGTCTGGTCGTTCTCGAATTGAATCTACATTTCCCTTGAAATAGGAAGGATTTTCGCCCCTGTACTTACATTAGAAACAACCATATCACACGGTGCATATTCGTTTTGCTGGATTAGGAATGGAAGTTGCACAGAAGAGTTCAGTCAAAAGGTTGGTTAAGAGACCCAATGATTAGAAGTCTCGTTGTAGGTTATTCAATATGCAAGGTGCCAGTGAACTTTCGGCTAATCAAATGATTTCATCTCTGGAATTTGTTTGGCCATGATAAAAATCTGTTCAGGTGATGCAGAATTTATTCAGCAGGTGGTTCAAGTCCACCAACAGATAACATTAAGCCACTCACTTTCCAAGAAGAATATCAAACTTTTGAGCACTTAATGTGATTTGATATAGAAAAATGGCTAATCCTATGATAGAAATTTTGTATGACAATTGGCAAAGCGATCAATGTGTAAATTAGTAAATGCATCATAATTGACGCACCTTCGTAATTGACGCATCTTCAAATTTTGCTAGCAACGATTCAGCAGGCAGAAAAGCAGAGTTACATATTTCATGAGTTTGAATCCACTTCAGGTATATGCTGATCAAATTGTTGTTTTTTTTTAATCTTTTGACATCCTCTCTAAAGTTTTGCACGTACTTTTGGCATTTAGAAATCTAACTTCCTACAAATAACCAAAATTACCTAAACATGAAACCACTACTCTCAGGGACCTGGTCTGTCTGAGTTGAGAGGCTCAATATCGGGTATAAAATACTTGACACGGCAGACATTTTGTGGTCAAATTCTGCTCACTATACTCTGGAAGGGGCAATGCCAGTACAAAAAGATCTCTTAATGTACAGTTAGCTTGTTACAACTATGTGACAGTATATGTGTACAATTGGTAAACATTTCATAATTTTTCAACAACACATACATTAACACTTAAATGAGACAGTGCCCCCCCCCCTTTTGTAAATAAAGAATAGGAACTGGTGTTGTTAAAGCTCATTACCAGCTTTGTATGGTTAAAATACAAACAAACCCACTGGTGGGACTATGAGGGTTGGGAGAGGGGCAGATTATGTCTCCTTCCACATTTCCCAGAACTAGAGCAAATTTTCAAATACACAACTAGAAACCTAAATTTCTCAAGAGGGGTGGGGGCACCCCCTTGTTCCCTCTCTCAGGTTTGCCTCAAAACTAGTACTTGGTGTGACCTGTTTTTTTCTTAAACTAAGTATTTTTTTTTATTTTGTCCATTTTTCTAGGAATACATGTGCTGGCTCCCAAAGAGTCTATCTCTTTTTAGCACTGTGGGTGAAATAGACAGTTTAATAGCTATTTTTGGTTAAGTAGGAATATTTTTGGTGATAGATGTTTAGTTTAAAATGTGCCTATGGACACCGAAACCCATTTATATGTTAAGTAATGTGTCTGGTAATTTATTTATTAAGAATTAATTGACAGCTGGTAGGTCACTGGACCCCAGATACCAGGGAGTGAAGGGCATAGGGTTGGAGGGGGAAGTTGAGACAAAGGCTAAATTATGAATATTCAATGAACCAACCTTTGTGTTTGATTGGTTTAAGGTGGTCATGTGTGAGTTGCCTTGAACAATTATTATAGAATGTATTCTTATTATTATGGGATGTATTCTTATTATTATGGGATGTATTTTAGGAATTATGGGATGGATTAAATAGGGTATGATGGTAGGGGGACAAAGTTAAGAATAGTTACTGAAGCTGAGTTGCTTATAGATAGAGTAGAAGAGAGGAAGGATTAAGTTTGAGATGGTTGGGCACGAGATCATAATTATTTTCTAAGACTAACTTCACCAGTATTAGAATAGAGGACTAGTATAAAATTAATTTAAAGTTAAGTGGACACTTGAAGCGTTTTTATAGATGTTTTGTGAATACCTGGAGCTAGTTCTTTAAATGGATATTTTATTTTAGTAAACACCTGAAACTGTTTTACATGGAGATTTTATATTCAATAAAAGTTTATCACCCGAAGTTGTAGCCATGGAGGCAGACCTACATTTCATCCTGTTCTAATATCTGGCAACCATACTATTTGTTGTGCTAATTTTCAGTTGTGATGGAACTATAAATCCTCTTTTCAATTCTACGTCCTTGTTTGGCACCTTACGTGAAGCCCTGCGACGACCCAACACCAGTGATGAACAGCCCCTTCTAGAGACCGAGATGCCCCAAGGGGTTATTTTTCCCCCGAGTAGCGAGCTACCCAGAGAGCCACCCTACTCCAGAGACGTCCCCAACTAAGGGAACCGCCCTCGAAGTTTCCTAATGAGACAACTTCATTTTCAATTACATTTGGTCTACTCGCGCCGCGATTTTGTTTTTATTTCGTTGGGACCGATAAGTATTTTATTTTCCAATAAGTTCAGTGGAGTCGTTTTAAGATGTAAGAGCTCCAAAATATGTAAGTTTACACCCCTGAAAATAATTTTTACATTTTACTTTAGGTTAAAGTAACCCCTTTGAGTTGAATGCAACGTCCATGTGCATAGTAACATTTCTATTTCAAACCAAGTTGTATCGTCCAGAATAAAGGATACAAAAGTATTGATGTGGTTAATGATTGCTACAGTTAAAATTACATGGTATATGAAGCTGGTAACACAAATTTACGATAGTAATATAAAACTAATCAAACATCGCGATAACTAATAACTGCATTATAATTAGTTTGATACTCCGAGCTTAGAGGGTCTATCAACAAATTATGTATGCATAGTTTTAATTAAATGTCACTCAATTTGTCAAAAATCAAGTCTTTGGATTGCTTAACAAAATGGGGTTTATTATCATTCTTTCAGAAACTCAGGCGATGTTAAGAATACATTTGGCAAACATTTCTTTTTTAACCGAGTTTTATCGTCCAGAGCAAGGATTAATTACAATGATAAAGGCGGTTAATTATTGCTACGGTAAATATTCCATAGTTAATGAAGCTGGTAACAAAGATTTCCATCTTCATGAAAAAAAGTAATCAAATATCACGAAAACTAAAACGGCATTAGGCCTACTTAGAGATTAGACCGGCTATTATGAAGATTAATATACCAAGGTTACAATACTGGTTTTGGGGAGGCTGACAAATATTTGGAAGCTTAGAGCAGATAAAGGCAAAATAATGTGTGTTCTCCTTCAATCATGGGTTATGGGATCAAGTGGATTATGTCTTTCTTTTCCGTAATGGATGAATTTAGGCAGAATTTCAACAATAAAAAATGTTTTCAAAACCCTAATAACTCGAAGAAAAACATGTTTTGTGTTTTTAATATCATGTAAATAGTACCTTCATATGCCATTCAGAAATTGCTAATGTATTTTAAACATGATGTCATTTGAGGTTAGAAGCTTCTAACGTTTAATCTTGCATCTGAGGAATTGAACTAATGTATGAGATAATACAGTCTTGTAATTGTTATTGATGAACTTCGGTTAAGTTCTGTTTAAGGTTCTTGGTAAAGTCATAAAATGATAACAAGAAAGCTGGGCTAATAATTTAATTATGCAAGTTACGAACAAGCGATTAAACATGATAATGTTATGTAACAGTTACAGACCTAAAGTGTTCTAGCGGTGAGGGGATGGTTTCGGGGGGGGGGGGGTGAAAACCATTAATGAAATGATAGAGATTTGTGACATTGACCATCAAATTACATTCGTTACTCATTTTATTTTAATAATGTAATTATCAATAGTGTAGCAATCATTACTCAATGTAATTAGTCAGTTAGATGACGTTATTAATTTATGACTTCCATGAACAGATCAATGCCCAGTGTCTATAGAACAATCGGATCATTTGCTTAATTGGTTTAAATTGTCTCCAATTATCTCTACAACTGACTATTGACTCAATTTGAAAATCTCTATGGAAAACTTTTTTCATTGAAACCAACGGCAGCAATCAATAATTTTCCTAGATATTTAGATAACTGATATATAGGTTACTTCTTCAATGTTGGCCTACAGCTTAGGTACATGGTTGCAGTTTCTACGATCTGCAAGAACAAGTCTGCCATCAACAGATGCATAAACAGCAAGTCTTTACTTTGTAAGAAAAGTCCACCTTAAGCCCAGTCCCCTTACATCGAGACCACAGCGGTGTGTGGTTTGGTTTAACTCCACAATAGAACAAACAACCGAAGATTAAGAAATAGGTCATGTTGCCATAGAATTGAAAATAGAGGGGGGGGGGGGGGAATCACAATATTTACAGTACCGCAATGAAGAGACCATTAAACATTACTAAATAGAGGAAGGGATATACAATCGAATATATGCATAGCCGTGTCAGTTATCTTTTGGATCTTATTTATTTCGACTTTGCATTTCTTGCTATTCAGTTGAAGTCCAACTTTGGCTGCATTGTCTTCCAGTTTGGTTGTCTTGTGCTGAAGGTGATTCATTGTTGAGAATAGAAGGGCGAGGTCATCTGCGAAGTCGAGGTCCTCCAGCAAAGTTCCCTCGGATTCCGGTCCTGTCACCCTCTACAGTTTTCCTCATGACCCAGTCAATTACCAATAGGAAGAGTAAACCTGACATGCAGCAGCCCTGTTTCACTCCCGTCATCACTGGGAACCAGTCTGTTGTTTCATTTTCATCAATGACAGAGCACTGGAAGTCCTCATAAAGAGTCTTGACCATCTGGATCAATTTCTGGGGGATTTCATACTGCAGCATGATGTTCCAAAGGCTGTCTCGATGTATGGAATCGAAGGCTTTTCCAAAGTCGACGAAGTGGATGAACAGTATAGCATTCCATTCGTTAACTTGCTCCAGAATATTCCTGAGAATGAATATCTGGTTGACAGTTCCCCTTCCAGACCTAAAGCCGGCTTGTTCCTTCCTAAGTGATGAATCAACACCTGTCTGTATCCTGGTGATATGGATCTTGCTGGCCATAGGCAGTAAAGTAACTCCTCGCCAATTGTTACACCCTTGAAGGTTACTTTTTTTCGGAATTTTGCATATGAGTCCTTTTGTCCATTGTGTAGGAACCGTCTCTTTCTCCCAAATGCGGTCAGAAATCCGCTTTAGTTCTAGGCTGGTGTGCTCAATGTCTGCTTTGAGCATTTCTGCTGAAATTTGGTCTGCTCCAGGGGTTTTTCCGTCTCTGAGGGCCTTCAGTGCAGTTTTTATTTCTTGGATAGTTGGTGCTTCCACTGAGATGTCAAGCTCTTCTGTCTCTTCCTCTTCTCCTTGTGGTGGTTCCTCTGGTGCATCTCTGTTGAGCACTTCCTGGAAATTTTCTTTCCAACTCCCTAACCTGGCCACTTTATTCTTTAGCAGCTCTCCATTCTTGTTCTTCACTGCTGCTGCTTGTCTGGTGTTTTGTCTTGTCAGCTGTTTCACACTATGCTGTACAGTTCTTTCTGCCTTCCGTTCTCCGCTGCATTCTGTGCTCTTTCTGCTTTCTCCGATTTCTGCTTTCTCCGATATCCACCTCCTCTTGTACTCTCTCACACTCCTCTTTATATATATATATATATATATATATATATATATATACACATGTATATTTTATATTAATATTTAAGCTGTGTCACATTTATTCTTCATATTCTTATTTTAAGGGTTTTGTCATTTTGTTGTCATTGTAAAGCGCTGTTGAACAATCTTAAGCATGAAAGAGCGCTATATAAATTGGTGAAATAAAAATAATAACGTGCATATGATAAAAATAATTAAAGTTACGTTGAAGTAATTTTGTTTATTAATCTTGTTTTGTATTAAAAGTATATCACTTCCACGAAAAAAATATTTTTTTCAAATGTTTCTATAAACACTCTTGACTACATCTGCCAAATGTGTACAGTGCCACTCAAGTTGGCCTGGTTAATAGTGACAGGCGTCGGTGCAAAAGTCAACTAAGCATGTGTATTATCTAAAGTGCATCATACATTTATGTTATGTTATCTTGACCAACTGAACATAATTCTTGATCGCTTGCTAGCATTTGGTACACATATCCTTAAATTGATGTTATGTTTGGACCAGGGCCATTTCAAGAATTCGCATGTTCATGGCAGCGGAAGTTAATTACGTAAAATAAAGGAACACGTGATACCATAACACAATATCTAGGGGAAGGTCCAAGCAGTTGTCACACTACCTCCACACAACTCCTTTGGGTTCAAACTCTCCCCACCCTCTTAGGGGTTCATTCTCCCACTTAAATCCTTGGGGTTAACTCCCATCAAATTCATATGGGTTCACTCCCACACTGTTACGTTGGAATGCGAGAGGTCTCGATAATTAATTTTTTACGAGACACAAGCCTGGGTTCGTTTCCGTAAGGAACACAGACAAATTGACGAGTCTAGAAAATTTGAATGAGAACGTAAACTATATTGAACAATGGATTTCGAACCAACAACAACAAGTGGTAATTACAAATATATAGAAAATTACTCACAAACTTAACAAGATAGGATTTACTTTAAAACACGCTGGTCTCTTCCAACGGCAATATCCCTCAGCGGCCACGACCTTGATGACGACGATTCTCGGTCCGTTGTACCGCGAAATTCACTGGTCCTCGACGAAGTTTCTCGCGATCCCAGAAACAGCAGTCACCTTCTTTCCGGCGATGCTCCAAAATAGAAGACGGACTTCCAGCCACAATAGAGTGAAGCACAAGTCGAACTTCTCGCCGACTAAATATTACCAGAGTCAGTCCAAAATCAGCTTTATAGCCACTAACTCCTGGCGTAACGAACTTCCTCAACAGTGACAGAAATTCTTCACCTTCTCCGCAATAACGACTGGAAAACTGTAGTATCACAGTAAAGTCCTCTTCAAACTTCTGAATGGAAGTGTAGAATCAATCTTGGTATCGATATCTCAATCCTTCAGAAAATACTGGTAGTTAAGCACTGACGATATATAGATATGAACAATACTTCCTTAATTAGTGTACTATGGTACATCCTGTTTGGGAAATAGAGTAATCCCACATCTGATTGTATAACAATGTCAGCTGTTTCATTGGACAAGGAATTTTTATGAACTATAATATTTACTGTTTATCTTTTATACGTTCTATAGGCGGTTCAAGAGGTTCATTCAACCCTTGCCCGCAGTTAACTGCCAGTAATGTTTTTGAATGAGTAATTAAATGAGTGTCAGCGTGCCTACAATAAGTATTATTTCCCTGACAGTGGCGTAGCCAGGGGTAGAGGGAATGTGCCCCCCCCATAAGCCACAGGATTTTAGGGAAGACACTGGGACGGCATAGAAATTTGGCAAAAGAATAAATAGTTTTGATATATGATATCGGATAGGCTACTTGATTTTACAGCACGGTGACATCTGCTACTCAGAAGGTTTCCCTCTTTCGCTATAGGCCTACTTAGCATAGAAAGATATGCACCTCAACAAGTTAACTTTGAGTCAATAATTGATACCTGTTGTCAAAGTTTCGTGAGTCATGTGACACTGGATTGTCATCTTTAATATAAGATTACTTAGAAAGGAGATAAATGTGTATACCTACCTACGAGTATGGCTATTTTTTATAAAGGTTTATATCGTTAATATATACAAGGCAGTAGCAATTGGGACCACGGCAACAAGTACCTGCCGCGTTCCCATAGTTTTTTTGCAAAAGTCAGCATTTTATAAAGCACCTTAATGTAGTTCAAATAATGGTAATGATAGTATCATTTTGCTTTTAAGATCTCTTATCGAAAGGCGAGTGGCGGTACTCCCCGTAGCCCGCCCCTTAAGCCCCTCCATGTACGGACGTCAGAACAAGTTTGTCTCTCTGACAATTGAATGTCTTTCGTAGTTATGCAATTAACCAGTGGCGTAGGAAGGTACTTTTGAGTGGGGCGGGGGGGGGGCTGAAGACTGATGGCCGGCCTGGGGGAAGGGTCTAAGGGGAGGGGGTGTCCCCCTCCCCTTTGGATTTTTTTTGCATTTCCAGGTGGCCTCAGATGCAATTTGGTGCAATATAGCACACTTCAACACCCACTCCATTTTGTAAAGAATTTTGCATTTTCACCTGGCCTTAGGTGCTTCAAATGAGATTTTTTTTTCATTTGGAAATGAAAAAGGGGTTTTCTGACTTGCGGAGCGAGGGGGGGGGGGGCGGAACGATACTTCCGCCCCCATATTTTTCTCTGGGGGGGGGGCTGGCGCCCCCCAGCCCCCCGGTTCCTACGCCCTTGCAATTAACGCACATTCCGTGAGCCGGTCTGAAATAGTACAGTATTTAATACATCGAAATTTTCCTTGTCGATGCCTCTCATGCACATAAAAAATTAAAAATATAAATAAAATGATACTCTTTTCAACTATAAAGGTGCAATCCATAGCAGTGTTATATCGTCTAGCTCTACCTGTGTACATTTTATAGATAAATTACGTAACCCAATTGAAGTTTTAGGATACCATTGAAATAAAAAGCGGAATGCTTAAGTTTTGAGCACGTTAAGTAGACATTTTGTAGGAAAAAAATGAATAAATCATGCAAATTTGCTAGTATTCCTCGTTATTTCTGTGGTTACTATAGTTGGGAGAAAATAGAACAGGATATCCTATGTGAGCGGCCCTGTTCGGGCGAGGAACAGAAACTATAATAGTGCCGTTTTGTATGTTTAATTTACACTTTTTTTTGAACTATGAATCCTACTATAGACCTTCCATTTGAATAATGTAGCAGATTTTGTAATGTGATTGAACACATTTTCCAATTTCTATGGGTGAAATTGACCTCCACATTAAACTAATTGTTTCATGCGACAAAATTCAAACCCTTGGGGAAATTGCAGAGTTCACAGATATTTCGAACAAAATAGCATCAGTAAAATAAATTAAGTTTGACAATAGATTTCAATATTTTTTTTTAATGTAACAGACTTGTCAGAAATTAAAGAAGAAATTCGGGGTTTGATAAGATCAAAGTCTATTTTAAAAATTCAAATTTGGTTCCTATTTAAAGTAAATATGTTATCTCGTCTTTTGTATTTATTACGTCAATATTTAACTATTTATATTTAATTTTGGCTAAATTAGAGGGCAGCAGAGCTAACAAAGGAAGCAGAATAGGTAGCAGGGAAAGCTCAAGAAGCTGTAAAACAAACCAAGAATGCAGAAGAGAGACGAGTGGCTGAGGAGGCTAAAAAAGCTGCAAAGAAGTGAGACCCGATTTTTTTCCCTTTTTATCAAACCAAATGTGATCAAAGAGAGAAATTAATTAGCTTTGTATTGGTTTTTGAGTAGCATATTTTTTATTTGTTTGCCATTAATATGTAAAATTGGCCATACCCCCCCCCCCCAAACAAAATAGAAGCAGCAGAAGATCGAATAATACTGATGCTGTTAGTTAATGATAATACTATTAAGCACAATGTTGTCGCAAGATAGGGAAAGTAGGGGGTGAAGTGAAGACGTTATGGGAGAGAGTGGGGTAATGGGTAAAGAAATAAAGTGAAATAGAAGAAGATTAATATTACTTTACAAAAGTATCCTTTTGTAACTGAATATATCGAGTGATTTGGATAATTGATACCCGTTGTTATACTGTGAATATAGGCATTTGTATATCAACTAATCCATTAACACAATGTCTTTAAAATGTAAATATATGTGAGAACCTGAAAGAAGAGCTTCAAGTTTTAGTTATCTTACCTCCTGATGTCTTGTTATCATTCTATGGGTATATGAACTTGACAACATTACTAGCAGACACAAGTCAGAATATTCGTTACAGAATAAATGTTATGGTTCTGGTTGTTATTTAATTGAGTGGTTTGCCGTTACTGTATTGTGTAGTCCAAAAGTATGGCGTGATTGAGTGTTTAAAGCATTGTAGTAGATTGTTTGCGGTTTCTAAATTGTGTGTATTTTCTTCTCTTTGATTAGGTTCTTTTTGTGAGTAGTTCCACGACAACCCTGATAATGAATTTAATCGTTGTCATCAGGTGACTTGTCGACCGTGCTAAATCTGAAGCGATTGGTAAAAAATGAAGTCTCCTAGTCCTGATGTATGTTTGTCAAAGAAACCAAGAATCGTTACGTATCCACTTTCACGCAAATCTTAGTTTCCATAATACCAATACTTTTTTCTTGGGGGGGGGAGGGGGTAGAGATGGACTACGAGGGATACAATACATATAAAAAACAGTGACAAGTTAACTTTAATTTTTATTCTTTTGTGAGACTCACACTATAATTAGATTGCAAACTATCAAACAACAGTATGCTGGTCAGCATTCATAATGCTACATCAATTTCAATTAATACTATCATCTCATTCACTTAATAATGAATTATTTGTCGAATCGCTCTCTTTTTTTTGTTACATGTTGTTCTTCGTTCTGGTATGTCGCTATTTCTACGGTAGGACGCTCGAAGATTTGAGCGGAATGATCAGTCTTTCTTTTATCTTTTTAGTAAACCCTGCTTTTAGGGCAGTGTTTTCTTGATATGGTTTTTTTGTCTACACCGGCTTTATTTTCATATCTGTGTATTTCAGGCTACATCCGTAACCATTCAAATTATAACTCTCCCAGAACATGTTCGTTCCTGGAGTAGAGCCGTCGTAGTCTCCGTTGAGGTGTGTATATGCGCACTGAGCACAGTCGATGTCACCATTGGGAAATGTCTTGCAATGGTGATAATAACTGGGACAGTTGGACCGACAATAAGAAGCAGAATAATAACGTCTACAGTGATAGTAATCGTAGAACCACCAGGCTCCTCTGTGTCCCTCCGCACAGTCGTAGCTGCTCCATCCATCGTTGTCCCGGTCTTTTGTACTGAACGGTTTATTGTTGCTACCAGACAAACTATCATAACCTGCAAGAAACAAGAAAGAGTAAATAAATCGGTCATTTTATATACTTTGAACGAATCCAATATCGGATGCTAGATAGAGGGCAGTGCGTTTTTGTCCTACCAACATGAAAACGTCAGTTCCCCGAATGTTTTGTATTTTGTTTTCAATATTTACGATACATAAGGTGGTATTTTGTCTTTGCAAGGGAGTTTTTATATATTTTTGTTGTTGTTCCGTTTGAAATACAGCACCACAACAGGTGTAAAATACAGATGGGGAAACCACTTTAACCAAATACTAGGTTTGGGTTACTAGGGTCGCTAATCTCGCTCTTTATTTATATTTATTCATCCGCAAGTATTTACATTACTATTCATTCATTTAACTATTTGATTGTTATTTCTAAGTTCACAACTGATTAGTTTCCTACTCTGTCAAAACTGTAGTTATAAATTTCTTGTTTGTTGAATAATATCACCCTGTTCTACTGTTTACAGGGTATGCAGGGTGTTATAGTCATCGATTGGTCAATTCTTTAACCTATATCTATAACACTGTGTAAGTTTTGTATCTTTCAACCTGAGCTCATACGTTGGACTATAAACGTAGATTGAAATTACACTATACACAAACCATGAAATCAATACTTTTAAATGATGAATAGAACCGACATTGTATAAACGGAATTTACTATTAATGTAGTAGCTAATATTTTAGGTTTCGACAAAGTAACCAAAATTCGATGTATTACACTTATGAAAATCTTGAATGATATTGATTATCGTCTTTTTATTATTTAGTTCTTATCGACATGTACTTCTAGTCTCGTACGTATAACTTCTTTGAACAGACTGATTGATTGATTAAAATTTATCGAATCTATACAGACGAATATTTCAAATAAATAATTTCTGATTCCTCTATTTCAATGTTCTATGCATGATAAACCTTAGATGACTTTACACATAACATGATTAAATTTCAATAGCGCCTCAAAGTTTTCACATATGAGAATCATCGAAAATACTTACCACTTAAAGTCACACTATACAGTAACGAGAAGGCACACGTGGCATGCTTCCAGGTACTACTAATATGATATTAACCCCTTTGTAAGTTTGAAATGATGCGAGCTTGGTAGACAACAGCAAGCGGCAAGGCAACAGACATTTACGATAATTTTCAGAATACTCGTTTAGGTTGGGATGATAGTGATGTTGAGATTTACTTTCTCTGTGTCAGAAATACATGGACACTGGCTACTATTATAATATCTACTGCCATAGTTTTATATATTGTTAGGTGCTTGTTACGTGCAAACACGGCCAAGAGACTTGTGTTGCCAATGAAAAGCGGATCTTATCGTCTGCTTCTCATGTCTGTACACATTGTATACAGTCCTGAAACCTACGTGCGTTCCAGCTGTACTTCAAACGCTTGAAAGAAAATAGCAATGTTTGGAATTTTAAATTGCTGTGAACCTTGAACTTATATATCATTTAGCCAGGAATGCGGTAGCTATGAGATCAGGACATTAGTTGTTAGTTGCCTCTCCTAATTCACGTAATCGGTCCAGATTTATGTTTGCGTCAATGATTAGAACCATCAATTACTCACCTGTATTTCCCCTGTGTGATCCAACTGATAGTCGATACTTGTCTGCTTCGTTATTAATCCTAAAAGTCGAATAGACGGCGTATTTTGATGATGAGCCGGAGTCCCTTAGATCAATACGAAGCTGGTAAGTTTTCTGGTTGGTCATAGAGTGGATATATTTATTACCTAGCCAGTGGTCATGATTTTTATTACCGAAACCGTTCTTGTAGTCCGACCAACCACGATAAAAGTCAACGTAGGCACTCGATCGTCGCTGGAAAACCTATGAAATAAGAAAAAGTGAATCCAGCTATATAATCTAGTTATCCGCAAGAGCATAACATTCAACGCCGTTAGATAGTTAACAAAGATATGGATACTGTGAAAGTGAGATAATTTGCAATAGTGTTTTGTTTCTTGATTTTGGTTCTTCCTTAAATGGTCAAGTTCATCTCCACGAGATCTGCAGTGCATCATTTTGAGTAAAGTAAAGTATACTGTTAGGAAGTTAAGAATTTAAATCCTTGGGAGGCTTGTGTAACTCACCGTCCATCCTCCTCCGTTACTTCCCATCTCACAGTAAACCTGAATGCCGCTTGGCCAACCATCAGGGTAAATGGTGTAAACACCATCACTGCGTGTACCGGAAACATAAAGCTCGTGGCAATCTTTTGGGAGGCTTGTGCACGTCACTCCGTCCCCTTGGTAGTTTGTATTGCAGTAACATTTACGGACACCACTCTTCGCAGCACAGGTTGCGTGACTACCACACTTGTAACTCTCATCTACAAGCCGGTTGTTCCTACAAGTTGATTTCCGTGTGCATCTTGAATTGATGTAAAAGTGGCCCTCCTAATTTAAGATATACAGCAAAAAGAAAATTTACAACTAAAATGAATTATGAATTTGCGGTTGTCACAGTGAAATGTACAGGATTTCAACGGTAGGTGGCCAATGATAAATCCCCTCGAATGATCTAGGAATAGGTATCACCTTTATGAAAGTTTTATAAAGTGTTTGAAGCCAACTCCGATGTAGGGAGCGAAGAGATCCGCCTTTATAAAAAGTGGCTGCAAATATTGCATTCAACGGCTTATTGCGACTATATATTAGGCCTACAAATAATTCTAACCGCAAGACTGTGAAAAAAAAGTATCTATGGATGTTTGTGTCAGGCGTATGAGTGGATGCACACTTGTAGGGAGTGGCCTCGTGATTCCCGACTAAACGTAATATTTCCCTCGACTGACAGTTTTGACTGATCTGGAGACCCCCCCCCCCAAAAAAAAAATGGGTAAACGGCCCCTCCCTAACCAGGATGCACGCCACTCGATTATCTGTAAATGTAATGTTTTTATTGACAAGTGGTCTTTGAAGCCAACTCCGATGTAGGGGTCCACGGGGTTTGCCATGAAAAGGTAGCATGTTGCATTTTTGTCAAATGTTGCATTAAAACGGCCTATCGCGACTATACATTAGGCCAACAATTGGTTCTCACCATAAAACTATCGTTAGTAGTATCCGTGCATTTTTGTGTAAGGTTTATAAGGGAATGACATCTGAAGGAGTAGTCTTGTGCTTCCTGACTAAATGTAAGTAAAATATTTGCTTCTTATTATGTGGAAAAAAATCATTAAGAGCAAGCACTTAAAATGAAAGAACCGTACTGACCATTAGTACACCTCCTTTGTCAGCAACGAAGCAGTTGCATTGGTTGAGAGGGATGCATTGTTCTTGCTGTCTCAGATAATCACCGACACAAACACATTGCTCTGATTTTGTGCGAGAGGTAGCTGAGATGCAAGTATCAGGGTCGTCACAAGTCCTCTCACAGGTCTCATCGCTAAATATCTCATTGGCTGGACACCATTCAGGGATTGTTTCTAGAGAACAGGAAAGAAAAAGAAATGAAAATAATAGTAACCTGGTACAGTCACGACAAATATGACATGTGGCATAGAATAGTCTGTCTTCATTACTTAAATACGTAGTTATCAGAAGGTTAAAGGAATGGAACATACACTCAGAAGCTGCTCGAATAAATGTAGAACATTTTAAATAGGTAGTAGCCGTTCCCTAGTCACATTAATGTTAATATTTATTCTGATAACGAGATAAAATACACCATCATTTGTTGTGCAGTTAGTCGGAAACCAGGTAGTCATGGCTTGTTTCTGTTTCCGAGTTCTCTCGGTGTAAGTATACTGCTTTCTGACAACAATGATAATTAATAACAACATTAAATTTCTTTTCGTTGGTTGTTCTGATCAAACTGGGAGATGAACCTGGTATAATTGTAAACGTTCTGTTGTACTAACGTTAGGAACGGTTCCTAGTTCAGAGCCACGGTTGGTTTGAGTACGAAGCAGCCTTGTAGTGAGTGCGTAATCACACCGTTTGGCTAATGGAGGCATTTTGGAATTCTAGTATGGACACTAATGCAAAATTAAGTGTTTAAACTCGCACTAAAAGCATTTACTTGCACTCATATCATATCATATTGTAATTGCTACGATATGTATTGTAGCGCCGTTGTACTAGCTGATATACTATATGTATACTCGTACTATAAATATTGTAGCAGTTTCTTCAAAACATATTTGACATGCCAAATTTACTTCCAAAAGATATCTTCGTTTTCAGAATAAACCTTTCATTTTCTGCACGTTTACGTTTGACATTTAATGAATGAACACGATTTTTTTTATTTTGTTCTGCTTTATATTTAATAATAATGTAAAAGACACTTACCATCTGATCTTTCGAATGTTCCTAAACTAGATATATAATAATCCCCCATTCATCTGAGATACGAAACTCGTCGTATGTTACATGGTAAGTTTCTCCAGCAACGTTCTCAAAGTCCATTCGCAGTTGGTATCGCTTTTGATTTGTTAAGACGGCAATTTTCTCATTTCCGATCCAAAAGTCACTCCCTAGAAAGCCAAAGCCATTTCTAAAGTCTTTCCAACTTCTACTAAAATTTACAGAATCCGATTCTCGTCGCTGTAATACCTTCAAAGAATATCAAAGAAATTAAGCGTTAACTAGGACGTGATTGAATTATTATTATTTGTTCCCTACTGCAATGCGATTTGTTTGTCACAGCTATTACACAGAAATACTTATACTTATATTTCTAACTTCAGTTTGTAGTTTGGGCTAGATGTTTGCAGTTCCCTTGGAAGAAGAACTACACTGTACCTAAGTACAATCTGGTACTTAAATTCAACAATATTAACAATAATTGATTCAAACTTTCGTTTCTATGAAAAAAGCGAGATTCTATTTGAAATAATGACTTTGTATTACATCGCTATATATTGCTGCAATCAAACTCTGAAGTAAATTTGTACAAAACTATTTAAAGTTGAAAAGAAGACACCAAGTAATCAGCCATACCGTCCATCCACCAGTATCAAGATCATTATCACATTAAGCCTCAAACGGTTCCGGATGGCCATCTGGTTTAATAAGGTACACTCCAGATGTATTGTGGGTAGAGGAACATGCATTCGATACTTCTTTGCAATCTCTCGGATACGCAGGTTGTTGAAAAACAAAGTATGAAGAACCTGGATGGAAAGTAAGCAAAGTTATCATTTATTGTGACTGAAAAATCATTTTAGCTAACAAAAAAATCGCCTAAGATGCTTTATCTCAATTTTTTCTTTCCACCCAGGGGTTAAATGGGTACATGTGAGGTAACTTGTCATTAGGCGCAATATATAGCTGCAGCTGTCTGGTTGGATTGTCTCTGGGCCAGGATATCATTGAACAGGGATAATATAACGTCTGTACAGCTCTTTGAAACCTATCGCTGTTTAAAAGCGCTACATGAACCGAATGTTATTAATATTATTATTTTTACTATAAGACTTTTTAGTTAATTGTAAGAGAACTGGTTTTGTTACTAAGCGAATTAAGGCAATACATCAGTTTAAATATCAACTATTACTCAACTACCATATAGTCGAAGATATCACGACTAACATCTAATGAGGTAATCATTATTGAATTCTCAGATGTAACTGTTTTGAAGCATTATATGTGATTAGTTTTCAGCCTGCAATGGAAATTCAAAGACCAAGTAACATGAATTTCTTTTTAACCAAGCTTCCGTAGTTATCAATCATATCCAAGTGAAATCAAAAGACTTACGAAAACAGGCAAATCCCTTTTGTTTAATGTACCTGAGAAAATATCGATGTGGGACGTAGGATAAAAAAAGATCGAAAGTATACTACTCAGTGGAAATCAACCTCGAAATAGATATTCGGAAAAAGTAACACGATTGAAAAACAAAACGTCAAGAGCGACCATTACAAAGCTAACATTTCCAGCCACTCAAGTTGCCCAACTGAGGTGTTAACGTTTACAATACATAAGTGATATAACTTACAGAGGTTACTTCTTATTATAAGATAAATCATATGATATAAATAATACACCTACCTGAAGATCTTCCCTCGGCACTGACGATTATCTGTGTAATAAAATATATTGACTGAATACATTACAAGATATACAGAGTATTGCAGTCAACGGAAAGTAGGACAGATTAAATCTAATGTTCATCAGTTTGAGAGAAAGAACTTTTCGCAAACTGGTCCAAAATATGTTAGTTTAAGAATAAAGTCGATTTTTACTTTGGTAAATTCTCTGGATCACCACTTACAATGATGTTTTTCTTTTGTCTATATTTCATATCGAAAGCACAGGTCAATGATCACTTAGAGAGTACAACTTTCTTCAAGGAAACATTATAGTACTGGCATTTTTCCGGTTTTACAGCCACTCTGGCCCATGATACGTACGTGAAGAACAAAGGCAATAGCTGGCTGCTTCCCTAAACAGCTGTGTTGCAATTGCCTAATGCAGACATATGTTCTTTGTTCAAGTTATATTTTGACATTAAAACATTCTTTTGAAAAGTGTCATTTTATTTGTAAGGTAAGTTCATATCCATAGATGTGTATATCTTACTAACTAAACAATTGTAGCAGCGCTGCAGAAGCTCAGCTAAGCCTCTATTTGAAATCATATTTCTAGTGTTGTGCCGATATTGCCAATATCGGTCCTGGCCGATATCCGATATTTCAATCTCAATATCGGCCCCATACCGAAACCTACAATTTCTAAACAGACATAATGAATGTCAAATCGCACTTTAAGTCATACTTTAATACATAAAGTATCAGAAATATAATCGCCTATCGTAAAATATTATATTGCACAACTCATAAACAGTAACCACTTGACAATTCCTTTGTGCCTATTCTATAACATTAGCCCTAACCTCTTTTTAACTGAATGATCATAGTCCCCATCAAGATGGCAACCGTTTGCTAGCATTTTATTCTTGGAAAAACATAAGTTCATTCTTCCTGTTACTTCTGTTGAACGATTCGTTACTCTGTTTGACCCACTACGCTAAAAATTTAAGCTGCAAGTCTTATACAAAATGTCGTCACATAGAGCCACGAATTTCTTAGCAAAATATGACATCGAGTTATGAATAAAACTGACTTCATGAAGAAAAGACATGAGCGTATCCTAGCTAAGAATTTTCACTACTCTTAGTAATTAACAGAACCAAAACCACAATAGTTTCTTTATTTTTTTTAACTTCCGTAAAAAGTATATTCTACCATTTGCCGGCTATACTGACAACTAAGCTTAGCCAAAATTAGCATTAATCGTTAACCAACCGAAAACAAATTGTGATATACAAACTTGATTCTCAATATACAATCTTTTCAACAGTTATGTTCTAACAAAATGCATCCATGATACTCCTTGCAGCTTCTTAAAAGATACACAATTTTTGGAATGATTCAGTAGGGGGTGTCCAGGTGTTATAAATGTTATTCTCAGCTGAGGACTCAGATGCACTGTGCAAGTTAGTGTGATAAGCTACTACTGTATTTATATACATAAAGTCACATAGACTTGTAAAATTTACTTCAAAGCGCTACAAAGACTGCTAAATACGTAGCGTTAGGTAGCCTGACTGGTAGGCTTACAGATTATTATATCATTAGAGCGGTAAATATTTTCAGAACTTGCGCCGTGCTAGTTTGACCAGCTAGAAAAGTTTCATAAATCACAGCAATAAACATGAAGTGGCTTTGTTGTGGGGAAAGACGAAGCAAATGATCAATATCGATTTGCCGTTATTGGCAATGAGGCTAAATTCTACCGATACAAATATGCAGCCGATATTGCAAATATCGGCTGATTCCGATATCAGAAACGATTATCGGCGCAACATTAGTTTTAATTGGCACTAAAGATCAGTTTATCCATTTTTGTTTGTTTGAAAGATATGTCATAGGCAGGATAACGATGTCAATTCCTTTCCTCCTATCCCTTATTTTTCTTGCCTTATGCTCCTTCTTATAGCATACATAGTTCTTTATAATGATGGAAAGCTGAATTTCTTCAAAGTGGAAACACTGTCACGAGCTTACTATGTACAATAGATTGTTGTACTTATTGCTAGGAATAAACTATGCTTCATTGCAAGACAAAGAACCAACAGCATTGCACTTTGTAGTTTATGTTCATGCAGTGATAGAACGAAAACGTAAAAAAAAATATTTATATTCCTCTGATAAACCTGGTAAATGTTGTGGATATCACGTTTGAACTATGCTGACCCAAAATTGCTCACGAAAATTGTTCACATACCATAATATAACGACCTTAAACTTCTTACAATCGACGAAGCACAGCAAAATGATTAAGAGCAGAAATCGGAATTGGCTCCAACAATATAAGTCATTCTCACACGTATTACACACACACAAACTGTGAAAAGGGTCAAATTGGAAATCTGTTGTCCTTTTACAGAGAATAACATCGAACTAGATTGGACTTGATCAAGTCTCCCACTGGCGGAATTATATCCCACAATGACGGGAAGTTAAGATGGAAGACATTTGGCTACTCACATCAAAACGCATGCTGGTCATGCATACTGAAATATTGCGAAACAAATAACATGATCATTGCATTTGATTGTGGCCCATATTTCATTATAAGTGAAATCTTTACAGAAGCCCCTGTTTTGAACCCTCACATGACGACAAAAATATTCTTCCTGTACATGTTTGGTTCACCGCCATTCAAACTCTTATCTACCATGCAAAATGTAAAACAACCTTAGTAACGCTACCTCGACAAATCTACGTGGTACAGTAAGAAGAATCGACGTTTAGCATTAAAATTGTATCTTTTATAACATGATAATCCTGATGATGATAAAAATTGCAAGAAATAAAGAATGTCAACAGAAAGGACAAAATAAAAAGAGGAAGTTAAGGAAGACACGAGGAATTTAATCTTCTTTTCTTTCAGACCAAGTCATTCATGACCAAAATTCCATAACGTGATATTGCTCTGCCATAGTGGATAAGATTTGAACATATACTCGGCTTTAAATTTGTAAAAGTATGAAAGATCGGAAGCAGCTTAAACAAACACATGTATTTGTGTTTGTTAATTCCAAATAGTAATGACATAGACATGTTAGAACAGCCGAGCATATGACAGTTCACATTTTATGAATTGACGATGTTATCTGTCAAGACAAAAACATATTGTAGAGCATCCCCAGTAGTGAATTTATACAATTCTCTAAATAAACCAGAGAACAATCTTTAGATCAATATGAATAATAGAAGAATATGGCTCTGGATACAGAAAATAGTATCACACTACCTAAAGTCATGAAAAAAATTAAAATCTACATTTTATACTTTGCTGTTGCCAACAGAGTAAAGTGCACGGTATAATACTATCTCCACAAAAAGATTGATGCGGTCAAGGCGATTTGTTTGGGATATAGCCAAAGTTTTGTTGTCGTCGATAATGTTATTCAGGAAGCACAGACGGTGTTCGACGTCATTGTTTTATCTGTATGAAAAATTGTGTTTATTAACCAAACGCTGAGTATGTTTGTTCCTTTGAATACAGTGCTCGTTCGAACGATAACCACAAATTATGATATAAAGGAATTTAATTAGATATCCTTCAACATATAAAGCGAATTATTACCATACAGTGAGTAATGATAAATGTTATGATTATAATACTTTCTAGTTTTTGCAACGTGTTAGAAAAAGAGACCTTTAAATACAGTGTAATGTATTTTATGTTGTTTAATTTCTAAAAGTCTATCATCGATGGTTTTGTTAAGTATAGGGAGAGTTTCCTTTGTATACTGAATTATATTACATGTTACGAAACGTTACGTTTTGTACTTCACCGAATAGCCACATCAGAAAGGGAGGGTGTAAGTCCACTGATTGAGGGCAGCGAAGAGCGAGAGTATGGGTGGGGAGCGGTGACTACTTCCATCGCATACATATTATAGATTGAGTACATTTTCAGTGGTCCTATTATAAGTAGTCTGGTCATTAAGTATGAAAGACGACATGCATGAGAATATCTTCGCGTTGGTTTTACATTTAATTACTGTATTCAAATTGAGACTATTAAACGTTACAAGAACGTTTACATTATCGTCACGACTTAAATGAACACATTGTGTGGAAATCAAAATAAACTACGGTATTTGTGGTTAGAGAATATAACTTAAAGGATCTGAATGATTATCTGTCTTTCTCGTAGTAGTCTTTTTCCAGGTAATACGTTAACACATAATACACTATTTCGCACAGTTTTAGTTAATATACGCAGTAGATATTTAGTTCTTTGCATGGTGAACTAGCCTTAAATATTCCAATATTTGACAGAAAACATCACTTTGGATTGTCATTAGAATGTTGGTGAACTGGATTGTGTCAAAAGTTTTTTTTTTTTTTAATAAAAATGAAATGTAATTTAATTTTGGTGAGAATTTTCTCACTCCAATTATGTTGTATTCCTATTTCTCTGTTTTTTTTACTGTTATAGATTATGTCTTAGTAAATAAAGAAAAAAAGACAAACAAAAACAACAAAGCTATAAATTGAAAAGTATTATTATTTAAAAGACAATCAACTAGAAGAAGAATCATTTTATTTTTTAAAAAGTATAGAAACGTTCTCTGCATCTACACTGAGTTATTCCGCTAGTAATATTAGCCGTTAGTGTTTTTCGTATGATCGGGTGAAATTTTAGATTTGCCTGGCGCACTATGTCCAGAATACAGCTTAAATTTGATGCTATAATGTAACATAACTGATTAAATGGGAAAAAATACAACTCCTCCGTGCAATTGTCTGTATATGATAAGGCATTTATGCAGCTTTTTTGTTTGTCTTATTTTTTTGTCTGGATTGATTACACAAAGACTAACGAAACATCTAACTACGATTTTATTTTGAGTATGATTTTATAACGTCCATTCCATTGGAAAGAGACTTTCAATCGTTTCAATCTTCCAATTTATTCAAATTACAGATCGTCTAATAACAGTATCAATTTTAAACAATGTTCTTACAATAATATTAGTTGTAATTATTATCACTAAATCGTTAACGTCGTTGCACATCTTATTATAATAGCGCGACACGTTAATTAGGAATACAGAGTTAATCAAGTCGCACACATTCGACAAATAATGCGATACTTTATAGATGTTTCATTTTAACTCACAAGAATCAAAACTAAAGTAAAAACAGCTTAATGTTCATAAAAGTACGTTAAAAGAAAAGGTATGTTACTTTTTCGTAAATTAATTTATTGAATGCCATATGAGCATATTTGGGGATGTGCACATTTTCTGTCACTGTTTTAGTCAGCTAACGATGTATAAAAATATCTCAATTAAAGTTTCCCATTCAGAATCAAAATCTTATTTTTTTTCCTTGTAATTTCCATCTTATTTTGGCATTGTAATACGACATTAAGTCTGATTCGCTATCATGGAGTTACCTTTGGTCAAGTTATATTACTTCTCGAAATAATCATTAAGGAAATCAGCCTCATTTAACTGTCACTTTAAAAAAAAACTTCGACAGAGTTTTTCTTTACAAACCTTATCATTTCAAATAAAATAAAGGAACATGTCTTACATTTGTTCTGCTCTAATATCCTTCATATTTAAAATAACGGAATATTGGGATTATATTTCTTTGGAATCTCTTACAATATATAGCGTAACTGAATAAAATGAGAAACACAAAAAGAGAAAAAATTAGAAGCTAGCCACTTAAACCGCCGGAGACATTTTCATGATAGCATATCATACCATGCTTTAATGTAAGCAATTTAAAACCAGAACGTACTGCCTGAAAAATAACATTTGTTATTTTTTCTGGCTTTGTAGAAGTATTTTATCTTTGATAATTCGTTCTGCGATAAATCCGTCTAACCTAAGTTTTCTATTTTCAGCATTAATTTAAGTTTCCATAAATTAGTTTTAAATTAGATTGACGTGTACCCCAGTTGGATTTATTGTTATTGAACTTTGTTTCCTTGAATAATATGATATTTTCAAAATACATTTCAAAGTACCTTTATTTTTGTTGAAGACTGTTTTTTCAAACTTTGGCACACATATAACGATATCTATTAAAGAGATCTCTATGAGCATGTAAAGGGAGTAAATATTTAGGTGCTCTTTAGAAATTTATATGTGAAACTTTCGTGTTTGGAGGATAGTTCAAACAATATAATCAAACGTACAACTGAGCATTTCTTCTAATTTGATTAAACCTGAACAACAGTTTAAAGTTATAGATTTCTAATTTAAAGGATGTACCTTGTCATTATAGTATTGTTCACTGTAGTTACCCAATTAAGCATCTTTGTGATTGGATTATCACATAGAAATTGTTTTGTTTTAGATTAGTTAACGCATATGTTGCGTTAATGTATTCATCAGGATAACTCGGACAAAGACGAGCAATAAAATGTCTGTTCGGAAATCATATCAAAATAACAGAGCTGACAAAGGAAGTTGCCTTTACGCAGATGAAAACCAAATTATTCGTATGTAGTTTATATCGAAAAATAAAAGCAAGGCATTATAACAAATATAAGGAAAACATTGAAAACATTTAACTCTACAAAGCTTATCGAATATCGCTCTGTTTCAAAAGGGAATCTCATGATTGGATTTTTAACAAGAAGAACTTTTTTTTTAAAGTTATTGTATATTGTTTTAATAATCGCTGAAATAAATTAATTTCTTGTTTTTAGTTATCGAACTCGTAGCCAATATTATGGAGTATACATTTATGAGCTAGAATGATTTACATTTGAATTTAAGCTCACTAATTTTTTAATATGAATTGAGTGTTGTAACGTGATGGTATGGATCTGTGAAAGGTAGGGTTGGCCATTGAAGGGAAACCTTGTGAACAGATGTGCTGTAAAGGATATGTTGGGAACGATATACTCATAAGTTTGAAAAAAGGATTACTTTTTCCTGGCCTTATCACGAAACTTTATTGACTTTGAAAAATTGGTGTGTAACGAAAACACGTTTGAGATGTATGATTGAGCTTTTCTTCAAAGTATTTTACATGTGAGCAAATTTTAAAGAATACTGTATATAAGCAAAGAAGAATCGATTAGAGCTAATCTTTTGTTTTTATTCCAATATATGTGGTTAAATTAAAAGACGTTTCGTCATTTTTATCGACACACTGCTGTCTTTTCGCGAAGTTAAAATTTCTGAGTATTTCTAGTTGAAGGCCTTCTAACTGTAGTTTATCTTGATCTTTTATCGATATTTTCCTATTATTTCGAAGACGCTAACTCTTCACTTTGTCATATAATTTAATATTAACAGAGTTAGCTCAACAACACATTGATGCGACTTATGTTATGTTTTTCGAAACAGAAAATAATTCAATGGAGTAAAATATAAAATATATTAAACAATAGAAAGACTTACCATTTCTGTTCCAAACGAGTTCCAAATCGTCAAAACAGTCAAACAAACTTTGAAACAATTCTCCATGATTTCGAGTTTGTATAAATGACATGCAAAAATATATTCGATGAAGTGCAAGATGGCAAATGACACAGGGTCTCTATTTAGGGGTTACCAACACCCTATTGAAATGACCGTAGTAGTATGGATGTCCATTAATGCCATCATTTTATTTGAAATATGATTTGGTGAACAGCTTATACAAATGTGCTGCACATCTATAGTATGGCTTGTGTGTAAAGAAGACTATTCGACATGCGCAATCCAATTTAGTATTATTTACAGCTATATATATCTTGAACTTTCAGTCAATAGTCCAATAGGCTTCATTTGCATAATGTTAGATTGTCCTTGTTCCGATAAATACAGCATACCACCTACTGTATGCTTATTGACTATCGTGCCTCTAGTTCCAACGACAGCAACGGTTTTTCAATTCAATCAATGTAAATGTATTTGGTTTTAAACGAATATTAATTACAATGATCACTTTTAATCTACAATACATTTAGTGTGGTTTATGTTAAAGTTATGTAGTTGTGTGCCAAACGACGTCAATGCTAGTAGGAATGTTGATTTACTTGTTCTGGTTAAGCTGCTTTTACCGATATTTTAAGAAACATGTATGAGTAATTATTTTAGCTAAGTTACTTCGCTTTTGGTTGGAAGGCAAAATTAAAGCAGTATCGAAAGGACAGGAAGTGATACTACTAATCAGCACTATATAACATGCATGAACTAGTACAATACATCTTATGTACCGTAAAATTTACGGTATGATCCATTCTACACTATCAATATGTATGTACAAATATCTAATTAGCACAGTTTGGAACATTCGAAGTTGGTCAGTGGTACGCTATATGAACAATACTTCCTTGTTTTATGATGCCTACATCACATCCTGTTTGCGGAATCGAGTATTCTCACATCTGATTGAATAAACATTTCAGCTGTTACACTGGGCTTTGACTAATTTGTTTATAGACTGTAAGAATTACATCAATAATGACTGTAAATTAAAAGGAAAAATATTTTTCATTTATATAAGATATTTAATCAAGGAGCATGTTTTGACCTATGGAATGGTAGGTTTGATATTAGATTTTTTCTTTGATACAAATTTTTAAATGAAATGTATATCTGTTAACCAGCAGAGGCGTAGCTAGAGCTTATTTAGAGGCGTAAAGTTACTTTATAGGCGTAGCTATAAGTGGTTCTTTTAACAGTGGCCCCCATTTCTCAGGGAGCCCTAGGGTTGGCTACCAACTGAGACAACTGTCAGTCATGATTTTGCATGAATAATTATATGAGTACCAGCACGCCCACGCCATTCTATTATTTAGCTAAAAGTGGCGTAGCCAGAGGTAGAGAAAACTCTGTCCCTCCCACACACAAAACATTTTCAGGGACGAAAAATGGGACGGTAAGGAAAATTAACCAAGAAAAATAAATAGCTATCATATATGATATTGGTCCGGTTACTTTATGATACAGCACAACGTTTAGACTGCCTCTCAGAAGGCTTCTCTCGTAAGCTATATGCCCACCAAGCACAGAAATAGGTTTCTATTAACAAATTCACTTCGAGTCAGTTATCGACATTTTTAGACAAAATTCCGTGAGTCGAACGGCACTGGATTGTCGTCTTTAATAAAAGGTCACCGAGAGAGGAGATAAATCCGTATACCTACCCTCATATCCTATTATGTATTTTAAATGTTTTATGTATTCAAAATAAACAAGGCCGTAGACACAGGGACCATGGGAACACGATCCTGACCACCCCCCCCCCCAACCCCGAAAGTTTCTAGCAAATGGTTAACAAATGTTATATCACCCGAACGCTAATGTTTTTAATATATAATGAAAATGATAGCATCATGCTTCACAACACCCTTACCGAGACAAAATTCTCTCAAAGGTGAGGGCACGCTCCTCCCCTTAAGCCCCACCCCTGTCCTAAGATCCCTCCCTAGTACGGACGTCCACCTAAAATTTGAATTGAATTTCGTAACAGAGTGTACAGACTGTAAATGTTCATGCAATTACATATCAGTGCAGGCGTTAAGTTAACCTTAGTAGTTATGCAGTAGTTCACGCACATTCTGTGAACCGTCTGAAATAGTACAGTATTAATTTATCGAAACTTGTTTGTCCAATGCCAACCATGCCAGGCATATAAAATGAACAAAATAGAATTGATACACTTCTCAACAATAGCGATGAATTCCACGTCAGTACTAAATCTTTTAGCTAACCCTTTTCATTATTTCAGGGAAAAAAATACATTTTTATGTAAACCAGTTGCACTTTTCGGATACGTTGGAGGTAGAAATGAAACTGTTAATACAAGTCGACAGTTTGAAATAAAATGTCGTACGTTAAGTTTTTAGCATAATCAGTAGAAATTTGTAAGATAATATAGCCGAAATTTAAAAATAAGTCTTGATACAATACTTCAAAGCTTCGCAATATTCCGCGTACTGCCGGGTGACTATTGTTGCACGAAAAAAGAACCGGATATCTCATTGACGTTGCGCGAAAGGGAAACTAAATATTGGATGTTGTGCCTGGTTTACTCACTCTTCAATATATGAATTCTCGTATTCCTTGACTTTGAATGCCATAACAAATTTTGACAAATAAAGATGGAAACACATTTGGCAATTTCTGTGGGTGAAATTGGATCCAGTATTAAATCCATCATTGTTGTGAAAACAAATAGAAACAAAATATTTCATAATCACAGAGTCGGCACAAATTGCGCCAGTCTGGTCGTCCTCGAATTGAATCTACATTCCCCTTGAAAAAGGAAGGATTTACGACCCTGTACTTACATTAGAAACAACCATATCACACGGTACATATTCGTTTTGCTGGATTAGGAATGGAAGTTGCGCAGAAGAGCTCAGTCAAAAGGTTGGTTTAGAGACCCAATGATTAGAAGTCTCGTTGTAGGTTATTCAATATGCAAGGTGTCAGTGAACTTTCGGCTAATCAAATGACTTCTTCTCTGGAATTTGTTTGGCCATGATAAAAAAATATGTTCAGGTGATGCAGAATTTATTCAGCAGGTGGTTCAAGTCCACCAACAGATAACATTAAGCCACTCACTTTCCAAGAAGAATATCAAACTTTTGAGCACTTAATGTTACTTGATATAGAAAAAAGGTTAATCCTATGATAGAAATTTTGTATGACAATATTATTGGCAAAGCGATCAATGTGTAAATTAGTAAAGGCATCATAATTGACGCACCTTCGTAATTGACGCATCTTCAAATTTTGCTAAACGATTCAGCAGGCAACAAAGCAGAGTTACATATTTCATGAGTTTGAATCCACTTCAGGTATATGCTGATTAAATTGTGTGTTTTTTTAAAATCTTTTAACATCCTCTCCCAAGTTTTGCACGTATTTTTGGCATTTAGAAATCTTACTTCCTACATATAACCAAAATTAGCTAAACATGAAACTACTACTCCCAGGTACCTAGTCTGTCTTAGTTGAGAGGCTCAATATCGGGGTATAAAATACTTGACACGGCAGACATTTTGTGGTCAAATTCTGCTCACTATACTCTTGAAGGGGCAATGCCAGTACAGAAAAAAACTCTTAATGTACAGTTAGCTTGTTACAACTATGTGACAGCATATGTGTACAATTGGTAAACATTTCATAATTTTTCAACAGCACATACATTAACACTTAAATGAGACAGTGCCCCCCCCCCCTTTTGTAGATAAAGAATAGGAGCTGGCGTTGTTAAAGCTCATTACCAGCTTTGTATGGTTAAAATACAAACAAACCCACTGGTGGGACTATGAGGGTTGGGAGAGGGGCAGATTATGTCTCCTTCCACATTTTCCCAGAACTAGAGCAAATTTTCAAATACACAACTAGAAACCTAAATTTCTCAAGAGGGGTGGGGGCACCCCCTTGTTCCCTCTCTCAGGTTTGCCTCAAAACTAGTACTTGGGTGTGAACTGTTGTTTTCTTAAACTAAGTAATTTTTTGTGTTGTCCTTTTTTTCTAGGAATACATGTGCTGGCTCCCAAAGAGTCTATCTTGTTTAGCACTGTGGGTGAAATAGACAGTTTAATAGCTATTTTTGGTTAATTTGGAATATTCTTGGTGATAGATGTTTAATTTAAAATGTACCTAAGGACCGAAACCCATTTATATGTTAAGTAATGTGTCTGGTAATTTATTTATAAAGCATTAATTGACAGCTGGTAGGTCACTGGACTCCATATACCAGGGAGTGAAGGGCATAGGGTTGGAGGGGGAAGTTGAGACAAAGGCTAAATTATGAATATTCAATGGACCGCCCTTTGTGTTTGATTGGTTTAAGGTGGTCATATTTACAAGAATGATGCGCAAGCTTTTGGAAGGACAAGCTAATGTTGTTAACTATATTGACGATGTGCTTGTTTATACGGAGTCTTGGGAGGAACATTTAATTATTTTGACTTCGGTCTTTGAGAAACTCAGAAATGCGGGTTTAACCGCACGTCCAACCAAATGTTTTGTTGGATACAAGTCGTTGGATATTTTGGGGCATATTGTGGGAGAGGGTGTGGTTAAACCACAAAGTGACAAAATAACCAAAATTCTTGACGCCTCGCGGCCAAGAACTAAAAAGGAAGTTAGGTCATTTATGGGGTTAGCAAATTACTACCGTAAATTTGTGCCAAATTTCGCAGCGTTGGCTGCTCCTCTGACGGACTTAACGAAAGCAGGGGGTCCTAAGGAGGTAACCTGGGAACTTGCTCAGCAACGGGCGTTTGAAACTTTGAAATATCGATTATCTGCGCCGCCGATATTGCATTTGCCTGACCCTCAAAAAATGTTCATTTTGAAAACAGATGCTTCAGACATAGGCATTGGGTCGGTCCTTATGCAATACGAAGGGAATCAGTGCTTCCCAGTCTATTATGCAAGTCGCAAGTTACTCCCACGTGAACGAAATTATGCCGTGATTGAGCGCGAGTGTTTGGCTCTTGTGTGGGCCATTGCGAAATTTCACATTTACTTGTATGGCAAGGAATTTGTTCTTGAAACCGATCACCATCCTTTGGCTTATATCTCAACAAATAAAGTAAATAACAGAAGAGTTATGAGATGGGCTTTGAGTTTGCAACCGTATAGGTATATTATACTTGCTGTGAAGGGTAGTGATAATGTCGCAGCAGATTTTTTGAGTAGATGTGTTAAGGAGGAATAGGTGTGTAAGAGAAAAGACTTCTCTGTAATTGCGTGTAATTTGTAAATAAGCTTTACGAAATTTAAGATTAAGATATCTGTTAGAACCCTCAGTAAATTTCTTGAGAAGGGGGATGTGTCACGTAAGTGGATGCAAAATTCCTGGTGTTGATATGCTTCACTGTGTGCATTGGAGCACCTGTGTCGCATATAAAGAGTAACTAAATTCCGGGTTTCTCGGCTCCTTATTGTTGGTATGTTTCACCGAGAGATATCGGAATACCTGGGCTTACAAATTGTAAGAGCCGTTACGTAATATTAGATTCGTGTTTTTTTGCAAAGCTGATGTTAGGGTGGGGTACAGGAAAGTTAGTTGCATTTCATCTGGTAACGATATCAGGTCGGGCAGAGAGGTAGTTTCTCCGTTATTGAGAACGGGAGTTAGCATATTCATAAAAACGCAATGAGGTCTTAAATTGTGTTAGTATAATATTGTCACTGAGGACAATTTTGCGTATACTTGTTATTGAGAACAAGCCGCTACAATACCGTATATTCTCGACGCACGTGCTTTATTCGGTTAATGTGACAAGCGGAGTTTGCTGTATAGTAAACCAGATTACGGGCAGGCGACCCCCAATAATCTGGTTTCATTTTTGGTGACTCCAAAACTAACTGCCTGGGGTCACGGGGGTATTCTTCCGTGCCAATAGATGTGGTCTGGTCCGCACTTTTAAGACGCCGGATACAGGTATCCTACATTTGACACGTGCCAAAAGCCGAATGGTTTGACTCCGCCTATAGCGACTACCTTGTGGGCGGTGATCTTCTGAAGTCTGTCATAAAGCGTACTATAGCAGTGTCAGTTAGCAAAAAGGGGGTAGGATTCACTGGATAAGTATCCAAGGGGGTGTAGTTATTTTCATATATGCATTTCTTTTATATTTTCTTTTACCAATAATCATTAAAATATCTCGTGCTAATAATTCCATGAGAAATAAAAGCAGGGTGTTCGCGTGGTTTCTTGATTATCAATTGAGTGTTACTTTCTAGAAAGGGACACTATGTGTCACTTGTGATAGTTGCCTTGAACGATTATTATAGAATGTATTCTTATTATTTTGGGATGTATTCTTATTATTATCATGGGATGTGGGATGGAATGAATAGGGTATGAAGGTAGTTTGACAAAGTTAAGAATAGTTACTGGAGCTGAGTTGCTTATAGGTAGAGTAGAAGAGAGAAAGGATTAAGTTTGAGATGGTTGGGCACGAGATCGTAATTATTTTCTAAAACTAACTTCACCAGTATTAGAATAGAGGACAAGTATACAATTAATTTAAAGTTAAGTGGACACTTGAAGCGTTTTTATAGATGTTTTGTGAATACATGGAGCTTGTTCTTTTAGTGGATATTTTATTTTAGTAAACACCTGGAACTGTTTTACATGGAGATTTTATATTCAATAAAAGTTTATCACCCGAAGTTGTAGCCATGGAGGCAGACCTACATTTCATCCTGTTCTAATATCTGGCAACCATACTATTTGTTGTGCTAATTTTCTGTTGTGATGGAACTATAAATCCCCTCTTTAATTCTACGTCCTTGTTTGGCACCTTACGTGAAGCCCTGCGACGACCCAACCCCAGTGATGAACCGCCCCTTCTAGAGACCGAGACGCTCCAATGAGGTTATTTTCCCCGAGTAGCGAGCTACCCAGAGAGCCACCCTACTCCAGAGACGTCCCCATATAAGGGAACCGCCCTCGAGGTTTCCTAATGAGACAACTTCATTTTCAATTACGTTAGGTCTACTCGCGCCGCTATTTTGTTTTTATTTCGTTGGGATCGATAAGTATTTTATTTTCCAAAAAGTTCAGTGGAGTCGTTACAAGATGAAAGAGCTCCAAAATATGTAAGTTTACACCCCTGAATATAATTTTACATTTTACTTTAAGTTCAAGTAACCCCTTTGAGTTTAATGCAACGTCCATGTGCATAGTAACATTTCTATTTCAAACCAAGTTGTATCGTCCAGAATAAAGGATACAAAAGTATTGATTTGGTTAATGATTGACAGTAAAATTACATGGTATATGAAGCTGGTAACAAAAATTTACGATATTAATATAAAACTAATCAAACTCTTCGCGATAACTAATAACGGCATTATAATTAGTTTGATACTCAGAGCTTAGAGGGTCTATTAACAAATTATGTATGTATAGTTTTAATTAAATGTCACTCAATTTGTCAAAAATCAAGTCTTTGGATTGCTTATCAAAATGGGGTTTATTATCATTTTTTTCAGAAACTCAGGCGATCTTAAGAATACATTTGGCAAACATTTCTTTTTAAAGGGAGTTTTATCGTCCAGAGTAAAGGATTAATTACAATGATAAAGGCGGTTAATTATTGCAACGGTAAATATTCCATAGTTTATGAAGCTGGTAACAAAGATTTCCATCTTTATGAAAAAAGGTAATCAAATATCACGAAAACTAAAACGGTATTAGGCCTACTTAGAGATTAGACCGGCTATTATGAAGATTAATATACCAAGGTTACAATACTGGTTGTGGGGAGGCTGACAAATATTTGGAAGCTTAAAGCAGATAAAGGCAAAATAATGAGTGTTCTTCTTCAATCATGGGTTATGGTATCAAATGGATTATGTCTTTCTTTTCCGTAATGGATGAATTTAGGCAGAATTTCAACAATAAAAATAGTTTTCAAAACCCTAATAACTCGAAGAAAAACATGTTTTGTGTTTTTAATATCATGTAAATAGTACCTTCAGATGAAATTCAGAAATTGCTAATGTATTTTAAACATGATGTCATTTGAGGTTAGAAACTTCTTACGTTTAATCTTGCATCTGAGGAATTGAACTAATGTATTAAATAATACAGTCTTGTAATTGTTATTGTTGAACTTCGGTTAAGTTCTGTTTAAGTTTCTTGGTAAAGTCTTAAAATGATAACAACAAAGCTGGGCTAATAATTTATTATGCAAGTTACGAACATCGGATTAAAAATGATAATGTTATGTAACAGTTACAGACCTAAAGTGTTCTAGCGGTGAGGGGATGGTTGGGGGGGGGGGTGAAAACCATTAATGAAATGATAGAGATTTGTGACATTGACCATCAAATTACATTCGTTACTCATTTTATTTTAATAATGTAATTATCAATAGTGTAGCAATCATTACTCAATGTAATTAGTCAGTTAGATGACGTTATTAATTTATGACTTCCATGAACAGATCAATGCCCAGTGTCTATAGAACAATCGGATCATTTGCTTAATTGGTTTAAATTGTCTCCAATTATCTCTACAAATGACTATTGACTCAATTTGGAAATCTCTATGGAAAACGTTTATTCATTGAAACCAACGGCAGCAATCAATCATTTTCCTAGATATTTAGATGGTGATATGTGTTACTTCTTCAATGTTTGCTTATAGCTTAGGTGCATGGTTGCAGTTACAACGATCGGCAATAACAAGTCCGCCATCAACAGATACATAAACAACAAGTCGGTACTCCACAATAGAACACACCGGCGAAGATTAAGAGGTCATGTTGCCATATAGTTGGAAATAGAGGGCGGATTCACAATATCTGTTTAACCACTAAGAAGAGACCATTAAAGATTACTAAAGCGAGGAAGAGATTGCAATCGAATACATGTATGTCCGTGTAAGCTTATCTTTGGGTGTCATTTATTTCGATTGTGCTAAAGCATTGCGAAATAAACAGGCAGAAATATATATATATATATATATATATATATATATATATACATATACATATACATATACATATACATATACATATATATATATATATATATATATATATATATAAAATCACTAATATATATTTATAGTTGTGCAGCGGAATACTATATGAACAATACTTCCTTATTTATTGTACTACGGCACATCCTGTCTGGGGAATGGATTATTCTCACATCTGATTGTATTACAATGTCAGCTGTTTCATTGGACGAGGAATATGTATGAACTATAATATTTACATCCATACTGTTTATCTTATATACGTGATATTGAAACTTACGAACTGTATTAACAAATTAAAAGGTACATCGTATCATATTTTGCTTTGGCCTAAACCTCTTTTATATTGAACGGCTTAGCTATAGACTGTTCAAGCGCTTCTTGTTACCCTTGCCCGCAGTTCTCAGGTGGTAGTGAGGGTTGGTTCCCAATAGTTTTAGCTAACGGATAACAAATGCCTTACATGTTTTTAAATGATGAGTAAATGAGTGTCAGCATGTCTACAATTAGTATTATTTCACTGACAGCGGCGTAGCCAGAGGTAGGAGGAATGTCGATGCCTCTCATGCACAAAACATAAATAAAATAACAAATTTAAATTATACTCTTTTCAACCATAAAGGTGCAATCCATAGCCGTGCTAGCTAGATCGTCTAGCCTACCTTTGTACATTTATAGACAAATTACGTAAACCAATTTAACTTGTGGGATACTATGCTAATAAGAAGCGGAATGCTTGATAATGTCGAATTTTTGTCATATTAATGTCGTACTTTCATGTGTAGCACAAACAGTAGAAATTTTAAAGTCAAACAAATGAATGAAGCGGATTTGTAAGTATTCCTCAATATTTCTGGGGTGACTATAGTTGGAAAAAATAAATCAGGATATCCCATGTGAGAGGCCTTTTTCAGGAGCGGAACAGAAACTATAACAGTGCTGTTTGGCTGTTTGAAGTACACTATTCTCTGAAATATGAATTCTTCTAGACCTACCCTTTGAATACTGTAGCAGATTTTGATACGTTATTACAATTGCAATAATTGTTTGGTTAGTGTAACAGACCTATCAGAAGTAAAGAAGAAATGCGAGATTTGATAAGATCATTGTCTATTTTACAAATTTAACAAAGGTTGTTATTTAAAATTAAAAGTTTCTCGTCATTTTCTTTTATTACGTCAATATTTAACTATTTATATAAAGTTTTGGCTAAGATAGAGGGCAGCAGATCTGACGAAAGGAAGCAGAAGAGGAAGCAGGGAAAGCTCAAGAGGCTTTAAAACAGTCTTTTTTCTTACCTCATAATGAAAAGTTATCTCATATTTGGAATATTGTTGCAGAATGTTACAATAAATATCTTGTTATCACTCTATGCGCATTTACTTCACACGGTTACAAACAGAAAAAAAAGTCATAACGTTCGTTACAGAATAAATGTTAGGGTTAATCAACGTTTTTCCCCATGTTTATTTTTTTTTTAATTGATTGGTTTGACGTGACTGTATTGTGCAGTCCACACGCTGCATAAGTTCAGTATTTCAAGCATTGTAGTAGACTATTTGTGGTGTCTTAATTCGGTTTCTTTCCACTGTTTGATAAAGGTACTCGATGACGTACGGTAATAGGATTTTATAATTGGCCGGTATTAGATGACTTATTTAGGGATGTTGTAATATATATATATATATTTATATAAATGATACCATATGTTTTGTGAGTAGTTCGACGGCAACCCTGATAATAAATTCATATAAATATATAAGTATATGAAATGTGTCTGTGTGTGTCCTAGAAACCAAGAATCGTTAAGTATCCACTTTCATGAAGTTATTCATTTCCAACCAATTAATAATACTTGCTTGGAGGGAGGGGTTGGTAGCGGGAGGATTGACTACGAAGGAGGCAACACATTAAGGAAAAACAGACAAGTTTAATGTAATGTTTTATTTTTATTTTTTGATGAGACTCATGCAATATTGAATTTTCAAATGATCAAACAACAGTAAGCTGGTTAAATTTATAATTTGATATCAATTTCAATTAATATCTTCTCATTCCCTTAGAAAATTGATTATTTGTCGAATCGTCCCGTTTGTAATTTTTGTTGCATGTTCTTCTTCTTTTTTGTCTGTGGCACGTCTAGCTGTCCGACGCTTGAAAATCTGTATGGAATTTTTTTTTACCTTTCTCAGTAAAAACTGCTCTTTTGGGCAATTTGTTATTTATAATGTGTTATGTCTACACCGGTCGTATTTTCATATCTGTGTATTGCAGGCTGCATCCGTAACCGTTCAAACTATAACTATACCAGAACATGTGCGTTCCTCGAGTAGAGCCGTCGTAGTCTCCGTTGAGATTTGAACCTGTACAAAGACGACAGTAATTGCCATCAGGGTAATAATAGCAATAGTAATCACGACGGCAGTAACTACCATAATAATAGTCATAATGACCGTACCACCAGGCTCCACGATGTCCCTCCGCACAGTCGTAACTACTCGATTTGTCGTTATCCTGGTCTTTTGTACTGAACTGTTTATTGTTGCTATAAAACAAAGCATTATAACCTGCAAACAAACGAGAAAGAGTAAATAAACCCATCAATTTATTTACTTTGAACGAATCCAACATCGGATGCAAGATGGAGGGCAGTGCGTTTTGTCCTACCAATATGAAAACGTCAATTCCGCGATTTTGTTGTTTTCTGTTTTCAATATTTATGATACATAGGTGGGTATTTTGTTTTTGCAATGACGTTTTTATACTCTTTTTTTTGTTCCGTTTGAAAATAAAGTGCCACAACAGAAGTCATATACAGATGGGAAACTACTTAACCAAATACTAGGGTTTGGTTACTAGAGTCGCTAATATCGCTCTTGATTTTATATTTATTTATCGGCATTTGTTTACAATACTATTCATTCATTTATTTATTTGATTGTGATTTTAAATTCACAACTGAGTAGTTTCATACTCTTTCAAAACTTTAGTTATAAATTCCTTGTGTGTCGGTGTTAAATATCATAATTTGTTGAATAATATTATGTTTAATTTAATTTGCATAACCAAATTTTCATTTCTCCCCTTATTAAACCCAGTGCTTATTTTGTGATGTACCAAATAGGCTAACTTGGGCTCTCTTTGAACCTGGACTAGGAGGGTGGGAGAGGGGGGGGGGGCTGTGTGATGTAGCTTCATATATCATTCAAATTAGGAAAACAAGAATACCATCGAAAGATCTAGTCCTGAGTAATCTAACATGTTATTAGTACGTACAAAGTAATAATTGCATTTTGCTGAAAAGCCATCATCAGTGATCGATTGATTAAAATATCTCGAATCTATACAGACGAATAATTGAAAATACATCATTTCTGATTCTTCTGTTTCAATGACCTATGAATGATAAACCCTAGATGACTTTATATATGATTAAATTAAAATAGCGCCTCAATGTTTGCACATATGAGAATCATCGAATATACATACCACTTGAAGTCTCACTGGCAGTAACGAGAAGGCACATGTGACATGCTACCAGGTACTAGTAATATAGTAGTAAACCCTTTGTAAGTTTGAAGTGTTGCGAGTTTGGTAGTCAACAGCGAGCGGTAAGAAATTTGCGTTAAATTTCAGAATACTCATTTAGGTTGGGATAATAGTGATGTTAAGATTTAATTTTCCTGTGTCAGAAATACATATAGCCTGGCTACTATGAGAATATCTACTGTCATAGTTTTATACATTGTTAGGTGCTTGTTACGTGCAAATACGGCCAAGAGACATGTGTTGCCAATGAAATGCGAAACTTATCGCCTCCTTCTTACGTCTATGCACATTGTATACAGCCCTGAAAACCTACGTGCGTTCCAGCTGTAGTTCAAACGCCTGAAAGAAAATAGCAATGTTTGAAATCTAAAATTGCTGTGAACCTTGAACTTATATATCATTTTGCCAGGAATGCGGTAGCTATGAGATCAGGACATTAGTTGTTGCAGAACAAACATTTAAAGAGTACTGCAAGAATTAATTGCTATAGGGGAGCACGTCACATGATCCTCCTTGGTTGGCATGTTTTTTGGTGTTTTTTTGGGCCTTCACGCTTCTCCCAATTGACGTAATCGTTGCAGATTTATGTATGAGTCAATGGTTAGAACATCAACTACTCACCTGTATTTCCACTGTGTGATCCAATTGATAGTCGATACTTGTCGGCCTCGTTATTAATGCTAAAAGTCGAATAAACGGCATATTTCGATGATGAGCCGGAGTCCCTTAGATCAATTCGAAGCTGGTACGTTTTCTGGTTGGTCAGAGAGTGGATATATTTATTACCTAGCCAGTGGTCTTGATTTTTATTACCAAAACCGTTCTTGTAGTCCGACCAACCACGATAAAAGTCAGTAGAGGCACTCGATCGTCGCTGGAAAACCTATGACATGAAGAAAAAGGGTAAGCCAACTGTATAATCTACAAATCCTTAAGAGCATGACATGCAAAGCCATAGATAGTTAACATAGATATGGATATTGTCAGAGTGCGATCATTCGCAAGAGTAATCTGTTTTGAGATTTGTTTCCCCTTATATGGTCAAGTTCATCTGAACGAGATCTGCAGTGCATCATTTTGAGGAGGGTACTAAAGTATAATATGAGGAAGGTAAGGATTTAAATCCTTAATTTATTGCGAAACTCACTGTCCATCCGCCTCCGTTACTTTCCATCTCACAGAAAACCTGAATGCCGCGTGACCAACCATCAGGGTAAATGGTGTAGACACCATCACTGCGTGTACCGGAAACATAAAGCTCGTAGCAATCTTTTGGGATCAATCTGCACGTCTCTCCGTCCCCTTCGTAGTTTGTATTGCAGTAACATTTACGGACACCGTTCCTCTCAGCACAGGTTGCGTGATCACTACACTGGTAACTCGCTTGTATAATCTGGTTGTTTCGGCAAGTTGATTTTTGTGTACATCTCGAATTGACGTAAAAATCGCCAACCTAATTTAAGACATTCAGCGAAAAGAAAAACAAAAACTTATAAATAAATTAGGAATTAGCGGTTGTCACAGTTAAATGTACAGAATTTCAAAGGTGAGTGGCGATTGATAAATCCCCCTCGAATAATATAGGTATGAGTATCAACCTTTATGAAAGTTTTATGAAGTATTTGAAGCCAACTCCGAAGTAGGAGGCGAAAGGATCCGTCATCAAAAAAGTAGCTGCATATATTGCATTCAACGGCTTACCGCGACTAAACATTATGCCTACAAATAGTTCTAACCACAAGACTGTGAATAAAGTATCTATGGATGTTTGTGTCAGTCTTATAAGTGGATGCACACTCGTAGGAGTGGTCTCGTGATTCCCGACTAAAAAAAATACTTCACTTGACTGACAGTTTTGACTGGACTGGAGACAGAAAAATGGGTCAATGCCCCCCCCCAACCACGATGCGCACGCCACTCGATTATCTGTAAATGTAATGATTTTATCGACAAGTATAAATACTAAAGGTTTCATTCTTATTATATGGACAATAATTAAGAACAAAGCATTATAAAATTTCCTGAATAAACCGTACTTACCCCTAATACACTTCCTATGTCAGCAACGAAGCAGTTGTGGGTGCACGTCTCTCCGTCCCCTTGGTAGTTTGAATTGCAGTAACATTTACGGACACCGTTCCTCTCAGCACAGGTTGCGTGATCACTACACTGGTAACTCGCTTGTATAATCTGGTTGTTTCGGCAAGTTGATTTTCGTGTACATCTCGAATTGACGTAAAAATCGCCAACCTAATTTAAGACATTCAGCGAAAAGAAAAACAAAAACTTATAAATAAATTAGGAATTTGCGGTTGTCACAGTTAAATGTACAGAATTTCAAAGGTGAGTGGCGATTGATAAATCCCCCTCGAATGATATAGGTATGAGTATGAACCTTTATGAAAGTTTTATGAAGTATTTGAAGCCAACTCCGAAATAGGAGGCGAAAGGATCCGTCATCAAAAAGTAACTGCAAAAATTGCATTCAACGGCTTACCGCGACTATACATTAGGCCTACAGATAGTTCTAACCACAAGACTGTGAATAAAGTATCTATGGATGTTTGTGTCGGGCTTATAAGTGGATGCACACTCGTAGAAGTGGTCTCGTGATTCCCGACTAAACAAAATACTTCACTTGACTGACAGTTTTGACTGGACTGGAGACAGAAAAATGGGTCAATGCCCCCTCCCCCCCCCAACCACGATGCGCACGCCACTCGATTATCTATAAAAGTAATGCTTTTTATCAACAAGTATAAATAATTAAGGTTTCCTTCTTATAATATGGATAATAATTAAGAACAAAGCATTATACAATTTCCTGAATGAACCGTACTAACCCCTAATACACTTCCTATGTCAGCAACGAAGCAGTTGTGGGTGCACGTCTCTCCGTCCCCTTGGTAGTTTGAATTGCAGTAACATTTACGGACACCGTTCCTCTCAGCACAGGTTGCGTGATCACTACACTGGTAACTCGCTTGTATAATCTGGTTGTTTTGGCAAGTTGATTTTCGTGTACATCTTGAATTGACGTAAAAATCACCAACCTGATTTAGGACATTCAGCGAAAAGAAAAACAAAAACTTATAAATAAATTAAGAATTTGCGGTTGTCACAGTTAAATGTACAGAATTTCAAAGGTGACTGGCGATTGATAAATCCCCCTCGAATGATATAGGTATGAGTATGAACCTTTATGAAAGTTTTATGAAGTATTTGAAGCCAACTCCGAAATAGGAGGCAAAAGGATCCGTCATCAAAAAAGTAGCGGCAAAAATTGCATTCAACGGCTTACCGCGACTATACATTAGGCCTACAAATAGTTCTAACCACAAGACTGTGAATAAAGTATCTATGGATGTTTGTGTCGGGCTTATAAGTGGATGCACACTCGAAGAAGTGGTCTCGTGATTCCCGACTAAACGAAATACTTCACTTGACTGACAGTTTTGACTGGACTGGAGACAGAAAAATGGGTCAATGCCCCCCCCCCCCCCAACCACGATGCGCACGCCACTCGATTATCTATAAAAGTAATGCTTTTTATCAACAAGTATAAATAATTAAGGTTTCCTTCTTATAATATGGATAATAATTAAGAACAAAACATTATACAATTTTCTGAATGAACCGTACTGACCCCTAATACACTTCCTATGTCAGCAACGAAGCAGTTGTGGGTGCACGTCTCTCCGTCCCCTTGGTAGTTTGAATTGCAGTAACATTTACGGACACCGTTCCTCTCAGCACAGGTTGCGTGATCACTACACTGGTAACTCGCTTGTATAATCTGGTTGTTTTGGCAAGTTGATTTTCGTGTACATCTTGAATTGACGTAAAAATCACCAACCTGATTTAGGACATTTAGCAAAAAGGAAAAACAAAAACTTATAAATAAATTAGGAATTTGCGGTTGTCACAGTGAAATGTACAGAATTTCAACGGTGAGGTGCGAATGATAAATCCCTCGAATGATCTAGGTATGAGAAGGAACCTTTATGAAAGTTTTATGAAGTATTTGAAGCCAACTCCGAAGTAGGAGGCGAAAGGATCCGTCATCAAAAAAGTAGCTGCAAAAATTGCATTCAACGGCTTACCGCGACTATATATAAGGCCTACAAATAGTTCTAACCACAAGACTGTGAATAAAGTATCTATGGATGTTTGTGTCGGGCTTATAAGTGGATGCACACTCGTAGGAGTGGTCTCGTGATTCCCGACTAAACGAAATACTTCACTTGACTGACAGTTTTGACTGGACTGGAGACAGAAAAATGGGTCAATGCCCCCCCCCCCCAACCACGATGCGCACGCCACTCGATTATCTATAAAAGTAATGCTTTTCATCAACAAGTATAAATAATTAAGGTTTCCTTCTTATAATATGGATAATAATTAAGAACAAAGCATTATACAATTTTCTGAATGAACCGTACTGACCCCTAATACACTTCCTATGTCAGCAACGAAGCAGTTGTGGGTGCACGTCTCTCCGTCCCCTTGGTAGTTTGAATTGCAGTAACATTTACGGACACCGTTCCTCTCAGCACAGGTTGCGTGATCACTACACTGGTAACTCGCTTGTATAATCTGGTTGTTTTGGCAAGTTGATTTTCGTGTACATCTTGAATTGACGTAAAAATCACCAACCTGATTTAGGACATTCAGCAAAAAGGAAAAACAAAAGCTTATAAATAAATTAGGAATTTGCGGTTGTCACAGTGAAATGTACAGAATTTCAAAGGTGAGGTGCGAATGATAAATCCCTCGAATGATCTAGGTATGAGAAGGAACCTTTATGAAAGTTTTATGAAGTATTTGAAGCCAACTCCGAAGTAGGAGGCAAAAGGATCCGTCATCAAAAAAGTAGCTGCATATATTGCATTCAACGGCTTACCGCGACTAAACATTATGCCTACAAATAGTTCTAACCACAAGACTGTGAATAAAGTATCTATGGATGTTTGTGTCGGGCTTATAAGTGGATGCACACTCGTAGGAGTGGTCTCGTGATTCCCGACTAAAAAAAATACTTCACTTGACTGACAGTTTTGACTGGACTGGAGACAGAAAAATGGGTCAATGCCCCCCCCCCCCCCCCCCCCAACCACGATGCGCACGCCACTCGATTATCTGTAAATGTAATGATTTTATCGGCAAGTATAAATAATAAAGGTTTCATTCTTATTATATGGACAATAATTAAGAACAAAGCATGAAAAAATTTCCTGAATAAACCGTACTTACCCCTAATACACTTCCTATGTCAGCAACGAAGCAGTTGTGGGTGCACGTCTCTCCGTCCCCTTGGTAGTTTGGATTGCAGTAACATTTACGGACACCGTTCCTCTCAGCACAGGTTGCGTGATCACTACACTGGTAACTCGCTTGTATAATCTGGTTGTTTCGGCAAGTTGAATTTCGTGTACATCTCGAATTGACGTAAAAATCGCCAACCTAATTTAAGACATTCAGCGAAAAGAAAAACAAAAACTTATAAATAAATTAGGAATTTGCGGTTGTCACAGTTAAATGTACAGAATTTCAAAGGTGAGTGGCGATTGATAAATCCCCCTCGAATGATATAGGTATGAGTATGAACCTTTATGAAAGTTTTATGAAGTATTTGAAGCCAACTCCAAAGTAGGAGGCGAAAGAATCCGCCATAAAAAAAAGTAGCTGCAAAAATTGCATTCAACGGCTTACCGCGACTATACATTAGGCCTACAGATAGTTCTAACCACAAGACTGTGAAAAAAAAGTATCTATGGATGTTTGTGTCAGGCTTATAAGTGGATGCACACTCGTAAGGAGTGGTCTCGTGATTCCCGACTAAACGTAATACCTCCCTCGACTGACAGTTTTGACTGGACTGGAGACAAAAAAATGGGTCAATGGTCCCTCCCCAACCTCGATGCGCACGCCACTGGATTATCTGTAAATGTAATGATTTTATCGACAAATATAAATAATAAAGGTTTATTTTTCATTATATGGACAATGATTTAAAACAAAGCATTATAAAATTTCCTGAATGAACCGTACTTACCCCTAATACACTTCCTATGTCAGCAACGAAGCAGTTGTGGGTGCACGTCTCTCCGTCCCCTTGGTAGTTTGGATTGCAGTAACATTTACGGACACCGTTCCTCTCAGCACAGGTTGCGTGATCACTACACTGGTAACTCGCTTGTATAATCTGGTTGTTTCGGCAAGTTGATTTTCGTGTACATCTTGAACTGACGTAAAAATCGCCTTCCTAATTACACGAAAAAATAAAGTAAATTAATTATGAATTTGCGGTTGTCACAGTGAAATGTACAGGACTTCAACGGTGGGTGGCCATTGCAAACTTCCCCTGAATGATCTAGGTAAGGGTATGGATTTTTATGAAATGTGGTCTTTGAAGCCAACTCCGATGTAGGAGTCCGCGTGGTTCGCCCTGAAAAGGTAGCCGTCAAATGTTGCATTAAAACGGCCTATGCGACGAAACATTAGGCCTACAATTGGTTATCACCGCAAAACTATCGATAGTAGTATCCATGCATTTTTGTGTAAGGTTTATAAGGGAATGACATCTGAAGGAGTAGTCTTGTGCTTCCTGACTAAATATAAGTAGAATATTTGCTTCTTATTATGTGGAAAAAGTCATTTAGAGCAAAGCACTTAAAATGGAAGAACCGTACTGACCATTAATACACCTCCTTTGTCAGCAACGAAGCAGTTACATTGGTTCAGAGGGATGCATTGTTCTTGCTGTCTCAGATAATCACCGACGCAGACACATTGCTCTGTTTCGCTTCGAGAGGTAGCCGAGATGCAAGTATTAGGGTCGTCACAAGTCCTCTCACATGTCTCATTGCTAAATATCTCATTAGCTGGACACCATTCAGGGATTGTTTCTAGAGAACAGAAAAGAAAAAAATGAAAATAATAGTAACCTGATACAGTCACGACAAATATGACATGTAGCATAAAATAGTTTGTCGTGGTTGTCAGAAGGTTAAAGGAAAGGAACATACACTCAGAAGCTGCTCGAATAAATGTAGAACATTTTAAATAGGTAGTGGCCCTTCCTTAGTCACATAAATGTTAATATTTATTCTGATAACGAGATAAAACACCATCATTTGTTGTGCAATTAGTCTGAAACCAGGTAGTCATGGCTTGTATCTGTTTCAGAGTTCTCTAGGTGTAAGTTTACTGCTTTCTGACAATAATGGTAATTAATAACAACATCAAAATTCTTTCGTTGGTTGTTCTGATCAAACTGGGAGACGAACCTGGTTTAATTGTAAACGTTATGTTGTACTAACGTTAGGAACGGTTCCTTGTTCAGAGCCATGGTCGGTGTTGAGTACGAAGCAGTCTTGTAGTGAGTGCGTAATCACACTTTAGCTAATGGAGGCATTTTGGAATTCTAGTATGGATACTAATGCAAGATTAAGTGTTTGAACTCGCACTAGAAGCTTGTACTTGCACTCATATCATATCATATTCTAATTGCTACGATATGTATTGTAGCGCCGTTGTACTCGCTGATATACTATACGTATACTCGTACTATATATATTGTAGTAGTTTATTCAAAACATATTTGACATGCCAAATTTACTTCCAAAAGATCCTTTCGTTTTCAGAATAAACCTTTCATTTTCTGCAGGTTTACGTTTGACATTTAATAAATGATCACGATTTTTATGATTTTTTGGCTTTATATTTAATAATGTTTAAGAAACTTACCATCTGATCTTTCGAATGTTCCTAAACTAGATATATAATAATCCCCCCATTCATCTGAGATACGAAACTCGTCGTATGTTACATAGTAAGTTTCTCCAGCAACGTTCTCAAAGTCCATTCGCAGTTGGTATCGCTTTTGATTTGTTAAGACGGCAATTTTCTCATTTCCGATCCAAAACTCACTCCCTAGAAAGCCAAAGCCATTTCTGAAGTCTTTCCAACTTCTACTAAAATTTACAGAATCCGATCTTCGTCGCTGTAATACCTTCAAAGAATATTTAAGAAGTTAACTAGGACGTGATTGAATTATTATTATTTGTTTCCTACTGCAATGCGATTTGTTGCTAACAACTATTGCACAGAAATACTTATACTTATATTTCTAACTTCAGTTTGTAGTTTGGGCTAGATGTTTACAGTTTCCTTGAAAGAAGAACTACACTGTACCTAAGAACAATCTGGTACTTAAATTCCACAATATTAAAAATAATTTTCGTTTCGATAAAAAAGCGAGATTCTATTTGAAATAAAGACTTTGTATTACATCGCTATATATTGCTGCAATCAAAATCTGAAGTAAATTGGTACAAAACTATTTCAAGTTGAAAAGAAGACATCAAGTAATCAGCCATACCGTCCATCCACCAGTATCAAGATCATTGTTACAGTAAGCCTCAAACGGTTCCGGATAGCCATCTGGTTTAATAAGGTACACTCCAGATGTATTGTGGGTAGAGGAACATGCATTCGATACTTCTTTGCAATCTTTCGGATACGCAGGTTGTTGAAAAACAAAGTATGAAGAACCTGGATGGAAAGTAAAACAAAGTTAACATTTTATTGTGACTGAAAAATAATTTCAGCTAACGAAAATATCGCCTAAGATGCTTTATCTCAATTGCCTCTCTCCACCCAGGGGTTAAATGGGTACATGTCAGGTAACTTGTCATTGGGCGCAGTATATAACTGCAGCCGTCTGGAGAGATTGTCTCTGGGACAGGTTATTATTGAACAGGGGAAATATAACGTCTGTAAAGCTCTTTGAAACCTATCGCTGTTTAAAAGCGCTACATGAATCGAATATTATTATTAATATTTTTTACTATAAAACTTTTTAGCTAATTGTAAGAGAACTGGTTTCGTTACTAAGCGAGTTAAGGCAATACATCAGTTTAAATATCAACTATTACTCAACTACCATATAGTCGAATATATCACGACTAAAGTTAAATGAAGTAATCGTTATTGAATTCTCAGATGTAACTGATTTGAAGCATTATATGTGATTAGTTTTCAGCATGCAATGGAAATTCAAAGACCAAGTAACATGATTTCTTTGTAACCAAGCTTCCGTAGTTATCAATCATATCCAAGTGAGATCAAAAGACTCACGAAATCAGGAAAAGCCCTTTTGCTTAAAGTACCTGAGAAAATATCGTAGGATATAAAAAGATCGAAAGTATACTACTCAGAGGAAATGAACCTCGAAATAGATATTCGGAAAAAGTGACACGATTGAAAAACGAAACGTCAAGAGCGACCATTAAAAAGCTAACATTTCCAGCCATTCAAGTTGTCCAACTGAGGTGTTAACGTTTACATGACATAAGTTATATACCTTACAGAGGTTACTTGTTATAATAAGAAAAATCATATGATATAAATAAAACACCTACCTGAAGATCTTCCCTCGGCACTGACAATTATCTGTGTAATGAAAGACATTTACTGAATACATTACAAGACATACAGAGTATTGCAGTCAACATAAAGCAGAATCAGATTAAATCTTATGTTAATAAAACCAGTTTGAGGGAAAGAAAGAACCTTTCGCAAACTGGTCTCAATATGTTAGTTTAACAGTAAAGTCGATTTATACTTTGATAAAGTCTCCGGATAACCACTTACAATGATGTTTTTCTTTTGTCTATATACCATGTCTGATTTACAGGGCAATGATCACTTACAGGGTAGAACTTTCTTCCAGGAAACATTAGATTACTGGCATTTTCCGGTTTTACAGCTACTATGGCTCATGATACGTACGTGAAGGACAAAGGCAATAGCCGGCTGCTTCCTTTAAACAGCTTTGTTGCTTAATGCAGACAGATGTTCTTTGTTCAAGTCATATTTTGACCTTAGAACATTTCAAACATGGGTTGTAACACATTTGTGTTCCACAGTCCTTAATAACACGTAGGGATCTTTAACATTTTCCCAGCTATTCTTGTTGGACGGAGATTAACGTGTCTTGATACTTACCGTGCACAATGAAACTCTGAGTTTTTAATGGTGTCATTTTACTTGTAAGGTAAGTTCATAGCCATAGATTTGTATATCTTGCTAACTAAACAATTGCAGCAGCGCTACAGAAGCTCAGCTAAGCTTCTATTTGAAATCATTATGTCTAGTGTTGTGCTGATATCGCCAATATCGGACCTGGCCGATATCCGATTTCTTCAATCTCAAAATCGGCCCCATACCGTTACCGATATTTTTCAACAGCCAGTATGAATGTCAAATCGCACTTTAAGTCATATTTTAATACATAAAGAATCAGAATTATCATCGGCTATCGTAAAATAGTATATTGCACAGCACACAAACAGTAACCACTTGATAATTCCTTTGTTTGACCCACTACGTTCAAAACTTAAGCTGCAAGTCTTATACAAATTGTTGTCACATAGAGCCACGACATTCTTAGCAAAGAATGTTAAAAGATGACAACAAGTTATGAATAAAACTGACTTCATATAGAAAAGACATTAGCGAATCCTGGCTAAGAACTTTTACTACTCTTAGTGATTAACAGAACCAAAACCATGATATTTTCTTTATTTTTTTTTTAACTTCCGTAAAAAATATATCCTACCATTTGCCGGTTATGCTGACAACTAAGCCTAGCCAAAATTAGCAAGTGCCTCGTCCTTGAATTATTCGACAAATTGTTTCAAACAAAACTCTCAAAATACAATCTTTTCAACAGTCATTTATGTTTTAACAAAATGCATCCATGATACTCATTGCAGCTTTTTAAAAGATACACAATTTTTGGAATGATTCAGTAGGGGGTGTCCACGTGTTATAAATTGTATTCTCAGCTGAGGACTAGAAGCACTGTGAAAGTTAGTGTGATAAGCCACTACTGTAGTTATATACATATAGTCACATAGACTTGTGAAATTTACTTTAAAGCGCTACAAAGACTGGTATGTACGTAACGTTAAGTGGCTTGACTGGTCTGCTTACAGATTGTTATATCATTAGATCGGTAAATATTTTTTTTAGAACATTTCGTCATGTATGTTTGACCAGCTAGAACAGAATAATAAATCATCGCAAGAAACAAGAAGTGGCTTTGTTGTGGGAAAAAAGAGCAGAAATTGGAATTGGCTCCAACAATATAGGTCATTCTCACACGGATTACACACACAAACTGTGAAAAGGGTCAAATTGGAAATATGTAGTCCTTTTACAGAGAATAACATCGAACAATTGGATTTGATCGAGTATCCCACGGGTGGAATTTGTCCCACAATGACGGGAAATTAAAATGGAAGACATTTTGCTACTCTCATTAAAACGCATGCTGTTCATGAATACTAAAAGGTTGAAAAACAAATAACATGATCATGGCATATGATTGTGGCCCACATTTCATTATAACTTAAGTCTTTACAGAAGCCCCTGATTTGAGTCCTCACATGACGACAAAAATATTCTTCGTGTACAATTTTGGTTCACCGCCATTCAAACTTATACCTACAATGCAAAATGGTAGAAGTACGTTATGGCACAGCAAATGTAAGACAACCTTAGTAAGGCTACCTCAACAAATCTACGTGGTAAGAAGAATAGACTTTTAGCAATTTAATTGTATCTGTTATAACATGTTGAGCATGATGATGATACAAATTGCAAGAGATAAAGAATGTCTACAGAAAGGACAATATAAAAAGAAGAAGTTAAGGAAGAATGAAGGAATTTAATCTCTTTTCCTTTAGACCAAGTCATTCATGACCAAAATTCCATAGCATGATATTGTTCTGCCATAGGGGGAAAGAATTGAACCAATACTCGGCTTAAAATTTGTAAAAGTATAGAGGATCGGAAGCAGCTTAAACACATATATTTGGGATATAGCCAAAGTCTTTTTTGTCCTCGAGAATGTTATTCAGGAAGCACAGACGGTGTGCGACGTTATTGTTGTATCTGTATAAAACATTGTGTTTATTGTCACCGTATGCTGAGTATCACATGCCGATTGTTCCCTTGAATATAATGGAGGAATATAACTCGATATCCTTCAACATATAAAGCGAATTTTTACCATACATTGAGTAGTGATAGATGTTATGATAATACTTTCTAGTTTTTGCAACGTGTTAGAAAAGAGACCTTTAAATACAGCGTCATGTATTTTATGTCGTTTAATTTGTAAAAGTCTATCGATGTTTGTAAAGTACAGGGAGAGTTTCCTTTGTATATTGAATTATATTACATGTTACTGTACACGATATAAGAAATGTTAAGTTTTATACTACACCAAACAGCCCTATCACGAAGGGAGGGTGTGAGTCGGGTAGGAGGGAGTGATTGAGGGCAGCGAAGAGGGAGAGTATGTGGGTGGGGATCGGTGACTACTCCCATCGCATACATGTTGTAGATGGAGTACATTTTCAGAGAATATATTCGCGTTGGTTTTACATTTAATTACTGTATTCAAATTGAGACTAATAAACGTTACAAGAACGTTTACATGATCGCCACGACTTTATGGAACACCTTGTGTGGAAATCAAAATAAACTACGGTATTTGTGGTTAGAGAATTACAATATAACTTAAAGGATCTGAATGAATATCTGTCTTTCTCGTAGTAGTCTATTTCCAGGTTATACGTTAACACATAATACACTATTTCGCACAGTTTTAGTTAATATATGCAGTAGATATTTAGTTCTTTACATGGTGAACTAGCCTTAAATATTCCAATATTTGACAGAAAACATCACTTTGGATTGTCATTAGAATGTTGGTGAACTGGATTGTCAAAAGGTTTTTTTTTAATAAAATAAAATGTAACTTACATTTGGTGATAATTTTCTCACTCCAATTATGTTGTATTACTTGTTCTCTGTTTTTTTTTTACTGTTACAGAATATGTCTAAGTAAATAAAGAAAGACAAACAAAAAACGACAAAGCTATAAATTGAAAAGTATAAATATTTAAAAGACAATCAACTAGAATAACAATCAGTTAATTTTTAAAAGTTATAGAAACGTTCTCTGCATCTGCACTGAGTTTTTTCCGCTAGTAATATCGGCCTTTAGTGTTATTCGTATGATCGGGTGAAATTTTAGATTTGCCTGTCGCACTTTGTCCAGAATACAGCCTAAATTTGGAGCTATAATGTCAAGAAAACTGATTAAATGGAAGAAAAAATACAATTCTTTCGTGCAATTGTCTTTATTTAATAAGGCATTTATGCAGCTTTTGTTTTTGTCTTATTTTTAGTCTGGATTGAATACACAAAGACTAATGAAACATCTTACTACGATTTTATTTTGAGTGTGATTTTATAACGTCTATTCCACTGGAAAGAGACTTTCAATCGTTTTAATCTTCTAATTTATTCAAATTACAGATCGTGTAATAACAGTATTAACTTTAAACAACAATACTCTCACAATAATATTAGTTGTAGTTATTATTACTAAATCGCTGATGCTTACTAGACGTCAACGTAGTTGCACATTTAATTATAATAGAGCGACACGTTAATTAGAAATACACAGTAAAACAAGTCGCGCACATTCGAAAAAAAATACAATAATTTATAGGTGTTTCATTTTAACTCAATGTTCATAAACGTACGTTAAACGAAAAGTTATTTTAATGTTTCTTAAATATATGTATTGAATGCCATATGAGCATATTAAGGGATGTGCACATTTTCTGCTACTGTTTTAGTTAGCTAACGATATCAAAATATATCTCAATTAAGTTTCCCATTCGGAATCAAAATCTTCTTTTTTTCCTTTTAATTTCCCTCTTATCTTGACATTGTGATACGACATTAGGTATGAGTCGGTATCAAGGAGTTACCTTTGGTCAAGTTATATTACTTCTCGAAATAATCATTAAGGAAATCAGCCTCATTTAACTGTCACTTTTAAAAAAAATTCGACAGAGGTTTTCTTAACAAACTTTATCATTTCAAATAAAATAAAGGAACATGTCTTACATTTGTTCTGCTCTTATATCCTTCATATTTAAAATAACGGAATATTGGGAGTATATTTCTTTGGAATCTCTTACAATATATAGCGTAACTGAAGGAAATGAGAAACACAAAAAGAGAGAAAAATGAGAAGCTAGCCACTTAAACCGCCGGAGACATTTTCATGATCGCTTATTATACCATGCTTTAATGTAAGCAATTTGAAACCAGAACGTACTGCATAAAAAATAGCATTTGTTACTTTTTCTGGCTTTGTGGAAGTCTTTTGTCTTTGATAATTCGTTCTGCGATATATCAGTGTAACCTAAGTTTTCTATTTTCAGCATTAATTTCAGTTTCCATAAATTAGTTTTAAATTAGATTGACGTGTACCCCAGTTGGATTTATTGTTATTGAACTTTGTTTCCTTGAATAATATTATATTTTCAAAATACATTTCAAAGTACCTTTATTTTTGTTGAAGACTGTTTTTTCAAACTTTGGCACACATATAACGATATCTATTAAAGAGATCTCTATGAGCATGTAAAGGAAGTAAATATTTAGGTGCTCATTAAAAATTAATAACTGAAACTTTCGTGTTTTGATGATAGTTCAAACAATATAATCAAACGTACAACTGAGCATTTCTTCTAATTTGATTAAACCTGAACAACAGTTTCAAGTTATAGATTTCTAATTTAAAGGATGTACCTTGTCATTATAGTTTGCTCACTGTAGTTACCCAATTAAGCATCTTTGTGATTGGATTATCGCATAGAAATTGTTTTGTTTTAGATTAGTTAACGCATATGTTGCTTTAATGTATTCATCAGGATAACTTGGACAAAGACGAGCAATAAAATGTCTGTTCGGAAAGCATATCAAAATAACAGAGCTGACAAAGGAAGTTGCCTTTACGCAGATGAAAACCAAGTTATTCGTATGTAGTTTATATCGAAAAATAAAAGCAAGGCATTATAACAAATATAAAAAACATTGAAAACATTTAACTATACAAAGCTTACCGAATATCGCTCTGTTTCAAAAGAGAATCTCATGATTGGATTTTTAACAAGAAGAACTTTTGTTTTTAAAAGTTATTGTATAGTGTTTTAGTTATCGCTGAAATAAATAAATTTCTTGTTTTTAGTTATCGTACTCGTAGCCAATATTATGGAGTATACATTTATGAGCTAGAATGATTTACATTTGAATTTAAGCTCACTAATTTTTAATTTGAATTCAGTGTTGTAACGTGTTGATATCGATCTGTGAGAGGTAGGGTTGGCTATTGGAGGGAAACCTTGTGAACTGATGTGCTGTAAAGGATATGTTGGGAACGATACACTCATAAGTTTGAAAAAAAGGATTAACTTTTCCTGGCCTTATCACGAAACTTGATTGACTTTGAAAAATTGGCGTGTAACGAAAACACGTTTGAGATGTATAAATGAGCCTTTCTTCTAAGTATTTTACATGTGAGCAAATTTTAAAGAATACTGTATATAAGCAAAGAAGAACCGATTAGAGCTAATCTTTTGTTTTTATTCCAATATATGTGGTTTAATTAAAAGACGTTTCGTTATTTTTATCGAAACACTGCTGTCTTTTCGCGAAGTTAAAAATTCGGAGTATTTCTAATTGAAGGCCTTCTAACTGTAATTTATCAGGATTTTTTATTGATATTTCCCAATTATTTCGAAGACGCTAACTCTTCACTTTTCACATAATTTAATATTAACAGAGTTAACTAAACAACACATTGATGCAACTTATGTTATTTTTTCGAAACAGAAAATATTCAATGGAGTAAAATATCAAATATATTAAACAATAGAAAGACTTACCATTTCTGTTCCAAACGAGTTCCAAATCGTCAAAACAGTAAAACAAACTTTGAAACACTTCTCCATGATTTCGAGTTTGTATAAATGAGACGCGAAAATATATACGATGAAGTGCAAGAAAGCAAATGACACAGGGTATCTATTCAGGGCTGTCCAACATCCTATTAAAATGACCGTAGTAGTATGGATGTCCATTAATGCCATCATTTTATTTGAAATATGATTTGGTGAACAGCTTATACAAATGTGCTGCACATCTATAGTATTATTGGCTTGTGTGTAAAGAAGACTATTCGACATGCGCAATCCAACTTAATATTATTTACAGCTATATATATCTTGCACTTTCAGTCAATAGTGCAGTAAGCTTCAGTTGCATTATGTTAAATTGTCCTTGTTCCGATCCATACAACATAACACCTACTGTATACTTATTGACTATCGTGCCTCTAGTTCCAACGACAGCAACGGTATTGCAATTCAATCAATGTAAATGTACTTGGTTTTAAACGAATATTAATTACAATGATCACTTTTAATCTACAATACATTTAGTGTGATTTATGTTAGAGTTATGTAGTTGTGTGCCAAACGACGTCAATGCTAGTAGGAATGTTGATTTACTTGTTCTCGTTAAGCTGCTATTACCGATATTTTAAGAAACATGTATGAGTGATTATTTTAGCTAAGTTACTTCGCTTTTGGTTGGAAGGCAAAATTAAAGCAGTATCGAAAGGACAGGAAGTGATACTACTAATAAGCACTATATAACATGCATGAACTAGTACAATACATCTTATATACCGTGAAATTTACGGTATGATATATCCTATACTATTAATATGTATGTACAAATATATAATTAGTTCACAGTTTGGAACATTCGAAGTTGGTCAGTGGTACGCTATATGAACAATACTTCCTTGTTTTATGATGCCTACGTCACATCCTGTTTGCGGAATCGAGTATCCTCACATCTGATTGAATAAACATGTCAGCTGTTACACTAGGCTTTGACTAATTTGTTTATTGACTGTAAGAATTACATCAATAATGACTGTAAATTATAAGGAAAAATATTTTTCATTTATATAAGATATTTAATCAAGGAGCATGTTTTGACCTATGGAAAGGTAGGTTGGATATTAGATTTTTTCTTTGATACAAATTTTTAAATGAAACATATATCTGTTAACCAGCAGAGGCGTAGCTAGAGCTTATTTAGAGACGTAGAGCTACTTTATAAGCGTAGCTATAAGTGGTTCTTTTAACAGTGCCCCCATTTCTCAGGGGGCCCGAGGGTTGGCTACCAACGGAGACAACTGTCAGTCATGATTTTGCATGAATAATTATATGAGTACCAGCACGCCCACGCAATTCTATTATTTAGCTGACAGTGGCGTAGCCAGATGTAGAGGAAAAGCTGTCCCTCCCACACACAAAAACATTTTCAGGGACGAACACTGGGAAGGCAAGGAAAATTAACCAAGAAAAATAAATAGCTATCATATATGATACTGGATAGGTTACTCTATGTTACAGCACGGCGTTAAGTGCTTCTCAGAAGGCTTCTCTCTTAAGCTATATGCCCACTAAGCACATTAATAGGTTTGTATTAACAAATTCACTTCGAGTCAGTTATAATCATTTCTAGACAAAATTCCGTGAGTCGCACGGCACTGGATTGTCATCTTTAATAAAAGGTCACTGAGAAAGGAGATAAATGCGTTTACCTACCCTCATGTCCTATTATGTATTTTAAATGTATTATGTATTCAATATATACAAGGCTGTAGACACAGGGACCATGGGAACACGAACCTAACCACCCCCCACCCCCATCCCGAGAGTTTCTAGCAAGTGGTTAACAAATGTTATAACACCCGAACGCAAATGTATTTAATATAAAATGAAAATGATAGCAACATGCTTCTCAACACCCTTACCGAGACACAATTTTCAGAAAGGTGAGGGTACACTACTCCTATTAAGCCCCACCACTGTCTTAAGATTCCTCCCTAGTACGGACGTCCACCTTAAAATTTGAATTGAATTTCGTAACAGGGTGTACAGACTGTACGTTTTCATGCAATTGCATATCGGTACAGGCGTTAAGTCAACCTTAGTAGATATCGGTAGTTCACGCACATTCTGTGAACCGTCTGAAATAGTACAGTATTACTTAATTGAAACTTGTTTTGCCAATGCCAGACATGCCAGGCATATTAAATATACAATATAAAATTGATACACTTTTCAACTATAGCGATGCATTTCACGGCAGAACTAAATCTTTAAGCTAACCCTTTTTATTAGTTCAGAAAACAAATACTTTGTTATGTAAACCAGTTGAGTCTAGATACAATACGTTAAACCTTCGAAGTATTCCGCGTACTGCCGAGGTGACTATTGTTGCACGAAAAAAGAACCGGATATCCCATTGACGTTGCGCGAAAGAGAAACTAAATACTGGATGTTGTGCCTGGTTTACTCACTCTTCAATATATGAATTCTCGTAGGCCTTGACTTTGAATGCCATAACAAATTATGACAAATAAAGATGGAAACACATTTGGCAATTTCTGTGGGTGAAATTGGATCCCGTATTAAATCAATCATTGCATGGCTAATCAAATGATTTCTTCTCTGGAATTTGTTTGGCCATGATAAAAATCTGTTCAGGTGATGCAGAATTTATTCAGCAGGTGGTTCAAGTCCACCAACAGATAACATTAAGCCACTCACTTTCCAAGAAGAATATCAAACTTTTGAGCACTTAATGTGACTTGATATAGAAAAAAGGCTAATCCTATGATAGAAATTTTGTATGACAATTGGCAAAGCGATCAATGTGTAAATTAGTAAAGACATCATAATTGACGCACCTTCGTAATTGACGCATATTCAAATTTTGCTAAACGAATCAGCAGGCAACAAAGCAGAGTTACATATTTCATGAGATTGGATCCACTTCAGGTATATGCTGATCAAATCATGTTTTTTTTTAAAAAAATCTTTTGACATCCTCTCCCAAGTTTTGCACGTATTTTTGGCATTTAAAAATCTTACTTCCTACAAATAACCAAAACTACCTGAACATGAAACCACTACTCCCAGGGACCTGGTCTGTCTGAGTTGAGAGGCTCAATATCGGGGTATAAAATACTTGACACGGCAAACATTTTGTGGTCAAATTCTGCTCACTATACTCTTGAAGGGGCAATGCCAGTACAAAACAATTGCAGTTAGCTTGTTACAACAATGTGACAGTATATGTGTACCATTGGTAAACATTTCATAATTTTTCAACAACACATACATTAACACTTAAATGAGACAGTGCCCCCCCCCCCCTTGTAAATAAAGAATAGGAACTGGTGTTGTTAAAGCTCATTACCAGCTTTGTATGGTTAAAACACAAACAAACCCACCGGTGGGCCTATGAGGGTTGGGAGAGGGGCATATTATGTCTCCTTCCACATTTTCCCAGAACTTGAGCAAAGTTTCAAATACACAACTAGAAACCCACATTTCTCAAGAAGGGTAAGGGCACCCTCTTGTTCACTACCTCAGGTTTGCCTCAAAACTAGTACTTGGGTGTGACCTGTTTTTTTCTGAAACTAAGTAATTTTTTTGTGTTGTCCTTTTTTCTAGGAATACATGTGCTGGCTCCCAAAGAGTCTATCTTTTTTAGCACTGTGGGTGAAATAGACAGTTTAATAGCTATTTTTGGTTAAGTTGGAATATTCTTGGTGATAGATGTTTAATTTAAAATGTACCTAAGGACACCGAAATCCATTTATATGTTAAGTAATGTGTCTGGTAATTTATTTATTAAGCATTAATTGACAGCTGGTAGGTCACTGGACCCCAGATACCAGGGAGTGAAGGGCATAGGGTTGGAGGGGGAAGTTGAGACAAAGGCTAAATTATGAATATTCAATAAACCAACCTTTGTGTTTGATTGGTTTAAGGTGGTCATGTGTGAGTTGCCTTGAACAATTATTATAGAATGTGTTCTTATTATTATGCGATGTATTCTTATTATTATTATTATGGGATGTGTTTTAGGAATGATGGGATGGAATGAATAGGGTATGATGGTAGGGGAACAAAGTTAAGAATAGTTACTGAATCTGAGTTGCTTATAGGTAGAGTAGAAGAGAGGAAGGATTAAGTTTGAGATGGTTGGGCACGAGATCATAATTATTTTCTAAGACTAACTTCACCAGTATTAGAATAGAGGACTAGTATAAAATTAATTTAAAGTTAAGTGGACACTTGAAGCGTTTTTATAGATGTTTTGTGAATACCTGGAGCTTGTTCTTTAAATGGATATTTTATTTCAGTAAACACCTGGAACTGTTTTACATGGAGATTTGATATTCAATAAAAGTTTATCACCCGAAGTTGTAGCCATGGAGGCAGACCTACATTTCATCCTGTTCTAATATCTGGCAACCATACTATTTGTTGTGCTAATTTTCTGTTGTGATGGAACTATAAATCCCCTTTCTAATTCTACGTCCATGTTTGGCACCGGACGTGACGTCCTGCGACGACCCAACCCCAGTGATGAACAGCCCCTTCTAGAGACCGAGACGCCCCAAGGGGTTATTTTTCCCCGAGTAGCGAGCTACCCAGAGAGCCACCCTACTCCAGAGACGTCCCCAACTAAGGGAACCGCCCTCGAGGTTTCCTAATGAGACAACTTCATTTGCAATTACGTTAGGTCTACTCGCGCCGCGATTTTGTTTTTATTTCGTTGGACCGATAAGTATTTTATTTTCCAATAAGTTCAGTGGAGTCGTTATAAGATGTAAGAGCTCCAGAATATGTAAGTTTACACCCCTGAATATAATTTTACATTTTACTTTAAGTTTAAGTAACCCCTTTGAGTTTAATGCAACGACCATGTGCATAGTAACATTTCTATTTCAAACCAAGTTGTATCGTCCAGAATAAAGGATACAAAACTATTGATGTGGTTAATGATTGACAGTAAAAATTACATGGTATATGAAGCTGGTAACAAAAATTTACGATACTAATATAAAAACTAATCGAACATCGCGATAACTAATAACGGCATTATAATTAGTTTGATAGTCTGAGCTTAGAGGGTCTATTAACAAATTATGTATGTAAAGTTTTAATTAAATGTCACTCAATTTGTCAAAAATCAAGTCTTTGGATTGCTTAACAAAATGGGGTTTATTATCATTCTTTCAGAAACTCAGGCGATGTTAAGAATACATTTGGCTAACATTTCTTTTTAAACCGAGTTTTATCGTCCAGAGTAAAGGATTATTTACAATGATAAAGGCGGTTAATTATTGCTACGGTAAATATTCCATAGTTTATGAAGCTGGTAACAACATCTTCATGAAAAAAAAGTAATCAAATATCACGAAAACTAAAACGGTATTAGGCCTTCTTAGAGATTAGACCGGCTATTATGAAGATTAATATACCAAGGTTACAATACTGGTTGTGGGCAGGCTGACAAATATTTGGAAGCTTAGAGCAGATAAAGGCAAAATAATGAGTGTTCTTCTTCAATCGTGGGTTATGGGATCAAGTGGATTATGTCTTTCTTTTCCGTAAAGGATGAATTTAGGCAGAATTTCAACATTAAAACAAGTTTTCAAAACCCTGATAACTAGAAGAAAAACATGTTTTGTGTTTTTAATATCATGTAAATAGTACCTTCAGATGACATTCAGAAATTGCTAATGTATTTTAAACATGATGTCATTTGGGGTTAGAAAATTCTTACGTTTAATGTTGCATCTGAGGAACTGAACTAATCTATTAGATAGTACAGTCCTGTAATTGTTATTGATAAACCTCGTTAAGTCACATTTAAGGTTCTTGGTAAATTCTTAAATGATAACAACAAAGCTGGCTAATAATTTAATTATGCAAGTTACGAACATTCGATAAAACAATGATAATATTATGTAACTGTTACAGACCTAACGTGTTCTAGCGGTGAGGGGGTGTGGAGTGGTGGTGAAAACCATAAATGAAATGATAGAGATTTGTGACATTGACCATCAAATTACATTCGTTAATCATTTTATTTCAATAAAATGTAATTATCAATAGTGTAGCAATCATTACTCAGTGTAATTAGTCAGTTAGATATCGTTATTAATGTATGACTTCCATGAACGGATCATTGTCCAGTGTCTATAGAACAATCGGATTAGTTGGTTAATTGGTTTAAATTGTCTCTAAGTATCTCTACTAATAACTATTGACTCAATTATGAAATCTATAAGGGAACGTTTATTCATTGAAACCAACGGCAACAATCAATAATTTTCCTAGATATTTAGATAACTGATATGTGTTACTTCACTCAATGTTGGCTTATAGCTTAGGTACATGGTTTGCCTCTGAATGCAGTTTCTACGACCTGCAAGAACAAGTCCGCTATTATCAGATGCATAAACAGCAAGTCGGTACTTTTTATGAAAAGTCCACCTTAACCCCGATCCCCTTACATCGAGACTACAGCGGTGTGTGGTTTTGGTCTGACTCCACAATAGAACACACAACCGAAGATTAAGAAATAGGTCATGTTGTCATAGAATTGAAAATAGAGGGCGGAAGCACTATATTTTTAGTACCACAATGATGAGACCATTGTAGATTACTGAAGCGAGGAAGGGATATACCATCCAATATATGCATGCCCGTGTAAGCTTATCTTTGGGTGTCATTTATTTCGATTGTGCTAAAGCATTGCAAAATAAACAGGCAGATATATATACATATCTTTCTGAAGTAAATGTAATTGAGAATTGTATCAAACAAATAAAAAATAAACGAAGACTAACCTCTCTATATTGATTTTATCAAGCTGTTTTCATTGCTTAATTGCTTATTGATCTCATCAAAAAGCTTTCCATGTATATGTATTGTTGAATTTTCGTGACAAGTGCTTACAGATTAGAAGTTTATTATGATACAATGCAAGAGAATTGTGTCGTTTCTATGCAGATAATTGTTTTATCTACGTAGGAATCGTTTACGTTACCACTTCAGTTTGAAATGTGTAACATGTATAATTAACAGGTCATACCAGGAAGGTGAGGCATGGGGGGGGGGACGAGGGGGGAGGGATAGACCATAGAAATGTTAAACTAAGACAACTTCTAACTATTTTCAAACAGAAAAAGTTATGTTATAGTAATTTTGTTTATGAATCTTGTTTTATATTAAAAGTATATTACTTCCACGAAAAGATATTTTTGCAATTGTTTCTATAAACACTCCTGACTACATCTGTCATATGTGTACACAGCGTCATTCACGTTGGCCTGGTTAATAGTGACAAGCGTCGGTGCAAAAGTCAACTAAGCATGTGCATTATCTAGTGCATCATACATTTTGCTATGTTATCTTGAACAACTGAAGACAATTTTTGATCGCTTGCTAGCATTTGGTGCACATATCCTAAAATTGATGTAATGTTTGGACCAGGGCCATTTCAAAAATTCATATGCTGATGGCAGTCCAAGTAATTTATGTAAAATAAAGGAACACGTGGTACCATAATACACTATCCAGGGAAAGGTCCAAGCAGTTGTCACCCTCCCTCCACACAACTCCTTGGGGCTCAACCTCTCCCCACCCCTCTTAGGGGTTCACCCTCCCACTTAACTCCTTGGGGTTAACTCCCAGCCAATTCATTGGGATTCACCAACCTACACCCCCACCCACACACATCTACTTGGGATGGAATAAATAACCGGTTGTGAACCTTATATTCAGACACAAGACATAAAGAATAGCTATGCAAAAACGGTTGAAATTTTGGAATAAACAATCAACATATACAGATTGTACAGTTGAAAATTCGAAAGACTGTTTTGACTTTTTATATCAAAACACGTTGAGGAAACAATGCAACATGCAGGATATTGAGGTCAATGGTCGAAAAACAAGAGTCTAATATCCCCTGGGGTCAAAGTGCCCACGGTTAATATGTTTATAGAGGATCTGCTTTGGATTACTAGCGTGTGTACATGTTATACAGCTTATGCGAGGTCCACAAAAAAAAAGTAGTAGCCGATCCTTGCCAAAAATCCCATATTGATTTTTCACATGTTCTTAACTGCATACATAACTTTCAAAATGGTAATTCAAAACTTATCTATTATTAAATATCATTTGTAATCTATTGTAATATATATATATATATATATATATATATATATATATATATATATATATATATATATATATATATATAATCGAATAGTTGTGCAGCGGTATACTATATGAACAATACTTTCTTATGTATTGCACTACCGCACATCCTGTTTGGGGAATAGAGTAAACCCACATCAGAATGTATAACAATGTCAGCTGTTTCAAAGGACGAGGAATTTTTATGAACTATAATATTTACATCCATACTGTTTATCTTCTATACGTGATATTGATACTTACGACCTGTATTGATATTTTAAAAGGTACATTCGTATCATATTTTGCTTTGGCCTAAACCTCTTTTATATTGAACGGCTTAGCTATAGACGGTTCAAGCGCTTCATGTTACCCTTGCCGGCAGTTCTTAGGTGGTAGTGAGGGTTGGTTCCCAATAGTTTTAGCTAACGGATAACAAATGCCAATCATGTTTTTAAATGTTGAGTAAATGAGTGTCAGCATGCCTACAATTAGTATTATTTTGCTGACAGCGGCGTAGCCAGAGGTAGAGGGAATGAGTCGCCCCCCCCAACCCAAGGCACTGGAATTTGGGGGAAGAAACTGGATTGCATAGAAAATTGGCAAAAAATAAACAGCTATGATATATGATACTAGATAGGCTACTTGATTTTACAGCACATTGTGATATACTTCTCAGAAGGTTTTCCTCTTTAGCTATAGTCCTCCTTAGCATAGAAAGAGATTTCTCTCAACAAGTTAACTTTGAGTCAGTAATTGATACTTCTAGACAAAGTTCAGTGAGTCGCACGGCACTGGATTGTCGTCTTTAGTAAAAGATCACTGAGAAAGGAGATAAATGTGTTTACCTATCCACGAGTGTAACTAGTTTTTGATAAACGTTTTATATCGTTAATTCATTCAAGGCCGTAGCCATCGGGACCACGGGAACAAGTACCTGTTTGTTGCAATAGTTAGCATTTAATAAAGCACATTAATGTAGTTCAAATAATGGTAATGATAGTATTATTTTGCTTATACGCTCTCGTATCGACAGAAAACTTCTCAAAGGCGAGTGACACTACTCCCTGTAGGCCCCACCCATTAAGCCCCTCCCTGCACGGACGTCAGAACAATTTTGTTTCCCCTAAATTTGAATTGTCTTCGTAGTAAAGGGTACAGACTCTATTTGTTATGCAAAGTCATATCGATACAAGCGTCAATTCAACATCCATGGTAGTTATGCAATTCACGCACATTCCGTAATCCGGTCTGAAATAGTGCAGTAATTAATTTTCTCGAAATTTTCTTTGTCGATGCCTCTCATGTACAAAAAATGAATAAAATAACAAATTACAATTAAAATATTTTCAACTTTAAAGGTGCAATCCATAGCCGTGCTAGCTAGATCGTGAAACCTACCTTTGTACATTTATGGACAAATTACGTAAACCAATTGAACTTGTAGGATACCATGGAAATAAAAAGCGGAATGCTTGATAATATCGAATTGTTGTCATATAAATGTCATACTTTCATGTATAGCACACCCAGTGGAAATGCTGAAATCAAACAAATGAATGAAGCGAATTTGTTAGTATTCATCGTTATTTCTGGGGTGACTATAGTTGGAACAAAATAAAACAGGATATCCCATGTGAGCGGCCTTATTCAGGAGCGGAACAGAAACTATAACAGTGCTGTTTGGCTGTTTGATGTACACTATTTTCTAAAATATGAATTCTTCTAGACCTAACCTTTGAATACTGTAGCAGATTTTGACACGTTATTAAAATTACAATAATTTTTTCGTTAGTGTAACAGACCTATCAGAAGTAAAGAAGAAATGCGAGATTTGATAAGATATTTTACAAATTTAACAAAGGTTGTTATTGACGATCTAGGAGTATTTTTTGGCAAACAATCGGCGTACGCACCCCGCCAACCGATGGTGGCGCTCCGCTTAGATAGTATTCAGTAGTTGCTAGGCCTCCTGATAGGGGGCCCCTTTGGGCCAGGAGCCCCCCCCGGCTCATCGTTACGCCACTGATGGAGCATTGCACAATAAACAGATAATAGTTATTTATTACAGTCTCATTTCAATTATTCGAATTTTTAAAGCAAACTGCAGATATCACATCATATCAGTGAGCATGAAAATGGTGTTCCGGGATGGACAGCCTCAAAACTGTAGATGTGCGTAGTGTTCGGTTTTGGAAATATCTGGTATATTTTAATTTCCTTCAACGAAGTTTTATAGTAGCCGTTATAAGAGGTTTAATATTTGTACACCAATAAATTAACTGTGACTGAACTTTCGAAAATTCCCTGACCACCATTCATCATCATACTTCCCTCTACTCGTGCAATTTTGACCGGTCCGTTAGGGTTGAAGGAGGTTTTTCTATATTGGTGTCCATAGATGAATATTTGTGCAACATTATGGGGTTTTTTTTAAGTGAATTTATTCACGAGAATTGTGAATTTTCAAATTCTGAACAAATAATGGGCTTAAAACCTTGAAAAGTGGTGCTTACGGGTATTGTGGGCCGCGACGTATAGAATCACCTACAAAAAGCAATGACCCACAGGAGATGCAATGAGGTCGAACAGGATGTGTGACTTGTGACAATCTTCAAAAAGGTTATGGATGAAAAAAAAACACTACTGGGAAATTCTTGGTTCTCAGGCAAAATTGTACATTTGGTTGGTCATTTCAAGCCCGAGAAGTGCCATTTCCGGTGATCTGGGGGGTATCAAAACCCGAAATTTTCTTGTACGCTGCGCGCCAACCGATGGTGGCGATCCGCTTAGATAGTTCGCGCCCCCCGGGTTAGAATATCCTGGATACGCCCCTGATAAAGATAACTCAGTACCAAAACTGTGGAGAAGATCATCTATTCCGAAGTGTGCAATTGAAGTTACTACTTAAAGAAAAGTCACCCAAAAACGAGCCTGTGTGACAACAAACAACTTGTGCTTTTTACGTGCAAAGAAAACGGACACGGACCAAAGGTCAACAAAACAAAAACAATCCCATTCTCGTTTCACTCTCAACCCCAGTCCCATCTAAGATAGTGGTTAAGTTAATGTCTGCTTATAAAGGCTGTATACTGAAAGCCCATGTACAGTGTACACAGACAGGCCTGCACGTGTAGGCCAATACAGTGCATCGATAGATCGGATACACCAATCTTAATTTAAATAACAATATAGCATTTAAATTCCTGCATACTTGATAAATAGCTGATGAACGCACAAGCTGGTACGACATTCGTGATGATCTGAATCAAGGTATACTTACCCTGCCTGATCGAGCCTTGATGTGCTTAGTCCGACCACTGAAAAACTAAACAAAAAGAGAAAAGCCTTTTATAACAGTTTGGATGAAAGCATCATGCAACAGACTGAACGAATACAAAAGTTCCGCCGCCAAGAAAAAGAGGACAAATAAGAAAGAAAGATGATTTAGCTTTATATTGGCTTCATTTTATTTACACTAATTAATTGTGAGCGGTAAACAACTAACATTCTTGTACCATTATGAATATCCCGGAACACTTTATTAATCTCGTATCCAGGGACGTAGCTAAGGCCTGATGATTGTGAGGGGGGGGGGGGGTGTGGTGGCTGAAATTCCAACTGGATGGGTTTTGAAGCCAGAAAATTTCGACTTCTGCCTTTTACACGCCCCCCCCCGCTGGTACTCGTCAACGCGGATACGGAGGGGGGGGGGACATTTTTGATCATTGAAGGTTTTTAGATGCGTTCTGGTTTAATGTTTTGCCAGTTTCATCATTATCATATGATATCATATTATCAGCGATTTTGTTTCCGGTTTGAATTATTCTCTTACATGTTCTTTTACATATTATCAGAAAGACAAACATAGTGCTCTTTTACAATGTTTCCAGCAGGATGATTCTTGTTTATTGTCCAATGTCTGGACTTTAATTCATTTGACGAACTTAACGGATGGACAATTTTAACTTTCATATTTAGCAGTGTAATAATTATTTCTAGGAAGCGCGTATCACGTACGATTTTAGCTTAGCTTCATAACATGCTGTTCGTGCAACAACTTATGACGCATCATAAAGGATGAGAACGCACGTTGTCGTCGTCGTTGTGCATACGGTTCGTGACTCTCCATCGAGTGCGGTTAGAAAGGCTATATGTATTTCATTACACAGTAGCCAACTGTAGGCTGGTGATAGGCTATAGGCTAAATTTAGCTAATTGCGTCTGCCTAACCAAGTATAGCTGAATCAGTAGGCCTTTTCTCGACACTGAAAGGGGGGGGGCAGTTGCTGCCACTGCCCCGCCTCCCCTGGGGACGCCCCTAATATAGACTTACTTGAAGCTAGTGAACAGGGTCAAACCACCCAATAGCAAAATTAGTACCTATATGAACCGAACTGAAGCTGGCGAACGTTGTACGGTAGATCTATTAGGCATTTATTTAGACTTTTTTAGAATTTTCAAAATCATACGAAGTTTTGTATGGTAGAGTAAAAGGATCGCAAGATACAATTTTTTCAAACGTGGCAACGAAAACGTGGTAAATATGACTGATTAAAGGTCAGTTTTGACCGAAATTTTTCAATTTTTCCAGAAAACTCCCAAAGTACCAAAAACACTTTTTTGTTTCGCGTGCATTGTGTATACTTTTAGCTACACGGACACAATGATAATATTTTGGGCGTCAATTTAGTAAATTTATGACAAATAGATTTGGCGCGCTTCGCGCGTCCTAGCTTCATTGATGCTGTGAGAATTATTTACTCCTTTCCACATGCATGTTAGCTAGATAACCTTAACATTTTCTGCCCACTTCGCGCGCACTATAGCTGCATTTGTTTCCGGGTAGACTTTTCTTTGACTCTTTTTTTATTCCTTGCCAGAAGCATTTGGAATCTATGCAGTCACGCATGTGTGGGTGCGTGTGTGTGTGTGTGTCTGTGACGCCGGCATGTAATCACGATAACTGAATGATGCAAGATCCGATCGGTATCATACTTGGTGGGTAGGTTACCCATAGTGAGTAAATTGTCCCTATCGTTTTTGGTGCCAATCTCATTAATATTCATAAATGGACGGACTCCGTATATCGGTAACCGAATGGCCGATTTTGTTCTTACTTGTTTCGTGGCATGGCTAGGAGGTGGGGTACATGCGTAGGTTGATACCTTATCGTATCTCATAAATATTCATGACGGGCGGGCCAAATGTAATTTCGTTGAAAAGTCAATGACGCAAGGTTTCATTATTCCCATACTTAGGTGATGAATTGCCCATAGTGAGTATATGGTCCCTATTGTTTGTGGTGCCAATCTCATTATTATTCATGAGTGGGCGGGGCTTCGAACAATATCTTTAAATGCTTCAGTGGGGAAGCAACAACAATATGTAAAAAAGAAATCTCCTCTTGCAGTTAGTTCTAGGGTAAACCCAATTCTTACTGGACTAATAGTTTAAACCCTCCTACATCGGCTGTCAATCAATCGTCGACATTTCCGAGGAGGGGTATTGTCCATGGGAAATTGTCCGGCGGCAATTGTCATGGTTGGGATTTGTCCGGAGTGGGAATTCTCCGGTGGGCAATTGTCAAGTTTGGCAATTGTCCGGGTGGGAATTGTCCGGGGGGGGGGGGCAATTGTCAGGATTGGGAATTGTTCGGGTGGGAATTGTCCGAGGGGGAATCGTCCGATTGGTAATCGTCCGGGGGAAATTCGTCCGGGGGGGGGGGGAGAGTTGTCCGGGTAACCTAAATAAACAAAGGGGAATTTAGACTTGATGAACTTCTTCGAAACAACGCGACATCAAATTGTTCATGTAATGTCTGTGCATAGCATATATATTTGCAATGAATTCGTACAAAACATCCAATAGCATGAGGCGACGATATCGCGTTAGTTCTTGTGTACTACCTCCACAAACCAGTGACTTTGATCAATAGTTAGATATAGGACGGTATACACATGTAGACTAACAGAGTGCGTGGTCGAACCACGGTATAACACATCCATGATTCGAAGCACTTTGATAATAAGGAGAACCATTCTTGTTGAGAGTAATTGGTGACTAATAACATTAATGAACAATATATTGAGCAATTCCGTTTCTTTGCTCTTCCGTGTTGTTTCAGTTTGTTAGAAGAATGACGAATTGTATGATAAGAATGCGGAGAGGGGGAAAGAGTCTGACTAGGCGTAAACACCCTTGGTTTTGCTATCAGTATAGGCTAGAATATGCTTAGTAAAGGAAGATGGTCCTATCCGTCTGGAAACCGGCTCGTCGTGGTTGCGAGGCGTAGAATGTGCTACAGGTTTAAGGTGCCGAAAGCGTCAATATCCTCTTGTCTAGAAAGGCCATAGTTTTGTTCAGTGCATGGGCCAAAAGGGCCTATGGTTTCAAGGCCCCAGTACCGTCGGTTGGCTTACCGGAAGCATGCCCAATCTCACCATCATTAAGTGCCATACGCCGTAAACCACTGTATTTATATATATATATATATATATATATATATATATACATATATATATATAAATATATATATATATATATATATATATATATATATATATATATATATATATATATATATATAAATGAAAATCGTAATGAGTTGGAAAATCCCGGTGGAGGCTGAAAGTTTTTTTACTGTTCTTGATTTTCCAACTCATTACGATTTTCATTTATATATATTCATTTGCCTTTGTCGTTTACCTCCATTGCATTAACATAAAATATCTATATATATATATATATATATATATATATATATATATATATATATATATATATATATATATATATATATATATATATATATATCCTTTCAAGTGTATGTTACATTGAATCTTTACACTTCCATCGATGTATGATATAATATGTAGGTGTGTGGTCCTAGAAATCACTTTCACGCAATTGTTAATTTCTGACAAACTATTTTTTTTTTTTGGGGGGGGGGGGCTAGGTGAGGGTTGGTATTGAAAACACGAAAAGAAAAATGAACATGTTCACTTTGATTTCTGATTTTATTCTTTTGTGAGACTCATACAATAATCAATTTACGAACTTTTAAGCAACAATAATCTGGTTAATATTAATATTTGACATCAATTTCAATTAATGCTATCTTCTCATTCCCTTAAAAATGAATTATTTGTTGAATCGTCCCATTCGTAACTTTTGTTGCATTTTCTTCTTCTTTCTTGTCTATGGCACTTCTAGCTGTCCGATGCTCAGAGATATGTATCGATCTTTTCCTACTTTTCTTAGTAAAAACTGCTCTTTTGTGCAACTTGTTATTTATACAGTGTTTTGTCTACACAGGCCGTATTTTCATATCTGTGTATTGCAGGCTGCATCCGTAACCGTTCAAACTATCACTACGCCAGAACATATGCGTTCCTCGAGTAGAGCCGTCGTAGTCTCCGTTGAGATTTGAATATCCACAATAACGACAGTAACTGCCATCAGGGTAATAGTAGCAATAGTATCCACTAGTACGGCAGTAACTACTATAATAATAATAATAATAATAATAGTACCACCAGGCTCCGCGATGTCCCTCCGCACAGTCGTAACTACTCGATCCGTCGTTGTCCTGGTCTTTTGTACTGAATTGTTTATTGTTGCTACCAGACAAACGGTCATTACCTGCAAGAAACAAGAAAGACTAAATAAACCGATCAATTTATCGACTTTGAACGATCGAACAGTGTATACAAGTTAGAGGGCAGTGCGTTTTTGTCCTGACAAGATAATAACGTCAGTTCCGCTTATTGTTTGTTTTTTGTGTTCATTAACTAAGATAAATAAGTAGGTATTTTGTCTTTGCAAGGATGTTTTTATGCTTTTTTAAATTTTTCTTCCGCTTGAAATACAGTGCCGCTACAAGAGTAACATACAGATGGGGAACTACTTTAACCAAATACTACGTTTGGGTTACTAGAGTTGCTAATATCGCTCTTTCATATTTATTTATTTAGCGGCATTTAACACTACTATTCATTCTTTTATTTATTTGATTGTTATTTTGAAGGTAAAAAATAAGCTTACTAACTCTGTCAAACTCTAGTTATGAATTTCTTGTTTGTCACGGTGTTTAATGTTGTAATTTGTTGAATAATATAATGTATAATTTAATTTGCATAACCAACTTTTCATTTATCCCCTCATTCAACCCAGTACTTACTTTTTTTATTTATTGTACCACATAGGCTAACTAAGGCTCTCTTCGAACTTGGATAAGGAGGGTGCGAGGGGGGGGGGGGGCTGTGTGATGTAGCTTCCTATATTATTCAATTTAGGAAAACAAGGGTATCATCGAAAGATCTAGTCGTGAGTAATCTTACTTGCTTTTATTACATACAAAGTAATAATTGCATTTTGCTGAAAACGCCATCTCCCAATAAAACAAAAATCAAATAAACGGGATAATTATTTCTCTCAATATTATGGTTGTAATATACTATCTGCCCGGCTCCAAGTTCCCTGTTCTACTGTATACAGGGTATACAGAGTGTTATTGTCATCGATTGTTCAATTTTTTACCCTATATCTATAACTATAGCACTTTGTAATCTTTGTATCTTTCAACCTGAGCTCATACGTTGGACTATAGACGTAGATTGAAATTTACACTATACACAAATCATAAAATCAATACGTTTAAATGAAGAATAGAACCGACATTGTATAAAGAGAATTTACTATTAATGTAGTAGCTAATATTTTAGGTTTCGACGAAGTAACCAAAATTCGATGTATTACATTTATGAAAAAATTGAATGATATTGATTATCGGCATTTTAATTTTTAGTTCTTATCAACATGTACAATCTAGTCTCGTACGTATCACTTCTTCGGACAGACTGATTGATTAAAATATCTCGAATCTATACAGACTAATATTTAAAAATGCATCATTTCTGATTCCTCTGTTTCAATATTCTATGAATGACAAACCCATGAATTTATAAATAACATGATTATATTAAAATAGCGCCTCAACGTTTGCATATATGAGAATCATAGAACATACATACCACTTGAAGTCTGGCAGTAACGAGAAGGCACATGTGAAATGCTTCCTGGTACTACTAACATAGTATTATACCTCTTTGTAAGTTTGAAGTGTTGCGAGTTTCGCAGACAACAGCGCGCGGTAAGGCAACATACATTTGCGTTAAATTTCAGAATACTCGTTTAGGTTGGGATGATAGTGATGTTGAGATTTAATTTCTCTGTGTTAGAAATAAAAAGAGCTTGGCTACTATTAGAACATCTACTGTCATCGTTTTATAGGTTGTTAGTTGCTTGTTACGTGCAAACACGACCAAGAGACGAATCTTATCGTCTGCTTCTTATGTCTTTACACATGTATACAGTCCTGAAAACCTACGTGCGTTCCAGCTGTACTTCCAACGCTTGAAAGAAATAGCAATGTTTGGAATTGAAAATTGCTGTGAACCTTGAACTTATATATCATTTAGCCAGGAATGCGGTAGCTATGAGATCAGGACATTAGTTGTTAGTTGCTTCTCCTAATTCACGTAATCGGTCCAGATTTATGTTTGCGTCAATGATTAGAACCATCAATTACTCACCTGTATTTCCACTGTGTGATCCAACTGATAGTCGATACTTGTCTGCTTGGTTATTAATCCTAAAAGTCGAATAGACGGCGTAAAACGATGATGAGCCGGAGTCCCTTAGATCAATACGAAGCTGGTAAGTTTTCTGGTTGGTCAGAGAGTAGATATATTTATTACCTAGCCAGTGGTCATGATCTTTATTACCGAAACCGTCCTTATAGTCCCTCCAACCACGATAAAAGTCAACGGAGGCACTCGATCGTCGCTGGAAAACCTATGAAATAAAAAAAAATGAATCCAGCTATATAATCTAGTTATCCGTAAGAGCATAACATTCAACGCCGTTAGATAGTTAACAAAGATATGGATACTGTGAAAGTGAGATAATTTGCAATAGTGTTTTGTTTCTTGATTTTGGTTCTTCCTTAAATGGTCAAGTGCATCTCAAAGAGATCTGCAGTGCATCATTTTGAGGAATGTAAAGTATAATGTGAGAAAGTTCAGAATTTAAGTCCTTAATTGTTTGCGAAGCTCACCGTCCATCCTCCTCCGTTACTTTCCATCTCACAGTAAACCTGAATACCGCGTGGCCAACCATCAGGGTAAATGGTGTAAACTCCATCACTGCGTGTACCGGAAACATAAAGCTCGTAGCAATCTTTTGGGAGGCTTGTGCACGTCACTCCGTCCCCTTGGTAGTTTGTATTGCAGTAACATTTACGGACACCACTCCTCGTAGCACAGGTTGCGTGAACACTACACTGGTAACTCGCCTCTATAATCTGGTTATTTTGGCAAGTTGATCTTCGTGTACATCCTGAATTGATGTAAAAATCGCCAACCTGATTTAAGATATTCATCAAGTAAGAAACAACAAATAAACAAATTATAAATTTGCGGTTGTCACAGTTAAATGTATATGATTTCAACGGTGGGTGGCCAATGATAAATCCCCTCGAATGATCTAGGTATGGATATGAACCTTTTCGAAAAATGTATGAGGTCTTTCAAGCCAACTCCGATGAATGGGCGTAGGAATCCGCCTTAAAAATTGTAGCCACAAATATTGCATTCAACCAATTATCACGACTATATATTAGGCATACAAATGAATCTAACCGCAAGACTGTGAAAAAAAAGTACCCATGAAATTTTATATCAGGCTTATAAGTGCATGCACACCCGTAGGAGTGGTCTCGTGATTCCCGAATCAACGTAATATATCCCTCGACTGACAGTTTTGAGAGGACTGTCGACAAAAACAAATGGGTCAATGGCCCTGCCCAACCACGATGCGAACGCCACTCAGATATCTGTACTGTTATGTGATTATCGACAAGTATAATAAGTAAAGATTTCCTTCTAATTACATGTACAAGATTAAGAACAAAGCATTATAAAAATGACCTGAAGGACCGTACTGACCCCTAATACACTTCCTTTGTCAGCAACAAAGCAGTTGTGGCGGCACGTAACTCCGTCCCCTTGGTAGTTTTGATTACAGTAGCATTTACGGACACCGCTCCTCTCAGTACAGGTTGCGTGAACACTACACTGGTAACTCGCCTCGATAATATGGTTGTTTTGGCAAGTTGATCTTCGTGTACATCCTGAATTGATGTAAAAATCGCCAACCTGATTTCAGATATTCAGCGAAAAGAAACAACAAATAAACAAATTATGAATTTGAAATGTACAGGATTTCAACGGTAGGTGGCCAAAGATTTGTTCCCCTCGAATGATCTAGGTACGGGTATGAACCTTTATGAAAGTTTTATGAGTTCTTTGAAGCCAACTCCTATATAGGGGGCGTAGGGATCCGCCTTAACAAAAAGTAGCTGCAAATATTGCATTCAACGGCCTATCGCAACTATACATTAGGCATACAAATAAATCTAACCGCAAGACTGTGATAAAAAAGTATCCATAAATTTTTGTGTCAGGCTTATCAGTGCATGCACACCCGTAGGAGTGGCCTCGTGATTCCCGACTAAACGTAATATATCCCTCGACTGACAGTTTTGAGAGGACTGGCGACAAAAACAAATGGGTCAATGGCCCCTGCCCAACCACGATGAGCGCGCCACTCGGATATCTGAAATGTAAAATGAATATTGACAAGTATAAAGAGTAAAGGTTTGCTTCTAATTATATGGACAATTATTAAGAACGAAGCATTATAAAAAAGGAATGAAAGAACCGTACTGACCCCTAACACACTTCCTATGTCAGCAACGAAGCAGTTGTGGCGACACGTCACTCCGTCCCCTTGGTAGTTTTGATTACAGTAGCATTTACGGACACCGTTCCTCTCAGCACAGGTTGCGTGAACACTACACTGGTAACTCGCCTCTATAATCTGGTTATTTTGGCAAGTTGATCTTCGTGTACATCCTGAATTGATGTAAAAATCGCCAACCTGATTTAATATATTCAGCGAAAAGAAACATCAGATTAACAAAATGATGAATTTGCGGTTGTCACAGTTAAATGTACATGATTCTAACGGTAGGTGGCCAATGATTTATTCCCCTGAATGATCTAGGTACGGGTATGGATCTTTATGAAAGTTTTGTGAAGTCTTTGAAGCCAACTCCGATGAGGAGGCCGCGGGGTCCGCCCTGAAAAGGTAGCTGCAAATATTGCATTAAAACGGCCTATTGCAACTTTAAATTAGGCCTTCAATTAGATTCTAGCCGCAAAATTATCGTTAGTTTTATCCATGCATTTTAGTGTAAGGTTTATAAGGGAATGGACCTATGTGGGTATAGCCTTTTGCTTCCTGAGTATATGTAACTAAAATATGTGATTCTTATAATATGGAAAAAATCATTAAAAGCAAACACTTAAAATGTAAGAACCGTACTGACCATTAATACACCTCCTTTGTCAGCAACGAAGCAGTTACATTGGTTCAGAGGGATGCATTGTTCTTGCTGTCTCAGATAATTACCGACGCAAACACATTGCTCTGTTTCGCTTCGAGAGGTAGCCGAGATGCAAGTATTAGGGTCGTCACAAGTCCTCTCACATGTCTCATTGCTAAACATCTCATTAGCTGGACACCATTCAGGGATTGTTTCTAGAGAACAGAAAATTAAAAAAAAATAAAGTAATAGTAACCTGGTACAGTCTTGGCAAATATGACATGTGGCATAGCATAGTTTGTCGTCATTACTTAAATACGTGGTTGTCAGAAGGCTAAAGTAAAGGAACATACACTCAGAGGCTGCTTGAATAAATGTAGAACATTTTAAATAGGTAGTGGCCGTTCCTTAGTCACATAAATGTTAATATTTATTCATATAACAGGATAAAACTCCATCATTTGATGTATAATTAGTCTGAAACCAGGTAGTCATGGCTTGTTTCTGTTTCAGAGTTCTCTAGGTGTAAGTATAATACTGCTTTCTGACTACAATGGTAATTAATAACAACATCAAAATTCTTTCGTTGGTTGTTCTGATCAAACTGGGAGACGAACCTGGTTTAATTGTAAACGTTATGTTGTACTAACGTTAGGAACGGTTCCTTGTTCAGAGCCATGGTCGGTGTTGAGTACGAAGCAGTCTTGTAGTGAGTGCGTAATTACACTTTAGCTAATGAAGGCATTTTGGAATTCTAGTATGGATACTAATGCAAGATTAAATGTTTGAACTCGCACTAGAAGCTTGTACTTGCACTCATATCATATCATATTTTAATTGCTACGATATGTATTGTAGCGCCGTTGTACTCGCTGATATACTATAAGTTTACTCGTACTATATATATATATATATATATATTGTAGCAGTTTCTTCAAAACATATTTGACATGCCAAATTTACTTCCAAAAGATCCTTTCGTTTTAAGAATAAACCTTTCATTTTCTGCTCGTTTACGTTTGACATTTAATAAATGATCACGATTTTTATGATTTTTTTGGCTTTATATTTAATAATGTAAAAGACACTTACCATCTGATATTTCGAATGTTCCTAAACTAGATATATAATAATCCCCCCATTCATCTGAGATACGAAACTCGTCGTATGTTACATAGTAAGTTTCTCCAGCAACGTTCTCAAAGTCCATTCGCAGTTGGTATCGCTTTTGATTTGTTAAGACGGCAATTTTCTCATTTCCGATCCAAAAGTCACTCCCTAGAAAGCCAAAGCCATTTCTGAAGTCTTTCCAACTTCTACTAAAATTTACAGAATCCGATCTTCGTTGCTGTAATACCTTCAAAGAATATCAAAGAAGTTAACTAGGACGTGATTGAATTATTATTATTTGTTCCCTACTGCAATGCGATTTTTGCCAACAACTATTACACAGAAATACTTATATATTTCTAACTTCAGTTTGTAGTTTGGGCTAGATGTTTACAGTTTCCTTGGAAGAAGAACTGCACTGTACCTAAGTACAATCTGTACTTAAATTCCACAATATTTAAAATAATTGATTCAAACTTTCGTTTCGATAAAAAAGCGAGTTCTATTTGAAATAACGACTTTGTATTACATCGCTTTATATTGCTGCAATCAAGTCTGAAGTAAATTTGTACAAAACTATTTAAACTTGAAAAGAAAACATCAAGTAATCAGCCATACCGTCCATCCATCAGTATCAAGATCATTATTACAGTAAGCCTCAAACGGTTCCGGGTAGCCATCTGGTTTAATAAGGTACACACCAGATGTATTGTGGGTAGAGGAACATGCATTCGATACTTCTTTGCAATCTCTCGGATACGCAGGTTGTTGAAAAACAAAGTATGAAGAACCTGGATGGAAAGTAAAACAAGGTTAACATTTTATTGATAATAATTTAAGCTAACGAAAATATCGCCTAAGATGCTTTATCTCAATTGCCTCTCTCCACCCAGGGGTTAATGGGTACATGTCAGGTAACTTGTCATTGGGCGCAGTATATAACTGCAGCCGTCTGGAGGGATTGTCTCTGGGACAGGTTATTATTGAACAGGGGTAATATAACGTCTGTAAAGCTCTTTGAAACCTATCGCTGTTTAAAAGCGCTACATGAATCGAATATTATTATTAATATTTTTACTATAAGACTTTTTAGCTAATTGTAAGAGAACTGGTTTCGTTACTAAGCGAGTTAAGGCAATGCATCAGTTTAAATATCAACTATTACTCAACTACCATATAGTCGAATATATCACGACTAAAGTTAAATGAAGTAATCGTTATTGAATTCTCAGATGTAACTGATTTGAAGCATTATATGTGATTAGTTTTCAGCCTGCAATGGAAATTCAAAGACCAAGTAACTTGATTTCTTTTTAACCAAGCTTCCGTAGTTATCAATCATATCCAAGTGAGATCAAAAGACTCACGAAAACAGGAAAATCCCTTTTGTTTAAAGTACCTGAGAAAATATCGTAGGATATAAAAAGATCGAAAGTATACTACTCAGAGGAAATCAACCACAAAATAGATATTCGGAAAAAGTAACACGATTGAAAAACAAAACGTCAAGAGCGACCATTAAAAAGCTAACATTTCCAGCCATTCAAGTTGTCCAACTGAGGTGTTAACGTTTACATTACATAAGTCATATACCTTACAGAGGTTACTTCTTATAATAAGAAAAATCATATGATATAAATAATACACCTACCTGAAGATCTTCCCTCGGCACTGACGATTATCTGTGTAATAAAAGACATTTACTGAATACATTACAAGACATACAGAGTATTGCAGTCAACATAAAGCAGGATCAGATTAAATCTAGTGTTAATAAAACCAGTTTGAGGGAAAGAAAGAACCTTTCGTAAACTGGTCTAAAATATGTTAGTTTAAGGGTAAAGTCGATTTATACTTTGATAAAGTTTCCGGATAACCACTTACAATGATGTTTTTCTTTTGTCTATATTCCATATCTGATTAACAGGTCAATGATCACTTACAGAGTACAACTTTCTTCCAGGAAACATTAGATCATTGATATTTTTCCGGTTTTCAGCTACTCGGGCACATGATACGTAAGTTCACGTAAAGAACAAAGGCAATAGCCGGCTGCTTCCTTAAACAGCTTTGTTGCTTAATGCAGACAGATGTTCTTTGTTCAAGTTATATTTTGACATTACAACATTTCAAACATGGGTTGTAACACATTTGTGTTTAACAGTCCTTAATAACACGTAGGGATCATTAACATCGCCCCAGCTATTCTTGTTGGACGAAGATTACCGTGTCTTGATACTTACCGTGCACAATGAAACTCTGAGTTTTTAATGGTGTCGTTTTACTTGTAAGGTAAGTTCTTAGCCATAGATTTGTGTATCTTGCTAACTAAACAATTGTAGCAGCGCTACAGAAGCTCAGCTAAGCTTCTATTTGAAATCATTATGTCTAGTGATGTGCTGATATCGCCAATATCGGACCTGGCCGATATCAGATTTTTTCAATCTCAAAATCGGCCCCATACCGTTACCGATATTTTTCAACAGCCAGTATGAATGTCAAATCGCACTTTAAGTCATATTTTAATACATAAAGAATCAGAATTATCATCGGCTATCGTAAAATATTATATTGCACAGCACACAAACAGTAACCACTTGATAATTCCTTTGTGCCTATTCTATAACATTAGCCCTAACCTCTTTTTAACTGAATGATCATAGTCCCCAACAAGATGATATGCAAGAAACTATATGTGCTAGCATTTTGTTCTTGGAACAACACAAGTCCATTCTTCCTGTTACTTCTGTTGAACGGTTCGTTACTCTGTTTGACCCACTTCGTTCAAAACTTAAGCTACAAGTCTTATCCAAATTGTTGTCACATAGAGCCCCGTCATTCTTAGCAAAGAATGTTAAAAGATGACGACAAGTTATGAATAAAACTGACTTCATATAGAAAAGACATTAGCGTATCCTGGCTAAGAACTTTTACTACTCTTAGTGATTAACAGAACCAAAACCACGACATTTTCTTTATTTTTTTTTAACTTCCGTAAAAAATATATCCTACCATTTGCCGGTTATACTGACAACTAAGCCTATCCAAAATTAGCAAGTGCCTCGTCCTTGAATTATTCGACAAATTGTTTCAAACAAAATTCTCAAAATACAATCTTTTCAACAGTCATTTATGTTTTAACAAAATGCATCCATGATACTCATTGCAGCTTTTTAAAAGATACACAATATTTGGAATGATTCAGTAGGGTTGTCCACGTGTTATAAATGTTATTCTCAGCTGAGGACACAGAAGCACTGTGCAAGTTAGTGTGATAAGCTACCAGCGACGTAGCCAGGAATTTGAAAGGGGGGAGCACTTTTTGCGATTGATATGTATTTTCAAAATTGTAGGCACGACTATCTGAGCGGAACGCCACCATTGGTTGGCGCGGAGCGTACAAGAAAATTTTTGGTTTTACAAACCCCTCAGATGGCCGGAAACGGCCCTTCCCGAGTGTTCATTCTGGTTCCCTGGCCTCTTGCTAAACTTGAGACACCTCACACAATATCACTTTTAAACCCACAATACAAACGAGTAAAAATAGTACGTAATTCAATACTACATAATGTCACTTAAAATCAGCAAGGTACATGTACAGAGTAGTCTTACTTTTCAACTTCTGATACTTGTAGATACAAAGATAGGCCAGAAATGTCTTTGATACAACTATAGCCAGCAGTTGTCTTTGATACAACTGTAGCTAGTAAATGTTTAAGTTAGCCTAATAAGAGAAGGCGAGAGCTATCCAACGATTGCCATCTGATGCAAATTTCTCAACTGTTTTCTCAACTGAAATATTATCTGCGTAAACGGGTTCTTAACTACATGTTAAAAAACTGACAAGATCGGATCCTAGTCTTTTCCGGCGCGATAGAAATGACAGCCTAGATGACAGAAGAATAGGTCACCTAATTTAGCCATTTTCTTGCTACGTTCATTTCAATAGTTTTTCCTGTCTATAGACTCTTAAACTCGTCCAGCAAGCTTATCGATTTGAATTATGGGTGTTTAAAAAAAAAGATAACTTGGCCAACATAATGTAGGCCCGGGCCTACAGTGCTATATACTGGTTACGCCCCTGATCATATGATATCATTATCAGCAGATTTTGTTTCCTGTTTGAATTCTTTTACATGTTCTTTTACATAATATATCAGAAAGACAAACATAGTGCTCTTTTACAATTTTTCCAGTAGGATGATTCTTGTTTATTGTCCAATGTCTGGACTTTAATAAATTTGACGAACTTAACTGATGGACAATATAAACTTTCATATTTTGTAATATAGCCAGATATGCAGTGGCCTAAAAACAAATATCGTTTTCGCAGTGTATTAGCAGTGTAATACTTATTATAGGAAGTGCGTATCACGTACGATTGCTAGCTTAGCTTCATAACATGCTGTTCGTGCAGCAACTTAGGACGACTCATAGAACGAACGTTGTCAACGTCGTTGTGCATACAGTTCATGACATTCCATAGAGTGCGGTTAGGTAGGCAATATGTATTTTATTACGCAGTGGCCAACTGTAGGCTTGTAATTGGCTATAAGCTTAATTTAGCTAATTGCATCTGCCAAACTAAGTAGTTGAATCAGTAGGCGTGAATGTTACTACGATTACAATCGAGTTAACGGAGCTGACGAGTATTCAAGATCAAAAGAGCACTGACAAAATACCATGCTAAAAAAACGACAGTTTAAAAAAAAAATCGACACTAAAAGGGGGGGATCGGTCGCTCCGCTGCTCCCCCCTGGCTACGTACCTGTAAGCTACTCCTGTAATTATAAACATATAGTCGCATAGACTTGTGAAATTTACTTTAAAGCGCTACAAAGACTGGTATGTACGTAACGTTAAGTCGCTTGGATGGTCTGCTTACAGATTGTTATATCATTAGATCGGTAAATATTTTTTTTAGAACATTTCGTCAAGTATGTTTGACCAGCTAGAACAGATTAATAAATCATCGCAAGAAACCTGAAGTAGCTTTGTTGTGGGGGAAAAAAGAGCAGAAATTGGAATTGGCTCCAACAATAAAGGTCATTCTCACACGGATTACACACACAAACTGTGAAAAGGGTCAAGTTGGAAATATGTAGTCCTTTTACAGAGAATAACATCGAACTAGATTGGACTTGATCAAGTCTCCCACGGGCGGAATTATGTCCCACAATGACGGGAAGTTAAGATGGAAGACATTTGGCTACTTACATCAAAACGCATGCTGTTCATGAATACTGAAATATTGCGAAACAAATAACATGATCATTGCATATTATTGTGACCCATATTTCATTATAAGTGAAATCTTTACAGAAGCCCCTGTTTTGAACCCTCACATGACGACAACAATATTCTTCCTGTACATGTTTGGTTCACCGCCCTTCAAACTCTTATCTACCATGCAAAATGTAAAACAACCTTAGTAACGCTACCTCGACAAATCTACGTGGTACAGTAAGAAGAATCGACGTTTAGCATTAAAATTGTATCTTTTATAACATGATGATCATGATGATGATAAAAATTGCAAGAAATAAAGAATGTCAACAAAAAGGACAAAATAAAAAGAGGAAATTAAGGAAGACACGAGGAATTTAATCTTCTTTTCTTTCAGACCAAGTCATTCATGACCGAAATTCCATAACGTGATATTGCTCTGCCATAGTGGATAATATTTTAACAAATACTCGGCTTTAAATTTGTAAAAGTATGAAAGAATGGAAGCAGCTTAAACAAACACATGTATTTTTGTTTGTTAATTCCAAATAGTAATTACATAGACATGTTAGAACAGTCGAGCATATGACAGTTCACATTTTATGAAATAACGATGTTATCTGTCAAGACAAAAACATATTGTATAGCATTTCCAGTAGTGAATTTATACAATTCTCTAAATAAACCAGAGAACAAGCTTTAGATCAATATGAATAATAGAAGAATATGGCTCTTGGATACAGAAAATAGTATCACACTATCTAAAGTCATGAAAAAAAATTAAAATCTACATTTTATACTTTGCTGTTGCCAACAGAGTAAAGTGCACAGTATAATACTATCTCCACAAAAAAGATTGATGCGACCAAGGCGATTTGTTTGGGATATAGCCAAAGTTTTGTTGTCGTCGATAATGTTATTCAGGAAGCACAGACGGTGTTCGACGTCATTGTTTTATCTGTATGAAAAATTGTGTTTATTAACCAAACGCTGAGTATGTTTGTTCCTTTGAATACAGTGCTCGTTCGAACGATAGCCACAAATTATGATATAAAGAAATTTAATTAGATATCCTTCAACATATAAAGCGAATTATTACCATACAGTGAGTAATGATAAATGTTATGATTATAATACTTTCTAGTTTTTGCAACGTGTTAGAAAAGAGACCTTTAAATACAGTGTAATATATTTTATGTTGTTTAATTTCTAAAAGTCTATCATCGATGGTTTTGTTAAGTATAGGGAGAGTTTCCTTTGTATACTGAATTATATTACATGTTACGAAACGTTACGTTTTGTACTACACCGAATAGCCACATCAGAAAGGGAGGGTGTAAGTTCACTGATTGAGGGCAGCGAAGAGCGAGAGTATGGGTGGGGAGCGGTGACTACTCCCATCGCATATATATTATAGATTGAGTACATTTTCAGTGGTCCTATTATAAGTAGTCTGGTCATTTTTAGTATGAAAGACGACATGCATGAGAATATCTTCGCGTTGGTTTTACATTTAATTACTGTATTCAAATTGAGACTATTAAACGTTACAAGAACGTTTACATTATCGCCACGACTTAAATGAACACATTGTGTGGAAACCAAAATAAACTACGGTATTTGTGGTTAAAGAATTAAAAGATAACTTAAAGGATCATGAATATCTGTCTTTCTTGTAGTAGTCTATTTCCAGGTAATACGCTAACACCTAATACACTATTTCGCAGAGTTTTAGTTAATATATGCATTAGATATTTTAGTTCTTTGCATGGTGAACTAGCCTTAAATATTCCAATATTTGACAGAAAACATCACTTTGGATTGTCATTAAAATGTTGGTGAACTGGATTGTGTCAAAAGGCTTTTTTTTTAATAAAAATGAAATGTAATTTAAATTTGGTGATAATTTTCTCACTCCAATTATGTTGTATTACTTGTTCTCTGTTTTTTTTTTTACTGTTATAGAATATGTCTAAGTAAATAAAGAAAGACAAACAAAAACAACAAAGCTATGAATTGAAAAGTATTAATATTTAAAAGACAATCAACTAGAATAAGAATCAGTTTATTTTTAAAAGTTATAGAAACGTTCTCTGCATCTGCACTGAGTTATTCCGCTAGTAATATCGGCCTTTAGTGTTATTCGTATGATTGGGTGAAATTTTAGATTTGCCTGTCGCACTTTGTCCAGAATACAGCCTAAATTTGGAGCTATAATGTCAAAAAAATGATTAAATGGAAGAAAAAAAAAAACAATTCCTTCGTGCAATTGTCTTTATTTAATAAGGCATTTATGCAGCTTATGTTTTTGTCTTATTTTTAGTCTGGATTGATTACACAAAGACTAATGAAACATCTTACTACGATTTTATTTTGAGTATGATTTTATAACGTCTTTTCCATTGGAAAGAGACTTTCAATCCTTTTAATCTTCTAGTTTATTCAAATTACAGATTTTGTAATAACAATATTAATTTTAAATAATACTCTCACAATAATATTGGTTGAATTATTATCACTAAATCGCTAATGATTGCTAGACGTCAACGTCGTTGCACATTTTATTATAATAGCGCGACACGTTAATTAGAAATACACAGTGAAACAAGTCGCACACATTCGACAAACAATACAATAATTTATAAGTGTTTCATTTTAACTCACAAGAATAAAAAAAAAGTAAAAACAGCTCACTGTTCATAAAAGTACGTTAAACGAAAAGCTATTTTATCGTTTCTTAAATATAAGTATTGAATGCCATATGAGCATATCGAGGGATGTGCACATTTTCTGTTACTGTTTTAGTTAGCTAACGATATCTAAATATATCTCAATTAAGTTTCCCATTCGGAATCATAATCTTCTTTTTTCCTTGTAATTGCCATCATATCTTGGCATTGTGATACGACATTAGGTATGAGTCGGTATCAAGGAGTTACCTTTGGTCAAGTTATATTCCTTCTCGACATAATCATTAACGAAATCAGCCTCATTTAACTGTCACTTTAAAACAAAATCGACAGAGTTATTCTTTACAAACTTTATCATTTCAAATAAAATAAAGGAACATGTCTTACATTTGTTCTGCTCTAATATCCTTCATATTTAAAATAACGGAATATTGGGATTATATTTCTTTGGAATCTCTTACAATATATAGCGCAACTGTAGAAAATGAGAAACACAAAAAGAGAGAAAAATGAGAAGCTAGCCACTTAAACCGCCGGAGACATTTTCATGATCGTGTATCATACCATGCTTTAATGTAAGCAATTTAAAACCAGAACGTACTGCATGAAAAATAACATTTGTTATTTTTCTGGCTTTGTGGAAGTATTTTATCTTTGATAATTCGTTCTGCGATAAATCCGTGTAACCTAAGTTTTCTATTTTCAGCATTACTTTAAGTTTCCATAAATTAGTTTTAAATTAGATTGACGTGTACACCAGTTGGATTTATTGTTATTCAACTTTGTTTCCTTGAATAATATGATATTTTCAAAATACATTTCAAAGTACCTTTATTTTTGTTGAAGATTGTTTTTTCAAACTTTGACACACATATAACGATATCTATTAAAGAGATCTCTATGAGCATGTAAAGGAAGTAAATATTTAGGTGCTCTTTAGAAATTTATATCTGAAACTTTCGTGTTTGGATGATAGTTCAAACAATAAAATCCAACGTACAACTGAGCATTTCTTCTAATTTGATTAAACCTGAACAACAGTTTCAAGTTATAGATTTCTAATTTAAAGGATGTACCTTGTCATTATAGTTTTGTTCACTGTAGTTACCCAATTAAGCATCTTTGTGATTGGATTATCACATAGAAATTGTTTTGTTTTAGATTAGTTAACGCACATGTTGCTTTAATGTATTCATCAGGATAACTTGGACAAAGACGAGCAATAAAATGTCTGTTCGGAAATCATATCAAAATAACAGAGCTGACAAAGGAAGTTGCCTTTACGCAGATGAAAACCAAGTTATTCGTATGTAGTTTATATCGAAAAAATAAAAGCAAGGCATTATAATAAATATAAAAAAAACATTGAAAACATTTAACTATACAAAGCTTACCGAATAACGCTCTGTTTCAAAAGGGAATCTCATGATTGGATTTTTAACAAGAAGAACTTTTTTTTAAAAAAAGTTATTGTATAGTGTTTTAGTTATCGCTGAAATAAATGAATTTCTTGTTTTTAGTTATCGTACTCGTAGCCAATATTATGGAGTATACATTTATGAGCTAGAATGATTTACATTTGAATTTAAGCTCACTAATTTTTAATATGAATTGAGTGTTGTAACGTGTTGGTATGGATCTGTGAAAGGTAGGGTTGGCTATTGGAGGGAAACCTTGTGAACAGATGTGCTGTAAAGGATATGTTGAGAACGATATACTCATAAGTTTGAAAAAAGGATTAATTTTTCCTGGCCATATCACGAAACTTGATTGACTTTGAAAAATTGGTGTGTAAAGAAAACACGTTTGAGATGTATGAATGAGCTTTTCTTCTAAGTATTTTACATGTGAGCAAATTTTAAAGAATACTGTATATAAGCAAAGAAGAACCGATTAAAGCTAATATTTTCTTTTTATTCCAATATATGTGGTTAAATTAAAAGACGTTTCGTTATTTTGATCGAAACACTGCTGTCTTTTCGCGAAGTTAAAAATTCCGAGTATTTCTAATTGAAGGCCTTCAAACTGTAATTTATCAGGATTTTTTATCGATATTTTCCTATTATTTCGAAGACGCTAACTCTTCACTTTTCACATAATTTAATATTAACAGAGTTAGCTCAACAACACATTGATGCAACTTATGTTATTTTTTCGAAACAGAAAATATTTCAATGGAGTAAAATATAAAATATATTAAACAATAGAAAGACTTACCATTTCTGTTCCAAACGAGTTCCAAATCGTCAAAACAGTCAAACAAACTTTGAAACAATTCTCCATGATTTCGAGTTTGTATAAATGACATGCAAAAATATATTCGATGAAGTGCAAGATGGCAAATGACACAAGGTCTCTATTTAGGGGTTACCAACACCCCATTGAAATGACCGTAGTAGTATGGATGTCCATTAATGCCATCATTTTATTTGAAATATGATTTGGTGAAGAGCTTATACAAATGTGCTGCACATCTATAGTATTATTGGCTTGTGTGTAAAGAAGACTATTCGACATGCGCAATCCAATTTAATATTATTTACAGCTATATATATATCTTGAACTTTCAGTCAATAGTCCAATAAGCTTCATTTGCATAATGTTGGATTGTTCTTGTTCCGATAAATACAGCATACCACCTACTGTATGCTTATTGACTATCGTGCCTCTAGTTCCAACGACAGCAACGGTTTTTCAATTCAATCTATGTAAATGTATTTGGTTTTAAACAAATATTAATTACAATGATCACTTTTAATCTACATTACATTTAGTGTGGTATATGTTAAAGTTATTTAGTTGTGTGCCAAAACGACGTCAATGCTAGTAGGAATGTTGATTTACTTGTTCTGGTTAAGCTGCTTTTACCGATATTTTAAGAAACATGTATGAGTAATTATTTTAGCTAAGTTACTTCGCTTTTGGTTGGAAGGCAAAATTAAGGCAGTATCGAAAGGACAGGAAGTGATACTACTAATAAGCACTATATAACATGCATGAACTAGTACAACACATCTTATATACCGTGAAATTAACGGTATGATATATCCTATACTATCAATATGTATGTACAAATATCTAATTAACACAGTTTGGAACATTCGAAGTTGGTTAGTGGTACGCTATATGAACAATACTTCCTTGTTTTATGATGCCTACGTCACATCCTGTTTGCGGAATCGAGTATCCTCACATCTGATTGAATAAACATTTCAGCTGTTACACTGGGCTTTGACTAATTTGTTTATTGACTGTAAGAATTACATCAATAATGACTGTAAATTATAAGGAAAAATATTTTTCATTTATATAAGATATTTAATCAAGGAGCATGTTTTGACCTATGGAAAGGTAGGATGGATATTAGATTTTTTCTTTGATACAAATTTTTAAATGAAATGTATATCTGTTAACCAGCAGAGGCGTAGCTAGAGCTTATTTAGAGGCGTAGAGCTACTTTATAAGCGTAGCTATAAGTTGGTCTTTTAACAGTGGCCACCATTTTTCAGGGAGCCCTAGGGTTGGCTACCAACTGAGACAACTGTCAGTCATGATTTTGCATGAATAATTATATGAGTACCAGCACGCCCACGCCATTCTATTATTTAGCTGACAGTGGAGTAGCCAGAAGTAGAGAAAACGCTGTCCCTCCCACACACAAAACATTTTCAGGGACGAAAACTGGGACGGCAAGGAAAATTAACCAAGAAAAATAAATAGCTATCATATATGATATTGGTGCGGTTACTTTATGATACAGCACAACGTTTAGACTGCCTCTCAGAAGGCTTCTCTCTTAAGCTATATGCCCACTAAGCACAGAAATAGATTTCTATTAACAAATTCACTTCGAGTCAGTTATTGACATTTTTAGACAAAATTCCGTGAGTCGAACGGCACTGGATTGTCGCCTTTAATAAAAGGTCACTGAGAGAGGAGATAAATCCGTATACCTACCCTCATATCCTATTATGTATTTTAAATGTTTTATGTTTTCAATATAAACAAGGCCGTAGACACAGGGACCATGGGAACACGATCCTGACCACCCCCCCTTCAACCCCGAAAGTTTCTAGAAAATGGTTAACAAATGTTATATCACCCGAACGCAAATGTTTTTAATATATAATGAAAATGATAGCATCATGCTTCACAACACCCTTACCGAGACAAAATTCTCTCAAAGGTGAGGGCACGCTCCTCCCCTTAAGCCCCACCCCTGTCCTAAGATCCCTCCCTAGTACGGACGTCCACCTAAAATTTGAATTGAATTTCGTGACAGGGTGTACAGACTGTAAATGTTCATGCAATTACATATTAGTGCAGGCGTTAAGTCAACCTTAGTATTTAGTTAGTAGTTCACGCACTTTCTGTGAACCGTCTGAAATAGTACAGTATTAATTAACCAAAACTTGTTTGTCCAATGCCAACCATGCCAGGCATATAAAATGAACAAAATAAAATTGATACACTTCTCAACTATAGCGATGCATTCCACGTCAGTACTAATTTTTTTAGCTAACCCTTTTCATTATTTCAGGAAAAAAAAATACATTTTTATGTAAACCAGTTGCACTTTTCGGATACGTTGGAGGTAGAAATGAAACTGTTAATACAAGTCGACAGTTTGAAATAAAATGTCGTACGTTAAGTTTTTAGCATAATCAGTAGAAATTTGTGAGATAATATAGCCGAAATTTAAAAATAAGTCTTGATACAATACTTCAAAGCTTCGCAGTATTCCGCGTACTACCGGGGTGACTATTGTTGCACGAAAAAAAGAACCGGATATCCCATGGACGTTGCGCGAAAGAGAAACTAAATATTGGATGTTGTACCTGGTTTGCTCACTCTTCAGTATATGAATTCTCGTATTCCTTGGCTTTGGATGCCATAACAAATTGTGACAAATAAAGATGGAAACACATTTGGCAATTTCTATGGGTGAAATTGGATCCCGTATTAAATCGATCATTGCATGTGAAAACAAAAAGAAACAAAATATTTCATAATCACAGAGTCGACACAAATTGCGCCAGTCTGGTCGTTCTCGAATTCAATCTACATTCCCCTTGAAAAAGGAAGGATTTACGCCCCTGTACTTACATTAGACACAACCATATCACACGGTGCATATTCGTTTTGCTGGATTAGGAATGGAAGTTGCGCAGAAGAGCTCAGTCAAAAGGTTGGTTTAGAGACCCAATGATTAGAAGCCTCGTTGTAGGTTATTCAATATGCAAGGTGCCAGTGAACTTTCGGCTAATCAAATGATTTCTTCTCTGGAATTTGTTTGGCCATGATAAAAATCTGTTCAGGTGATGCAGAATTTATTCAGCAGGTGGTTCAAGTCCACCAACAGATAACATTAAGCCACTCACTTTCCAAGAAGAATATCAAACTTTTGAGCACTTAATGTGACTTGATATAGAAAAAAAAGGCTAATCCTATGATAGAAATTTTGTATGACAATTGGCAAAGCGATCAATGTGTAAATTAGTAAGGCATCATAATTGACGCACCTTCGTAATTGACGCATCTTCAAATTTTGCTAAACGATTCAGCAGGCAACAAAGCAGAGTTACATATTTCATGAGTTTGAATCCACTTCAGGTATATGCTGATCAAATTGTGTGTGTTTTTTTTAAATCTTTTGACATCCTCTCCCAAGTTTTGCACGTATTTTTGGCATTTAGAAATCTTACTTCCTACAAGTAACCAACATTACCTAAACATGAAACCACTACTCCCAGGGACCTGGTCTGTCTGAGTTGAGAGGCTCAATATCGGGGTATAAAATACTTGACACGGCAGACATTTTGTGGTCAAATTCTGCTCACTATACTCTTGAAGGGGCAATGCCAGTACAAAAAGATATCATAATGTACAGTTAGCTTGTTACAACAATGTGACAGTATATGTGTACAATTGGTAAACATTTCATAATTTTTCAACAACACATACATTAACACTTAAATGAGACAGTGCCCCCCCCCCCTGTAAATAAAGAATAGGAGCTGGTGTTGTTAAAGCTCATTACCAGCTTTGTATGGTTAAAACACAAACAAACCCACTGGTGGGACTATGAGGGTTGGGAGAGGGGCAGATTATGTCTCCTTCCACATTTTCCCAGAACTTGAGCAAATTTTCAAATACACAACTAGAAACCCAAATTTCTCAAGAGGGGTGGGGGCACCCCCTTGTTCCCTCTCTCAGGTTTGCCTCAAAACTAGTACTTGGGTGTGACCGGTTTTTTTCCTGAAACTAAGTAATTTTTTTGTGTTGTCCTTTTTTTCTAGGAATACATGTGCTGGCTCCCAAAGAGTCTATCTTTTTTAGCACTGTGGGTGAAATAGACAGTTTAATAGCTATTTTTGGTTAAGTTGGAATATTCTTGGTGATAGATGTTTAATATCATAAACAGCAGTCGTCATCACTGTGTAGACGTGGAATTATATTGGCCTTGTCTATATTTAAGGCTTCGGTGGTCGTTGTCCATTATTTTACTTCTTATTTTAACTTGTGGCTAATAGAGGGCAGCAAAGTGCCTACATACTCAGAGCCGTATATTGAGAGAGTTTGGCTAATGGGGGACCGATTTTGATTGGTCGAGAGGTGACACACCCTCATAGGACGCCATGATAGTTCCAAATCAAAAACTTTTTGCGATGAGCAGATAACATAACACTAACGATGCAATACATACTTAGGCTAGTACAATACTTGCGTAACAATTATTTTAATTTGTTAGAGAAAACAGAAAAACCTCCCCATATACAACTATGTCTGGATGTGAGGCCTGGGGATGTAGCCAGCGAAGTGAGGTTTGAGTTCTTTTTTTGAGGGGTTTTCCAACAACGTCCAAAGACGAAAGATTTGGAAACAAAAGTTGGTCGGACAGGTTGGCGGTCTAAAGTGAATAGTATTAGTACCAAAGCTGTGTGAGGCGAGGATAGGCATATAGCCTAGGCCTCATCATCGAAGACTAGATCGTCATGTTTTGGTTATAAAAGGCCAGAAATTCCTGTTTTCTTCAATTTTAGATCAAAGCGAAGAAGCAAAATATACCTCGCAAATCCGAGGCCTAAGACTGAGTTTAAAAAGCCTGGTCTAGCTTAGTTCAATTAGGCTAATGCAAGCACTCGTCTAACTTAGTTAGAGTGAGACCATTATTAGTAGCCAACTAAGGCTAGACCTAAAGTCTGACTGCAGCAGGACTGAGTTTGGCTTAACTTTCCTTTATGCAGACAATTAGCTGCATGACTCGATAATACGACTTGAGCTATGGGTAAAAGAAGTACTAGCCTTGGCCACAGATAGTCTAATTACGGAGGGTATAACAATATATAGGGCTATATATGCTTAGCCTGAGATAGGCCAGTTATACAGCATAGTTTTAAATGAGCTAGGCATTACAGTTTCACTCAAAAACTCCATTAAGCCTAACCTTCGGCCTACAGGCTTAAAGTTAGGGTTTAGCCTAGAAAAGTCCAGTCCATCTCCAACTAACTTATCCTACAAAAGACAACAATACTTGGCTAGGCCTCCTTGTGCGTGCCAACTCTTGTAGCTCACTTTCAAATTCAAAGTTAAGTCTTCAATTATGACAGTTTGTAATACAGAGTTTGGAATCAGCATGTATCTTCAAAATGTCTTACTTTCCTCACTTGTATGACCAGGTAATTTCCTACGTTTTGGTTTCAAATTTGCAATCCCCAGGTTCAAAAGTTTATACGGTTGGCAGGTCTGCTTTGGCCATTCAGAAGATACATTTTGGTGATTGTGAGCCTGCCCTATTGACTTTGAATATGGCCAATTTGAAAGGTGTCTAAGTGAAGGCAAGTGAAAGCTTAGGAAAGATGCCATCCCCACACTATTTCAGCATAGGACTCATCCCAAACGAAGGAGAGTACTTGAGAGAGGTTCTGTGCCACCAGTGCTACAAAATGTATTAGTTTACCACAACTATTCTTCATCACCAAATGAAGAAATGCAACTACATTTTAATGATAAACTTGGAAAGTATTTCATGTTTATTGCATTTTGATGGAATATATTAATTGACCTTGGAAAAGGGCAATCATACTTAATTAATTATTGTTTAACACATGATTATTGCACACAATAAGATTAATATTTAATAAATATAGGTCTTTTTAACCTCCAGATTTCCCACTTGATTAGGTGATTTACAGCTTGGAGCTGGGAAGTCCAGTGTTCCAACTCCATGGCTTTGGTACTCACTTCTTAAATCAACCCTTCATCATTTACTCAATTACTCAATCATTTACTCAATCTTTTCATTCTTCTTCCAAATCCCCTCATCATGCATCTGTACTTTTTTGTCATTTCATTCCTGTTTTCCTCCACACCAAGTTTTAAATTTATCTGCTTAATTCTCACTCGCTTCTTATTAAGTAAACACTTCATCATTAACCTCAATCTCTTGATTCTTCTTCCAAATTCCTTCATCATGATTCATGCTTCTGAACATGTCATTTTATTCCTGTGTTCCTCCACACCAATTGTTAAATTTATCTGCTTAATTCTCACCCACTTCAGTTCTTATTAAGCAAACACTTCATCATTAACCTCAATCTATTCATTCTTCTTCCAAATCCCTTCATCGTGATTCATGCGTCTGATCTTGTCATTTCATTCCTGTTTCCCTCCACACCAATTTTGAATTTATCTGTGGAATTCTAACATATTGCTGCCAATACATTACTAATCAGGCTTATAACTATTCATGCAACTGAGACAATATTTTGTGCCACCCAGCTGATGAAAGCTTTTGCTTTTCTGTAAATTTGTAACATAATATACAGCTGCAAGTTTACAGAAGGTCCCGGGCACAAAACTGGTCTCACAAATAACCAAGAAAGGGACCGAAACTGGAAGGAAGGATAATGATCATATTGAAACAAATGATTAGACCCAGAAGTGATCGGTGATAACACGCTGCATATAAAAGTTTGCAGATACAATCATTTTATATTAGCAGAAAAAAATTCTGTTAATTTGTTTTCAAATTGTCAAGTCTAATGATCTTTTCCTACTTCCAGTCCTGGGGAATAATCATATTCCTTTGTGCACTAACATTTTATATAATAATAAGAAAATGATTTATTGAGTAAGTTAATTTAATTACTTGTTTCAAAGGATTTGCAGAAATATGCTACTCTATATTGATCAGTGAAAGGAATAATCGCAGTAACTTATGTGTTTATATTGACTTGCATTCTATTCAAGATCGTGACACTGAAAATGCAACACCATCAGTCACACCAAATCAGCAAAATAACAAGAGTCAATGTAATCAACCATCAAGATCTGAAGGTTCTCTAAGGTATCGTCTGCGTTGTGTCCAGAGAGAACTAAGGAAAATCAGGAAAGAGAAGGCAGCTATTACCAAAAGCATGCAGGTTTGTTTGCTCCTGACCAGATCAAAGCCATAACCTTATCTAATATAAAGATGTTCAAGACCATCAAAATTTGAACAAAATGTTCTTGGAAGCCAGTCCAAACAGGCATTATTCTGTCAACAGAGTCAATTTTGGATCTTCAAGAAGAACTGATGACAAGGGAAAAAAGGTTCCTCCTGACATCACATTTCACCCAAGATTGCTTGGAGAATCTATTCAGCAGTGTCCGGACAATGTCTTCGCCAGCTGAATTCAAGTATGCCCTGCAAATCATAAATGCTGGAAACCTATCAAACCGATGAACACAACTTCCCCACTGATTTCAGTTTTGAAACACCAGACTGTCCAGTATCAGATGACATTCCTGAAGTGAACATTCATCTCAAACACCTGACCCGATGACCACAGATGAAGAAAACAGCCTATACTACCTCAGTGGTTATTGCATAACTAGACTGAAGCAAAATGATAAGCACTGCTCAAGCTGTTTGGACAACATTCAATCCACTTCCCCATCATCTTCCATTTTGGCTACATTAACAAGTTTAAGGAGTACACCGATGGTAACCTCGTTCATCCAAATCAAAGGACTTTCCAATACCTCAAGACCGCTGAATGACCTTCAGGAAGTAAAGCAGTGATAACCTCATCAACATGGGTAATTCTTAGAAACAGTTGACCTTGGCTATCGATTCAACTGCAACCTCCCAATTCCCAGAGTGTCAAAACATCAAAGGGAAACTGCATTCCAGATACCTGATATCCGTCTCCACATCTTTTGTAAAACGTAAAGGGCTGAAAAGAAGACAAAAATTCAGTGTTAAAAGTCTGGAACAGAGTTAGGTAGTAAAAGCATGGCAATGAGGCTTCTTGTTGATAAAATCAAGTAAATAAATCAGACTTGGAGGACATTTGTCATAGTATCTTAAACCCAAATATATTTATAGCCAGTATGCTGTTCACTTGAGAAAATAAAAATCCCTATGAAATAATATCACCCTGTCCAGTAGATACACTAAAGAAGCAAAACTCTCATCCTGATCCAGAGCAGTCACCAAACTCTGGAGATTTTTACACAAAAACATTGAGATTGGTTTTTAAAAACTAGAGAGGAAAGAACTTTTTACTTCAAAAGAAGTTTCATGTCATTATATTTCAATGGGTTTACTTAATTATTTTCCAGCAGATCTGAAAATTAGCATGAATTTGTTCATAAAAGTATGTGAATAACAGTGACCCCACTTACAAATGTGGCCAAACTTGATTACTACAGTGATCATAAATATTACACACCATATATTACTACACATACTGTATCACCACAGTCAGCATCCATTGCAGTCAGATTCTAAGGGGTTTAATAATACTGTATCAATGACATGACAATCCTGTCTTGTTTGTACAACTTGAAAAAGAATGACTGGTAAAAAGCTCAAATAATTGGTTTGTTGCAGTCAAATTGAGAAAATATCCCAACTGGATACATATGATAAGGTGTGCACTGTGTGCTGCAAACTGGTACGTGTATTTGCTGTACCTTGTGTGTGCTGAAAGCTAATTTTAAGTCTTCAAGATTTTGCAATTGAAGAACAATTCAGTTATTTATTAACTCAATTTATAAACAACATTTGGGTATATAGCCTACTGCAATTTTGACAATACTCCTGCCATCTGTAGCTCATATATTTGGAGAGTAAGAGAAGTACTTTGAAAGTTATACTATAGCCTTACTGTTTGACAGTTTTAATATGTGTCATTTAACTTGTGTAGACCATTGTTCATATTCCCTGATCAAATCAATATTATTGTACATATGTGATACAGTATCTTATGAATAAAATGATTTCAAATTTCAATTAATGACCTGTCTACTTTCTTTATCATTTTTATCAGCCAACAACTGATACTGAAAATCAATAGTAACCCTGAGGTGATAAACCTAGGCTTAACCCCTGCCTTACAATGAAGTAGGCCTAGGTACTCATCAAGTTAACTAGGTGTAGGCCTACAGGCTACAGTATAAATACAGGCCCGTGTTTGTGTACTATACACCTACATACGGTAACGTTACGAGTGCCTGTGGCCCTGTGGGCATGAGAAGCTCCAGAGTCCTACACATTTGTAACAACAATTGCAATGTACAACTGTATCCCTACAGAGATGCAGCTCACTTAGACTTAGACTAGAGCCATGAGCATTTAACCCTGCCTGTTAATTATTATTAATACTATCATATTGACTTACTACAGTACTGTATGCTATTTCGCATGGTTATTTCACTTACCTGGTCGTAGACTTTCATCATAAGGACAACCTCTCGTTTCGTGACGAACGGTTAAAAGAAAGTGAATTAGTTATGATTTTAATAACGTTGAAATTTTCTTCAAACGTTGTGCAACAATAAATGCATTTCTTCCGTATAAATAAACGCTACTAGCCTACCAATACTAGGCTAGCTGTATAGTTCTTATACATAGGTTATGTACGACGCACTGCATTTGCACGAATTCGCGCAACTGTTAAGGAACTATCATGGCGTCCATTGTAAACATATGACGTCACAAATTGCCAGTTGGCCGAACTCTCTAAATATACGGCTCTGTACATACTACAAACTTTACTAAGAAATACATACTTTACTATTGATATTGCATCATTTCATAGCAGAAGCAAACCTATATATTCTAGCTAGGCCAGTTCCTGTGCCATTTCACCATAGGAACATACCTCCATACCGTTCCGCCATAAATTTTGATCCTTTCCGCCATGGCAGAAAGCTCGAAACCTATGGCGGAAAGGTACATTTTAAAAAAGGAATTTAACACAGGAATGTATCGGTGAAACTATTTTGATTCGCCGTGGAAGGATAGGTACACCGTCTTCAATTGTGACGGTTCGCTTGATAGACTGAATTGTAGTTAAGACAACATTGGGGAATAGATACAAAGTTTGTGATGTACATGTTGATTGAATAGTTTTATTTGTAAGTTAATAAGAGTCGATACACTGTCTTCAAATATATAATAGCTCGTTGAATAAATCAAATTAAGTTAGGTTGATTGTTTATTAAAAAGACCGATTCTAATTGTCTAATTAAAGGCATTGGAGACTCGCCCAAAACCGCGCGCGGCCGTCTGAAAATGTTAACTTTCTGTTGCTTGCAAGTGATGTTTTTGTTTGTGCTGGACCTGAGCTTGTCCATCGCTGTATCGTATACACTGTGCTGTGGGTATTGACCGCAGCTGTAGGCTTTGTACTTACTGTACACTAGTGTATAATTACCGACAATAGCAAGCTTTGTGTGTATTTATTGGGATCGATGGTGGTGACTAACACTTCTGCTACACCTCATTCGAAACTAGGTTAGATTTACGGCATTAATATTTCTTTTTCCGGGAGTCTTCACACCCTTTAAATGAACGATTTTGTGGGCCTAGATAGTGTGAAGCGAAGCAATATACAGTGCATATAGGCCTACAAAAGTGCTTTACCGCCATCGGGGTAACGCAGTGGAATGACACTTTTTCTATGGCGGAAAGAGTACATTTTCTATGGCGGAATATACCGATGACAGAATGACACGGCCCCAGCTAGGCCTACACCCTCTCCTTGCCTTGTCGGTATCAGACCTGGAGATACTACAGTCACTGCGAGTTAATTAGGTTTTCTTTGATAAGCGTTAGGAGCGCTTGTAGCCTAATATTAAAATGCTTTCTGCAGCTAACTTAAAAGTTAAGCTTTAATAGTATTTTAGGCAACGTTACCATTACTTAGTATACTAGCCTAGGCCTAATTTCGGCACAGCTTACTTTAGTGTTGGTCTCACGTAACGTAGGCTATGCCTAATGTAAATTTCGATATCTTGAATTTTATTTAAGATATCTCAAATTGATTTAAAGATATCAAGACTAATGAAAGATATCAAAAAGGAAACATTATTTAAGATATCTCGAATTTAATTCAAGATATCAAAAAAAGAATTCGAGATATCCAAAATTGACTTAGAGATATCAATAATCCGAATTAGAGATATCCAAAATAGAATTCAAGGTATGAAGAGTTGTATAAGAGATATTGTTAATGAACTAGTCTGGGCTGTGGCTTTTGTGAGGTGAGGAGCGAAGGTATTAACGAGAGACAAGGAAATTGAGAACCGAGGTTGTGTGAGACGATAGCGGTGATAGTGTTGGAAGGTAGCAGAGTTTGTTGATGAAGGCTGGATTTTTTTGAGATTGTGAAAGGAAGCAGTGGCATTTTGTGGTGTCCGATAATAAAAGAAGAAAAGCATCGAATAACATTGTCCTGAACTTATTACCCCAAACTACGTAATTACATGGTGGCAACGGTTTAAAAGAAGAAATGCCTCGGTGTTTGCCCACTACCATTGTGTTAAATCCGCTACCACCTAAAAGTCAATGAGATGCAAAAGGATATAACTTTAGCTAATGTGTTAGTCATGCAGACGATTTGTTAATTTAACAGAAAATATAGGTAACAACACATAAAACTTGGGCAAAACGGATGGATGGTAATCGTTTCAGAAAACATCTGAAGAAGCAAGATTCCGAAGGTATGTAACGACATCATACAACCGCATATAGTGGTGGAGCTGATTGTACGGTGTAGATCATTCAACGCCCAATTATGGAGTCAGAGTTGTCCATTTAGAAAAAAGCTGTTACATAAAAATGCATTTGCAAGGTGCAAGGTGGAGGAAGCCATTGTTTGGTGGCAGAGAAGAAGAAACAAAAATATAGAATACAGACAGCAACCAACTATGACAGCTGAGTCACTTTTATAGATTTTTTTTGAGGAGTTCTTCTTGGACACTTTCTCGCTGAAACTGCGGTGGAGATCGCACATACATTAAGGTTGTAAACCGTTATTTATTTATAATTGCTGTTTCATATTCTCCATTTAAGGGTGCATCATGTATAATTTAAGATCAGAGAAAAGTGAAGTGAAAATGAATACCACAGATAAAAGGGAGGACCAAACTTTTCCACCAGGGATACCTGAAGGTCTTCCAAAAGAAATGCATATAATCTACTTACTAGAGATGCGTAAGGTAGAAGCACACATTGAAATAGAAAAGCGAAAACAAAATCATGAAATAGAAAAACAAAAGTCCAAACAAGACCATGAATTGAACAAGGCTCAAGTAGAGGCAGATAAAGAAGTAAAACTAAAGCAACTTCAGATAAAGAACGAAACGGCCAAAGTTCAAGTGAACCCAACTTCAGTGGCAAGTGGTGAAAGTGTGAATTTGATGAAGGTGCCTCGTCTGCATGAGAATGAAGATGCTGATGTATATCTTAGAGGTTTTGAAATGTTAGAAGAAACAAACAATTGGGATAAATCACAGTGGGCAATATTTTTGGTTATTTGGTTTTCATACATTATGCTATAATGTGAAAGAAATTTAAAGCATGCATGATTTGCTAATTTTTCAAATATCTTGGAAAAGACTTGCAACACAGGAATTAGCCTATTGTTATTTTTCACCTTTTCCTGCTACTTTAATTTTGTAGCCAAGAACAGCACGTGTAATTTTAAGATCATAAGGCACATTATACCACTATTAAAACACCTGTTCACAAGATGGCTGAATGGACGAACAATAATGTAATTAAATGCTTTAACAACTTTACAATGAATATTATAATTGTCCTTGACTACCATTTTGAAGATCTTTGATACATTCCATAATATCGTCATCATCGGTGGAATACAAAAACATACAGTGATCATGTATACACCAGCTCTTCTTAATTTTGGAGCGACTACTTCATCCTTGAAGAGGGAAATAACGTTCATACAAGAAGATACAAATGAATGCGTTTTAAGTAGAATTAAAATCATTTACTATTAGAACATCAGTCCAAACCACCTGTGAAAGATCCTGATAAAATGAAGTTATAGCACTTTGCGTCAATTTACGGTGTAAGTTTGTAGACCTATTCCTTCTAGATGTATAAGAAGAAGAGGCGTCAATCATAGAAGGGGGAGGGGGACAGGGTGACACGTCCCCACCTCTAAAGGGTGGGGACAGGTTTGGTAACTGATTCGCGTAGGTGCTGGAGTATCATTCAGACTCATAATGACTCGTGTATCCCACAAAGGGAGCTGAAACATTGTGCTACATGAGATTAGTATGTTATTAATTTTTTTATTCTCAACTGCTCGACCACCAGATGCTCGACCAGATCCCTCCCTCCCTCCCTCCCTCCCTCCCTCCCTCCCTCCCTCCCTCCCTCCCTCCCTCCCTCCCTCCCTCCCTCCCTCCCTCCCTCCCTCCCTCCCTCCCTCCCTCCCTCCCTCCCTCCCTCCCTCCCTCCCTCCCTCCCTCCCTCCCTCCCTCCCTCCCTCCCTCCCTCCCTCCCTCCCTCCCTCCCTCCCTCCCTCCCTCCCTCCCTCCCTCCCTCCCTCCCTCCCTCCCTCCCTCCCTCCCTCCCTCCCTCCCTCCCTCCCTCCCTCCCTCCCTCCCTCCCTCCCTCCCTCCCTCCCTCCCTCCCTCCCTCCCTCCCTCCCTCCCTCCCTCCCTCCCTCCCTCCCTCCCTCCCTCCCTCCCTCCCTCCCTCCCTCCCTCCCTCCCTCCCTCCCTCCCTCCCTCCCTCCCTCCCTCCCTCCCTCCCTCCCTCCCTCCCTCCCTCCCTCCCTCCCTCCCTCCCTCCCTCCCTCCCTCCCTCCCTCCCTCCCTCCCTCCCTCCCTCCCTCCCTCCCTCCCTCCCTCCCTCCCTCCCTCCCTCCCTCCCTCCCTCCCTCGTAGGTCCCTTTTTGGCAATAAAACAAATAATGATAACACAAATCTAACAATTAATTTACACCTAAATTCCCCGATTGATTCCCCTCAGCATATATAGGCTACGGCTACCATCAGAATGCCATATAGCGTGCTTTTATCTCTTCACTTACCTATGTAGAACAATGAATAACAGAGAGTTTTACAAAGTAACGCAAAGCTTTAATTTTTCTTCTACAAGGTGATTTACCGAATACGATTTTTCCCATTAACCTTTTCTGAAGTGTAAATTTTTAAAACATGAGATCTCAAAATGCTTAGATGAAACTGACAAGGCCTGGGAAGTGCCATTTCCGGCAACCTGGGAGGCATATTTGGCAGAACATTATGGACACAAAAGGGTAAACTTATTTCGTTGTCTATAGTCTTAGTTTGTTGTTGTTGAAACTAAAGTTGTTGCTGCTGTTTTAATATGCTGTTGCTCAAACTCACGTTGATGTCTAAACTTCCGTTGTCTAAACTTACGTCGTCGTCATCCGCGCTGTTCAACAATTGCTCAACCACGTAATGTAAATAATAGGCGTTTCGTACGAAATTAAACAAACATCACCAGCGCAGGAGAATGCATGATATGTAGGCTGCTACCACTACTACTACTATGCTTACTTCTGTTACACCAGGGAGTTCCATAAAACTCCCTGGTTACACCTGGAGCCATATTTGAACTCTTACTACTGCTACTAATACATTCAACAATGAAAATAAGTCTAAACAGATAACTACCCACATATCCTAATTAACGACGTGCGTATAGTAAGAATATACAGCGCAAATTGAATTTAGTTTGAGAAGAGCTATATTTTCTTTTTTTTTACATCACGTGGTTGAGCAATTGTTGAGCAGCGCCGATGGCAACAACTTAAGTTTAGACAACGAAATAAGTTTTCCCTTTTCGCGTTCCATAAAACGTTCTTGCTACACTCTCGCCAACCGATGGTGGCGCTCAGATAGTGCCATGATGGTTCCTTTTAGGAAATGGCCCACCCACTAAAATTTCTTTAAAAGGCCCTGGTATAACGCACCTCAAAGCATCACTGTGTGACATTTGGACGATACATAATGTTTCTCGATGTTCCTCAACTGTGTATGGAACGCGAAAAGTGAAAAGTTAAAGAATGTTTCCGTTTGGGCTTAAGTTTCAATTAACCATGATACGGCTCTAAGTAACATCCGAATGTTAAATAAATTAAATAAAGTCTTCCTTAATTTAAGTCCAATCACTTGTCAGATGTTGACTTTTGTTAAAATTTATCTATGACTGACATATCAATCCAGGGACCAAACAGGAGCAAACTTGAAGATTTATAGATGTGAGTGCCACCCCCACCCCTTCGCGCCCACCGAAGCTTCATACTACACACATTTAACTATGACTATCTAACTCGAAATCATTTGTGATTCATAATTATTAATTTTCCACAACAAAATTTAAAATCTCCCAAATTTAGCGATAGTACCTCTGTTTTCAACATTGCGTTATTTTAAGTTGACTATGTACATGAGATTAACAACACCATGTGCAACCACAGAATACATTGTCATTAGTTGACATGGCTAGTATCAGATGATTTATTTAGGGATGTAGTAATATATATATATATATATATATATATATATATCGATGACGCAATGAAAAGAAGGACTACTACAGTCTGGAAATCCTGTTATTGTATAATGCGGTCAACCGAGATGAACCCTGAAGAACCGTCTTAAATTTTATTCAATCTATAACAAAAAGAAAGAACACATCCACAATTACTGTACCACAAGGTAAAATGCTAACAATGTTTGAAAAAAGGAACAAGAGCATCAGTGACGCAGTATCTCAATACTGGAAGTTTTAATTTGGATTCCTAATTTCAAATCTTTGCTCTGTCTCTACAATTATCAATATCAATCATGGTACAACAAATATATAACTTGCATTTAAGCTACTTTGCCACGAATAGTCTCTGCAGGTTACACTTTATCCTGCTAGTGTTGCCCTTAACGCTCATTGCCTGTTTGTCGAAAGAACGACGTTGCAAGGTTTAGTAATGTCATAGAATACCTAAGAACTGTGGTATCCTTCATCTTGGGTCACACTCTGTTGGACTTTTTGGTCATATAGTTTGATGTCATTGACAACGGCCAAATTAGAAGAGGCGAGCTCGACCATATTCTTGACGCCCGCCTTGAGAGCTAGGCCTATTGACCCATGTATGTTACTGTAGACTGTAGTGGTGACTACCATCAAAACTGTGTCCACTTCCAAGTATCAAAACAACCCACGTTTTTCCATCTCAGTTTTTCTGACATGAAGATTTCATGGATTTATGACTTGGAAAAAATAATGTAAAAGAAGATAACAAGTTTTTATTTGAAAGTGATGGGTGGCCTCCTCCTCCCCTAATAGCCACCTCAGTTCCTCTCCGTTTTATTTTATTTTAATTCTTTGTACATTTTTTGTCAAACATCACAGGTTCAAAAGAAAGCTAAACATACTTCTTATAACCTAATACATCTTATATTCTAAAAATAAAACATAACCTTATACAATTTTTATAGTCTTATAAAAGTTGTGATGCTATAGCCGGATCCTCTTTTATACGTACCCATCAAACAAACTTACTCTGGTCCTTCCTAGGAAAAGCTGTCTGAACACCAGTACAATGTTAATGTGGCTATCACTGAAAGCCTAATAATAGTAATAGGCCTAGGCTAGGCCTATATATATTTTTTAAATGCATTAGGCCTAAGTAGCCTTCAGAAGTACAACGATGTGTAAACGTGATTATACAAAAATACATGAAGGGCAATCAAACAAACTTATCATGGCCCTTGCTCTGAAAAGCTACCTGAACCCCAGTACTATCCTTAAATGTATGTTACAAAAACGAAGGCCTAATATTAATTAAATGCACTACGCAAAATTCAAAAGTACACAATGTGTATATGCATTTAGCATGCAATACACAACACCTTGCGTACCTAACCACAGTACAGAAAATTGGTCGCGAGTGTAGCCATTTTCGTATATCTAACATGTAGCTGTCCATGAGTCATAGCCAATCTGCTATAAACCAGACATGGAGGCGGGGCTTAATCATCAAAAACAATTTTTCAGCGTCTTCATACAAAGCTCTTTTTCTCTGGAATTTCCAGAGCAAGAAAATATCATATAGACCAACAAAAGTTACTATTTTTTATTCGAGAATTTTATCTCATTCTCTGACTTTTTCACCGATTTATGTCCAAATCGGACCGAAAAACGATTGAATCTGACCGTTTTTGCACACGCTCCGAAACTTGTTTGTAGGGAACTTTTGCCAACGTTTTCCTGCTCATTTGTTAATTATTATTCGATGTCTATGATTTATTATGGGCACGTGACATATTACTTCTCAGCGATTGGTTTGTTATCTGCAGTTCTACGTTTTATGAAAGAGAATAGAATAAGATTGTCTTGTAACAGTGGTATCGTCTAAGATAGGGTCTTATTTATTATATTTTTTATTAGCATTTAAACTTCCATTTTTTTTACAGGTAGGTATGAATAAAAATTTTACTAGCGGTAAATGACATTTTATGGCTCTTATTTGCTAAATTTGATGTTTAAATGATTTTTCTTTCTTAAAACAACACTGAGCTACCGCCCCTACTTTTAGTAAAAAGGTCCGTTTTTGATGATTAAGCCCCGCCTCCATGTCTGATTTATAGCAGATTGGCTATGACTCATGGACAGCTACATGTTAGATATACGAAAATGGCTACACTCGCGACCAATTTTCTGTACTGTGGTTAGGTACGCAAGGTGTTGTGTATTGCATGCTAAATGCATATACACATTGTGTACTTTTGAATTTTGCGTAGTGCATTTAATTAATATTAGGCCTTCGTTTTTGTAACAAACATTTAAGGATAGTACTGGGGTTCAGGTAGCTTTTCAGAGCAAGGGCCATGATAAGTTTGTTTGATTGCCCTTCATGTATTTTTGTATAATCACGTTTACACATCGTTGTACTTCTGAAGGCTACTTAGGCCTAATGCATTTAAAAAATATATATAGGCCTAGCCTAGGCCTATTACTATTATTAGGCTTTCAGTGATAGCCACATTAACATTGTACTGGTGTTCAGACAGCTTTTCCTAGGAAGGACCAGAGTAAGTTTGTTTGATGGGTACGTATAAAAGAGGATCCGGCTATAGCATCACAACTTTTATAAGACTATAAAAATTGTATAAGGTTATGTTTTATTTTTAGAATATAAGATGTATTAGGTTATAAGAACTATGTTTAGCTTTCTTTTGAACCTGTGATGTTTGACAAAAAATGTACAAAGAATTAAAATAAAATAAAACGGAGAGGAACTGAGGTGGCTATTAGGGGAGGAGGAGGCCACCCATCACTTTCAAATAAAAACTTGTTATCTTCTTTTACATTATTTTTTCCGAGTCATAAATCCATGAAATCTTCATGTCAGAAAAACTGAGATGGAAAAACGTGGGTTGTTTTGATACTTGGAAGTGGACACAGTTTTGATGGTAGTCACCACTACAGTCTACAGTAACATACATGGGTCAATAGGCCTAGCTCTCAAGGCGGGCGTCAAGAATATGGTCGAGCTCGCCTCTTCTAATTTGGCCGTTGTCAATGACATCAAACTATATGACCAAAAAGTCCAACAGAGTGTGACCCAAGATGAAGGATACCACAGTTCTTAGGTATTCTATGACATTACTAAACCTTGCAACGTCGTTCTTTCGACAAACAGGCAATGAGCGTTAAGGGCAACACTAGCAGGATAAAGTGTAACCTGCAGAGACTATTCGTGGCAAAGTAGCTTAAATGCAAGTTATATATTTGTTGTACCATGATTGATATTGATAATTGTAGAGACAGAGCAAAGATTTGAAATTAGGAATCCAAATTAAAACTTCCAGTATTGAGATACTGCGTCACTGATGCTCTTGTTCCTTTTTTCAAACATTGTTAGCATTTTACCTTGTGGTACAGTAATTGTGGATGTGTTCTTTCTTTTTGTTATAGATTGAATAAAATTTAAGACGGTTCTTCAGGGTTCATCTCGGTTGACCGCTTTATACAATAACAGGATTTCCAGACTGTAGTAGTCCTTCTTTTCATTGCGTCATCGATATATATATATATATATATATATATATATATATATATATATATATATATATATATATATATATATATATATATTACTACATCCCTAAATAAATCATCTGATACTAGCCATGTCAACTAATGACAATGTATTCTGTGGTTGCACATGGTGTTGTTAATCTCATGTACATAGTCAACTTAAAATAACGCAATGTTGAAAACAGAGGTACTATCGCTAAATTTGGGAGATTTTAAATTTTGTTGTGGAAAATTAATAATTATGAATCACAAATGATTTCGAGTTAGATAGTCATAGTTAAATGTGTGTAGTATGAAGCTTCGGTGGGCGCGAAGGGGTGGGGGTGGCACTCACATCTATAAATCTTCAAGTTTGCTCCTGTTTGGTCCCTGGATTGATATGTCAGTCATAGATAAATTTTAACAAAAGTCAACATCTGACAAGTGATTGGACTTAAATTAAGGAAGACTTTATTTAATTTATTTAACATTCGGATGTTACTTAGAGCCGTATCATGGTTAATTGAAACTTAAGCCCAAACGGAAACATTCTTTAACTTTTCACTTTTCGCGTTCCATACACAGTTGAGGAACATCGAGAAACATTATGTATCGTCCAAATGTCACACAGTGATGCTTTGAGGTGCGTTATACCAGGGCCTTTTAAAGAAATTTTAGTGGGTGGGCCATTTCCTAAAAGGAACCATCATGGCACTATCTGAGCGCCACCATCGGTTGGCGAGAGTGTAGCAAGAACGTTTTATGGAACGCGAAAAGGGAAAACTTATTTCGTTGTCTAAACTTAAGTTGTTGCCATCGGCGCTGCTCAACAATTGCTCAACCACGTGATGTAAAAAAAAAGAAAATATAGCTCTTCTCAAACTAAATTCAATTTGCGCTGTATATTCTTACTATACGCACGTCGTTAATTAGGATATGTGGGTAGTTATCTGTTTAGACTTATTTTCATTGTTGAATGTATTAGTAGCAGTAGTAAGAGTTCAAATATGGCTCCAGGTGTAACCAGGGAGTTTTATGGAACTCCCTGGTGTAACAGAAGTAAGCATAGTAGTAGTAGTGGTAGCAGCCTACATATCATGCATTCTCCTGCGCTGGTGATGTTTGTTTAATTTCGTACGAAACGCCTATTATTTACATTACGTGGTTGAGCAATTGTTGAACAGCGCGGATGACGACGACGTAAGTTTAGACAACGGAAGTTTAGACATCAACGTGAGTTTGAGCAACAGCATATTAAAACAGCAGCAACAACTTTAGTTTCAACAACAACAAACTAAGACTATAGACAACGAAATAAGTTTACCCTTTTGTGTCCATAATGTTCTGCCAAATATGCCTCCCAGGTTGCCGGAAATGGCACTTCCCAGGCCTTGTCAGTTTCATCTAAGCATTTTGAGATCTCATGTTTTAAAAATTTACACTTCAGAAAAGGTTAATGGGAAAAATCGTATTCGGTAAATCACCTTGTAGAAGAAAAATTAAAGCTTTGCGTTACTTTGTAAAACTCTCTGTTATTCATTGTTCTACATAGGTAAGTGAAGAGATAAAAGCACGCTATATGGCATTCTGATGGTAGCCGTAGCCTATATATGCTGAGGGGAATCAATCGGGGAATTTAGGTGTAAATTAATTGTTAGATTTGTGTTATCATTATTTGTTTTATTGCCAAAAAGGGACCTACGAGGGAGGGAGGGAGGGAGGGAGGGAGGGAGGGAGGGAGGGAGGGAGGGAGGGAGGGAGGGAGGGAGGGAGGGAGGGAGGGAGGGAGGGAGGGAGGGAGGGAGGGAGGGAGGGAGGGAGGGAGGGAGGGAGGGAGGGAGGGAGGGAGGGAGGGAGGGAGGGAGGGAGGGAGGGAGGGAGGGAGGGAGGGAGGGAGGGAGGGAGGGAGGGAGGGAGGGAGGGAGGGAGGGAGGGAGGGAGGGAGGGAGGGAGGGAGGGAGGGAGGGAGGGAGGGAGGGAGGGAGGGAGGGAGGGAGGGAGGGAGGGAGGGAGGGAGGGAGGGAGGGAGGGAGGGAGGGAGGGAGGGAGGGAGGGAGGGAGGGAGGGAGGGAGGGAGGGAGGGAGGGAGGGAGGGAGGGAGGGAGGGAGGGAGGGAGGGAGGGAGGGAGGGAGGGAGGGATCTGGTCGAGCATCTGGTGGTCGAGCAGTTGAGAATAAAAAAATTAATAACATACTAATCTCATGTAGCACAATGTTTCAGCTCCCTTTGTGGGATACACGAGTCATTATGAGTCTGAATGATACTCCAGCACCTACGCGAATCAGTTACCAAACCTGTCCCCACCCTTTAGAGGTGGGGACGTGTCACCCTGTCCCCCTCCCCCTTCTATGATTGACGCCTCTTCTTCTTATACATCTAGAAGGAATAGGTCTACAAACTTACACCGTAAATTGACGCAAAGTGCTATAACTTCATTTTATCAGGATCTTTCACAGGTGGTTTGGACTGATGTTCTAATAGTAAATGATTTTAATTCTACTTAAAACGCATTCATTTGTATCTTCTTGTATGAACGTTATTTCCCTCTTCAAGGATGAAGTAGTCGCTCCAAAATTAAGAAGAGCTGGTGTATACATGATCACTGTATGTTTTTGTATTCCACCGATGATGACGATATTATGGAATGTATCAAAGATCTTCAAAATGGTAGTCAAGGACAATTATAATATTCATTGTAAAGTTGTTAAAGCATTTAATTACATTATTGTTCGTCCATTCAGCCATCTTGTGAACAGGTGTTTTAATAGTGGTATAATGTGCCTTATGATCTTAAAATTACACGTGCTGTTCTTGGCTACAAAATTAAAGTAGCAGGAAAAGGTGAAAAATAACAATAGGCTAATTCCTGTGTTGCAAGTCTTTTCCAAGATATTTGAAAAATTAGCATATCATGCATGCTTTAAATTTCTTTCACATTATAGCATAATGTATGAAAACCAAATAACCAAAAATATTGCCCACTGTGATTTATCCCAATTGTTTGTTTCTTCTAACATTTCAAAACCTCTAAGATATACATCAGCATCTTCATTCTCATGCAGACGAGGCACCTTCATCAAATTCACACTTTCACCACTTGCCACTGAAGTTGGGTTCACTTGAACTTTGGCCGTTTCGTTCTTTATCTGAAGTTGCTTTAGTTTTACTTCTTTATCTGCCTCTACTTGAGCCTTGTTCAATTCATGGTCTTGTTTGGACTTTTGTTTTTCTATTTCATGATTTTGTTTTCGCTTTTCTATTTCAATGTGTGCTTCTACCTTACGCATCTCTAGTAAGTAGATTATATGCATTTCTTTTGGAAGACCTTCAGGTATCCCTGGTGGAAAAGTTTGGTCCTCCCTTTTATCTGTGGTATTCATTTTCACTTCACTTTTCTCTGATCTTAAATTATACATGATGCACCCTTAAATGGAGAATATGAAACAGCAATTATAAATAAATAACGGTTTACAACCTTAATGTATGTGCGATCTCCACCGCAGTTTCAGCGAGAAAGTGTCCAAGAAGAACTCCTCAAAAAAAATCTATAAAAGTGACTCAGCTGTCATAGTTGGTTGCTGTCTGTATTCTATATTTTTGTTTCTTCTTCTCTGCCACCAAACAATGGCTTCCTCCACCTTGCACCTTGCAAATGCATTTTTATGTAACAGCTTTTTTCTAAATGGACAACTCTGACTCCATAATTGGGCGTTGAATGATCTACACCGTACAATCAGCTCCACCACTATATGCGGTTGTATGATGTCGTTACATACCTTCGGAATCTTGCTTCTTCAGATGTTTTCTGAAACGATTACCATCCATCCGTTTTGCCCAAGTTTTATGTGTTGTTACCTATATTTTCTGTTAAATTAACAAATCGTCTGCATGACTAACACATTAGCTAAAGTTATATCCTTTTGCATCTCATTGACTTTTAGGTGGTAGCGGATTTAACACAATGGTAGTGGGCAAACACCGAGGCATTTCTTCTTTTAAACCGTTGCCACCATGTAATTACGTAGTTTGGGGTAATAAGTTCAGGACAATGTTATTCGATGCTTTTCTTCTTTTATTATCGGACACCACAAAATGCCACTGCTTCCTTTCACAATCTCAAAAAAATCCAGCCTTCATCAACAAACTCTGCTACCTTCCAACACTATCACCGCTATCGTCTCACACAACCTCGGTTCTCAATTTCCTTGTCTCTCGTTAATACCTTCGCTCCTCACCTCACAAAAGCCACAGCCCAGACTAGTTCATTAACAATATCTCTTATACAACTCTTCATACCTTGAATTCTATTTTGGATATCTCTAATTCGGATTATTGATATCTCTAAGTCAATTTTGGATATCTCGAATTCTTTTTTTGATATCTTGAATTAAATTCGAGATATCTTAAATAATGTTTCCTTTTTGATATCTTTCATTAGTCTTGATATCTTTAAATCAATTTGAGATATCTTAAATAAAATTCAAGATATCGAAATTTACATTAGGCATAGCCTACGTTACGTGAGACCAACACTAAAGTAAGCTGTGCCGAAATTAGGCCTAGGCTAGTATACTAAGTAATGGTAACGTTGCCTAAAATACTATTAAAGCTTAACTTTTAAGTTAGCTGCAGAAAGCATTTTAATATTAGGCTACAAGCGCTCCTAACGCTTATCAAAGAAAACCTAATTAACTCGCAGTGACTGTAGTATCTCCAGGTCTGATACCGACAAGGCAAGGAGAGGGTGTAGGCCTAGCTGGGGCCGTGTCATTCTGTCATCGGTATATTCCGCCATAGAAAATGTACTCTTTCCGCCATAGAAAAAGTGTCATTCCACTGCGTTACCCCGATGGCGGTAAAGCACTTTTGTAGGCCTATATGCACTGTATATTGCTTCGCTTCACACTATCTAGGCCCACAAAATCGTTCATTTAAAGGGTGTGAAGACTCCCGGAAAAAGAAATATTAATGCCGTAAATCTAACCTAGTTTCGAATGAGGTGTAGCAGAAGTGTTAGTCACCACCATCGATCCCAATAAATACACACAAAGCTTGCTATTGTCGGTAATTATACACTAGTGTACAGTAAGTACAAAGCCTACAGCTGCGGTCAATACCCACAGCACAGTGTATACGATACAGCGATGGACAAGCTCAGGTCCAGCACAAACAAAAACATCACTTGCAAGCAACAGAAAGTTAACATTTTCAGACGGCCGCGCGCGGTTTTGGGCGAGTCTCCAATGCCTTTAATTAGACAATTAGAATCGGTCTTTTTAATAAACAATCAACCTAACTTAATTTGATTTATTCAACGAGCTATTATATATTTGAAGACAGTGTATCGACTCTTATTAACTTACAAATAAAACTATTCAATCAACATGTACATCACAAACTTTGTATCTATTCCCCAATGTTGTCTTAACTACAATTCAGTCTATCAAGCGAACCGTCACAATTGAAGACGGTGTACCTATCCTTCCACGGCGAATCAAAATAGTTTCACCGATACATTCCTGTGTTAAATTCCTTTTTTAAAATGTACCTTTCCGCCATAGGTTTCGAGCTTTCTGCCATGGCGGAAAGGATCAAAATTTATGGCGGAACGGTATGGAGGTATGTTCCTATGGTGAAATGGCACAGGAACTGGCCTAGCTAGAATATATAGGTTTGCTTCTGCTATGAAATGATGCAATATCAATAGTAAAGTATGTATTTCTTAGTAAAGTTTGTAGTATGTACAGAGCCGTATATTTAGAGAGTTCGGCCAACTGGCAATTTGTGACGTCATATGTTTACAATGGACGCCATGATAGTTCCTTAACAGTTGCGCGAATTCGTGCAAATGCAGTGCGTCGTACATAACCTATGTATAAGAACTATACAGCTAGCCTAGTATTGGTAGGCTAGTAGCGTTTATTTATACGGAAGAAATGCATTTATTGTTGCACAACGTTTGAAGAAAATTTCAACGTTATTAAAATCATAACTAATTCACTTTCTTTTAACCGTTCGTCACGAAACGAGAGGTTGTCCTTATGATGAAAGTCTACGACCAGGTAAGTGAAATAACCATGCGAAATAGCATACAGTACTGTAGTAAGTCAATATGATAGTATTAATAATAATTAACAGGCAGGGTTAAATGCTCATGGCTCTAGTCTAAGTCTAAGTGAGCTGCATCTCTGTAGGGATACAGTTGTACATTGCAATTGTTGTTACAAATGTGTAGGACTCTGGAGCTTCTCATGCCCACAGGGCCACAGGCACTCGTAACGTTACCGTATGTAGGTGTATAGTACACAAACACGGGCCTGTATTTATACTGTAGCCTGTAGGCCTACACCTAGTTAACTTGATGAGTACCTAGGCCTACTTCATTGTAAGGCAGGGGTTAAGCCTAGGTTTATCACCTCAGGGTTACTATTGATTTTCAGTATCAGTTGTTGGCTGATAAAAATGATAAAGAAAGTAGACAGGTCATTAATTGAAATTTGAAATCATTTTATTCATAAGATACTGTATCACATATGTACAATAATATTGATTTGATCAGGGAATATGAACAATGGTCTACACAAGTTAAATGACACATATTAAAACTGTCAAACAGTAAGGCTATAGTATAACTTTCAAAGTACTTCTCTTACTCTCCAAATATATGAGCTACAGATGGCAGGAGTATTGTCAAAATTGCAGTAGGCTATATACCCAAATGTTGTTTATAAATTGAGTTAATAAATAACTGAATTGTTCTTCAATTGCAAAATCTTGAAGACTTAAAATTAGCTTTCAGCACACACAAGGTACAGCAAATACACGTACCAGTTTGCAGCACACAGTGCACACCTTATCATATGTATCCAGTTGGGATATTTTCTCAATTTGACTGCAACAAACCAATTATTTGAGCTTTTTACCAGTCATTCTTTTTCAAGTTGTACAAACAAGACAGGATTGTCATGTCATTGATACAGTATTATTAAACCCCTTAGAATCTGACTGCAATGGATGCTGACTGTGGTGATACAGTATGTGTAGTAATATATGGTGTGTAATATTTATGATCACTGTAGTAATCAAGTTTGGCCACATTTGTAAGTGGGGTCACTGTTATTCACATACTTTTATGAACAAATTCATGCTAATTTTCAGATCTGCTGGAAAATAATTAAGTAAACCCATTGAAATATAATGACATGAAACTTCTTTTGAAGTAAAAAGTTCTTTCCTCTCTAGTTTTTAAAAACCAATCTCAATGTTTTTGTGTAAAAATCTCCAGAGTTTGGTGACTGCTCTGGATCAGGATGAGAGTTTTGCTTCTTTAGTGTATCTACTGGACAGGGTGATATTATTTCAGAGGGATTTTTATTTTCTCAAGTGAACAGCATACTGGCTATAAATATATTTGGGTTTAAGATACTATGACAAATGTCCTCCAAGTCTGATTTATTTACTTGATTTTATCAACAAGAAGCCTCATTGCCATGCTTTTACTACCTAACTCTGTTCCAGACTTTTAACACTGAATTTTTGTCTTCTTTTCAGCCCTTTACGTTTTACAAAAGATGTGGAGACGGATATCAGGTATCTGGAATGCAGTTTCCCTTTGATGTTTTGACACTCTGGGAATTGGGAGGTTGCAGTTGAATCGATAGCCAAGGTCAACTGTTTCTAAGAATTACCCATGTTGATGAGGTTATCACTGCTTTACTTCCTGAAGGTCATTCAGCGGTCTTGAGGTATTGGAAAGTCCTTTGATTTGGATGAACGAGGTTACCATCGGTGTACTCCTTAAACTTGTTAATGTAGCCAAAATGGAAGATGATGGGGAAGTGGATTGAATGTTGTCCAAACAGCTTGAGCAGTGCTTATCATTTTGCTTCAGTCTAGTTATGCAATAATCACTGAGGTAGTATAGGCTGTTTTCTTCATCTGTGGTCATCGGGTAAGGTGTTTGAGATGAATGTTCACCTCAGGAATGTCATCTGATACTGGACAGTCTGGTGTTTCAAAACTGAAATCAGTGGGGAAGTTGTTTTCATCGGTTTGATAGTTTTCCAGCATTTATGATTTGCAGGGCATACTTGAATTCAGCTGGCGAAGACATTGTCCGGACACTGCTGAATAGATTCTCCAAGCAATCTTGGGTGAAATGTGATGTCAGGAGGAACCTTTTTTCCCTTGTCATCAGTTCTTCTTGAAGATCCAAAATTGACTCTGTTGACAGAATAATGCCTGTTTGGACTGGCTTCCAAGAACATTTTGTTCAAATTTTGATGGTCTTGAACATCTTTATATTAGATAAGGTTATGGCTTTGATCTGGTCAGGAGCAAACAAACCTGCATGCTTTTGGTAATAGCTGCCTTCTCTTTCCTGATTTTCCTTAGTTCTCTCTGGACACAACGCAGACGATACCTTAGAGAACCTTCAGATCTTGATGGTTGATTACATTGACTCTTGTTATTTTGCTGATTTGGTGTGACTGATGGTGTTGCATTTTCAGTGTCACGATCTTGAATAGAATGCAAGTCAATATAAACACATAAGTTACTGCGATTATTCCTTTCACTGATCAATATAGAGTAGCATATTTCTGCAAATCCTTTGAAACAAGTAATTAAATTAACTTACTCAATAAATCATTTTCTTATTATTATATAAAATGTTAGTGCACAAAGGAATATGATTATTCCCCAGGACTGGAAGTAGGAAAAGATCATTAGACTTGACAATTTGAAAACAAATTAACAGAATTTTTTTCTGCTAATATAAAATGATTGTATCTGCAAACTTTTATATGCAGCGTGTTATCACCGATCACTTCTGGGTCTAATCATTTGTTTCAATATGATCATTATCCTTCCTTCCAGTTTCGGTCCCTTTCTTGGTTATTTGTGAGACCAGTTTTGTGCCCGGGACCTTCTGTAAACTTGCAGCTGTATATTATGTTACAAATTTACAGAAAAGCAAAAGCTTTCATCAGCTGGGTGGCACAAAATATTGTCTCAGTTGCATGAATAGTTATAAGCCTGATTAGTAATGTATTGGCAGCAATATGTTAGAATTCCACAGATAAATTCAAAATTGGTGTGGAGGGAAACAGGAATGAAATGACAAGATCAGACGCATGAATCACGATGAAGGGATTTGGAAGAAGAATGAATAGATTGAGGTTAATGATGAAGTGTTTGCTTAATAAGAACTGAAGTGGGTGAGAATTAAGCAGATAAATTTAACAATTGGTGTGGAGGAACACAGGAATAAAATGACATGTTCAGAAGCATGAATCATGATGAAGGAATTTGGAAGAAGAATCAAGAGATTGAGGTTAATGATGAAGTGTTTACTTAATAAGAAGCGAGTGAGAATTAAGCAGATAAATTTAAAACTTGGTGTGGAGGAAAACAGGAATGAAATGACAAAAAAGTACAGATGCATGATGAGGGGATTTGGAAGAAGAATGAAAAGATTGAGTAAATGATTGAGTAATTGAGTAAATGATGAAGGGTTGATTTAAGAAGTGAGTACCAAAGCCATGGAGTTGGAACACTGGACTTCCCAGCTCCAAGCTGTAAATCACCTAATCAAGTGGGAAATCTGGAGGTTAAAAAGACCTATATTTATTAAATATTAATCTTATTGTGTGCAATAATCATGTGTTAAACAATAATTAATTAAGTATGATTGCCCTTTTCCAAGGTCAATTAATATATTCCATCAAAATGCAATAAACATGAAATACTTTCCAAGTTTATCATTAAAATGTAGTTGCATTTCTTCATTTGGTGATGAAGAATAGTTGTGGTAAACTAATACATTTTGTAGCACTGGTGGCACAGAACCTCTCTCAAGTACTCTCCTTCGTTTGGGATGAGTCCTATGCTGAAATAGTGTGGGGATGGCATCTTTCCTAAGCTTTCACTTGCCTTCACTTAGACACCTTTCAAATTGGCCATATTCAAAGTCAATAGGGCAGGCTCACAATCACCAAAATGTATCTTCTGAATGGCCAAAGCAGACCTGCCAACCGTATAAACTTTTGAACCTGGGGATTGCAAATTTGAAACCAAAACGTAGGAAATTACCTGGTCATACAAGTGAGGAAAGTAAGACATTTTGAAGATACATGCTGATTCCAAACTCTGTATTACAAACTGTCATAATTGAAGACTTAACTTTGAATTTGAAAGTGAGCTACAAGAGTTGGCACGCACAAGGAGGCCTAGCCAAGTATTGTTGTCTTTTGTAGGATAAGTTAGTTGGAGATGGACTGGACTTTTCTAGGCTAAACCCTAACTTTAAGCCTGTAGGCCGAAGGTTAGGCTTAATGGAGTTTTTGAGTGAAACTGTAATGCCTAGCTCATTTAAAACTATGCTGTATAACTGGCCTATCTCAGGCTAAGCATATATAGCCCTATATATTGTTATACCCTCCGTAATTAGACTATCTGTGGCCAAGGCTAGTACTTCTTTTACCCATAGCTCAAGTCGTATTATCGAGTCATGCAGCTAATTGTCTGCATAAAGGAAAGTTAAGCCAAACTCAGTCCTGCTGCAGTCAGACTTTAGGTCTAGCCTTAGTTGGCTACTAATAATGGTCTCACTCTAACTAAGTTAGACTGAGTGCTTGCATTAGCCTAATTGAACTAAGCTAGACCAGGCTTTTTAAACTCAGTCTTAGGCCTCGAATTTGCGAGGTATATTTTGCTTGTTCGCTTTGATCTAAAATTGAAGAAAACAGGAATTTCTGGCCTTTTATAACCAAAACATGACGATCTAGTCTTCGATGATGAGGCCTAGGCTATATGCCTATCCTCGCCTCACACAGCTTTGGTACTAATACTATTCACTTTAGACCGCCAGCCTGTCCGACCAACTTTTGTTTCCAAATCTTTCGTCTTTGGACGTTGTTGGAAAACCCCTCAAAAAAAGAACTCAAACCTCACTTCGCTGGCTACATCCCCAGGCCTCACATCCAGACATAGTTGTATATGGGGAGGTTTTTCTGTTTTCTCTAACAAATTAAAATAATTGTTACGCAAGTATTGTACTAGCCTAAGTATGTATTGCATCGTTAGTGTTATGTTATCTGCTCATCGCAAAAAGTTTTTGATTTGGAACTATCATGGCGTCCTATGAGGGTGTGTCACCTCTCGACCAATCAAAATCGGTCCCCCATTAGCCAAACTCTCTCAATATACGGCTCTGAGTATGTAGGCACTTTGCTGCCCTCTATTAGCCACAAGTTAAAATAAGAAGTAAAATAATGGACAACGACCACCGAAGCCTTAAATATAGACAAGGCCAATATAATTCCACGTCTACACAGTGATGACGACTGCTGTTTATGATATTAAACATCTATCACCAAGAATATTCCAACTTAACCAAAAATAGCTATTAAACTGTCTATTTCACCCACAGTGCTAAAAAAGATAGACTCTTTGGGAGCCAGCACATGTATTCCTAGAAAAAAAGGACAACACAAAAAAATTACTTAGTTTCAGGAAAAAAACCGGTCACACCCAAGTACTAGTTTTGAGGCAAACCTGAGAGAGGGAACAAGGGGGTGCCCCCACCCCTCTTGAGAAATTTGGGTTTCTAGTTGTGTATTTGAAATTTGCTCAAGTTCTGGGAAAATGTGGAAGGAGACATAATCTGCCCCTCTCCCAACCCTCATAGTCCCACCAGTGGGTTTGTTTGTGTTTTAACCATACAAAGCTGGTAATGAGCTTTAACAACACCAGCTCCTATTCTTTATTTACAAGGGGGGGGGGGGGCACTGTCTCATTTAAGTGTTAATGTATGTGTTGTTGAAAAATTATGAAATGTTTACCAATTGTACACATATACTGTCACATTGTTGTAACAAGCTAACTGTACATTATGATATCTTTTTGTACTGGCATTGCCCCTTCAAGAGTATAGTGAGCAGAATTTGACCACAAAATGTCTGCCGTGTCAAGTATTTTATACCCCGATATTGAGCCTCTCAACTCAGACAGACCAGGTCCCTGGGAGTAGTGGTTTCATGTTTAGGTAATTTTGGTTACTTGTAGGAAGTAAGATTTCTAAATGCCAAAAATACGTGCAAAACTTGGGAGAGGATGTCAAAAGATTTTAAAAAAACACACACAATTTGATCAGCATATACCTGAAGTGGATTCAAACTCATGAAATATGTAACTCTGCTTTGTTGCCTGCTGAATCGTTTAGCAAAATTTGAAGATGCGTCAATTACGAAGGTGCGTCAATTATGATGCCTTACTAATTTACACATTGATCGCTTTGCCAATTGTCATACAAAATTTCTATCATAGGATTAGCCTTTTTTTTTTCTATATCAAGTCACATTAAGTGCTCAAAAGTTTGATATTCTTCTTGGAAAGTGAGTGGCTTAATGTTATCTGTTGGTGGACTTGAACCACCTGCTGAATAAATTCCGCATCACCTGAAGAGATTTTTATCATGGCCAAACAAATTCCAGAGAAGAAATCATTTGATTAGCCGAAAGTTCACTGGCACCTTGCATATTGAATAACCTACAACGAGGCTTCTAATCATTGGGTCTCTAAACCAACCTTTTGACTGAGCTCTTCTGCGCAACTTCCATTCCTAATCCAGCAAAACGAATATGCACCGTGTGATATGGTTGTGTCTAATGTAAGTACAGGGGCGTAAATCCTTCCTTTTTCAAGGGGAATGTAGATTGAATTCGAGAACGACCAGACTGGCGCAATTTGTGTCGACTCTGTGATTATGAAATATTTTGTTTCTTTTTGTTTTCACATGCAATGATCGATTTAATACGGGATCCAATTTCACCCACAGAAATTGCCAAATGTGTTTCCATCTTTATTTGTCACAATTTGTTATGGCATCCAAAGCCAAGGAATACGAGAATTCATATACTGAAGAGTGAGCAAACCAGGTACAACATCCAATATTTAGTTTCTCTTTCGCGCAACGTCCATGGGATATCCGGTTCTTTTTTTCGTGCAACAATAGTCACCCCGGTAGTACGCGGAATACTGCGAAGCTTTGAAGTATTGTATCAAGACTTATTTTTAAATTTCGGCTATATTATCTCACAAATTTCTACTGATTATGCTAAAAACTTAACGTACGACATTTTATTTCAAACTGTCGACTTGTATTAACAGTTTCATTTCTACCTCCAACGTATCCGAAAAGTGCAACTGGTTTACATAAAAATGTATTTTTTTTTCCTGAAATAATGAAAAGGGTTAGCTAAAAAATTTAGTACTGACGTGGAATGCATCACTATAGTTGAGAAGTGTATCAATTTTATTTTGTTCATTTTATATGCCTGGCATGGTTGGCATTGGACAAACAAGTTTTGGTTAATTAATACTGTACTATTTCAGACGGTTCACAGAAAGTGCGTGAACTACTAACTAAATACTAAGGTTGACTTAACGCCTGCACTACTATGTAATTGCATGAACATTTACAGTCTGTACACCCTGTCACGAAATTCAATTCAAATTTTAGGTGGACGTCCGTACTAGGGAGGGATCTTAGGACAGGGGTGGGGCTTAAGGGGAGGAGCGTGCCCTCACCTTTGAGAGAATTTTGTCTCGGTAAGGGTGTTGTGAAGCATGATGCTATCATTTTCATTATATATTAAAAACATTTGCGTTCGGGTGATATAACATTTGTTAACCATTTTCTAGAAACTTTCGGGGTTGAAGGGGGGGGGGGTGGTCAGGATCGTGTTCCCATGGTCCCTGTGTCTACGGCCTTGTTTATATTGAAAACATAAAACATTTAAAATACATAATAGGATATGAGGGTAGGTATACGGATTTATCTCCTCTCTCAGTGACCTTTTATTAAAGGCGACAGTCCAGTGCCGTTCGACTCACGGAATTTTGTCTAAAAATGTCAATAACTGACTCGAAGTGAATTTGTTAATAGAAATCTATTTCTGTGCTTAGTGGGCATATAGCTTAAGAGAGAAGCCTTCTGAGAGGCAGTCTAAACGTTGTGCTGTATCATAAAGTAACCGCACCAATATCATATATGATAGCTATTTATTTTTCTTGGTTAATTTTCCTTGCCGTCCCAGTTTTCGTCCCTGAAAATGTTTTGTGTGTGGGAGGGACAGCGTTTTCTCTACTTCTGGCTACTCCACTGTCAGCTAAATAATAGAATGGCGTGGGCGTGCTGGTACTCATATAATTATTCATGCAAAATCATGACTGACAGTTGTCTCCGTTGGTAGCCAACCCTAGGGCTCCCTGAAAAATGGGGGCCACTGTTAAAAGACCAACTTATAGCTACGCTTATAAAGTAGCTCTACGCCTCTAAATAAGCTCTAGCTACGCCTCTGCTGGTTAACAGATATACATTTCATTTAAAAATTTGTATCAAAGAAAAAATCTAATATCCATCCTACCTTTCCATAGGTCAAGACATGCTCCTTGATTAAATATCTTATATAAATGAAAAATATTTTTCCTTATAATTTACAGTCATTATTGATGTAATTCTTACAGTCAATAAACAAATTAGTCAAAGCCCAGTGTAACAGCTGAAATGTTTATTCAATCAGATGTGAGGATACTCGATTCCGCAAACAGGATGTGACGTAGGCATCATAAAACAAGGAAGTATTGTTCATATAGCGTACCACTGACCAACTTCGAATGTTCCAAACTGTGTTAATTAGATATTTGTACATACATATTGATAGTATAGGATATATCATACCGTTAATTTCACGGTATATAAGATGTGTTGTACTAGTTCATGCATGTTATATAGAGCTTATTAGTAGTATCACTTCCTGTCCTTTCGATACTGCCTTAATTTTGCCTTCCAACCAAAAGCGAAGTAACTTAGCTAAAATAATTACTCATACATGTTCTTAAAATATCGGTAAAAGCAGCTTAACCAGAACAAGTAAATCAACATTCCTACTAGCATTGACGTCGTTTTGGCACACAACTAAATAACTTTAACATAAACCACACTAAATGTAATGTAGATTAAAAGTGATCATTGTAATTAATATTTGTTTAAAACCAAATACATTTACATAGATTGAATTGAAAAACCGTTGCTGTCGTTGGAACTAGAGGCACGATAGTCAATAAGCATACAGTAGGTGGTATGCTGTATTTATCGGAACAAGAACAATCCAACATTATGCAAATGAAGCTTATTGGACTATTGACTGAAAGTTCAAGATATATATATAGCTGTAAATAATATTAAATTGGATTGCGCATGTCGAATAGTCTTCTTTACACACAAGCCAATAATACTATAGATGTGCAGCACATTTGTATAAGCTCTTCACCAAATCATATTTCAAATAAAATGATGGCATTAATGGACATCCATACTACTACGGTCATTTCAATGGGGTGTTGGTAACCCCTAAATAGAGACCTTGTGTCATTTGCCATCTTGCACTTCATCGAATATATTTTTGCATGTCATTTATACAAACTCGAAATCATGGAGAATTGTTTCAAAGTTTGTTTGACTGTTTTGACGATTTGGAACTCGTTTGGAACAGAAATGGTAAGTCTTTCTATTGTTTAATATATTTTATATTTTACTCCATTGAAATATTTTCTGTTTCGAAAAAATAACATAAGTTGCATCAATGTGTTGTTGAGCTAACTCTGTTAATATTAAATTATGTGAAAAGTGAAGAGTTAGCGTCTTCGAAATAATAGGAAAATATCAATAAAAAATCCTGATAAATTACAATTAGAAGGCCTTCAATTAGAAATACTCAGAATTTTTAACTTCGCGAAAAGACAGCAGTGTTTCGATAAAAATAACGAAACGTCTTTTAATTTAACCACATATATTGGAATAAAAAGAAAATATTAGCTCTAATCCGTTCTTCTTTGCTTATATACAGTATTCTTTAAAATTTGCTCACATGTAAAATACTTAGAAGAAAAGCTCATTCATACATCTCAAACGTGTTTTCGTTACACACCAATTTTTCAAAGTCAATCAAGTTTCGTGATATGGCCAGGAAAAATTAATCCTTTTTTCAAACTTATGAGTATATCGTTCTCAACATATCCTTTACAGCACATCTGTTCACAAGGTTTCCCTCCAATAGCCAACCCTACCTTTCACAGATCCATACCAACACGTTACAACACTCAATTCATATTAAAAATTAGTGAGCTTAAATTCAAATGTAAATCATTCTAGCTCATAAATGTATACTCCATAATATTGGCTACGAGTACGATAACTAAAAACAAGAAATTCATTTATTTCAGCGATAACTAAAACACTATACAATAACTTTTTAAAAAAAAAACAGTTCTTCTTGTTAAAAATCCAATCATGAGATTCCCTTTTGAAACAGAGCGTTATTCAGTAAGCTTTGTATAGTTAAATGTTTTCAATGTTTTTTTTTATATTTATTATAATGCCTTGCTTTTATTTTTTCGATATAAACTACATACGAATAACTTGGTTTTCATCTGCGTAAAGGCAACTTCCTTTGTCAGCTCTATTATTTTGATATGATTTCCGAACAGACATTTTATTGCTCGTCTTTGTCCAAGCTATCCTGATGAATACATTAAAGCAACATGTGCGTTAACTAATCTAAAACAAAACAATTTCTATGTGATAATCCAATCACAAAGATGCTTAATTGGGTAACTACAGTGAACAAAACTATAATGACAAGGTACATCCTTTAAATTAGAAATCTATAACTTTAAACTGTTGTTCAGGTTTAATCAAATTAGAAGAAATGCTCAGTTGTACGTTTGATTATATTGTTTGAACTATCATCCAAACACGAAAGTTTCAGATATAAATTTCTAAAGAGCACCTAAAAATTTACTTCCTTTACATGCTCATAGAGATCTCTTTAATAGATATCGTTATATGTGTGTCAAAGTTTGAAAAAACAATCTTCAACAAAAATAAAGGTACTTTGAAATGTATTTTGAAAATATCATATTATTCAAGGAAACAAAGTTGAATAACAATAAATCCAACTGGTGTACACGTCAATCTAATTTAAAACTAATTTATGGAAACTTAAAGTAATGCTGAAAATAGAAAACTTAGGTTACACGGATTTATCGCAGAACGAATTATCAAAGATAAAATACTTCCACAAACATAACATTTGTTATTTTTCATGCAGTACGTTCTGCTTTTAAATTGCTTACATTAAAGCATGGTATGATACGCGATCATGAAAATGTCTCCGGCGGTTTAAGTGGCTAGCTTCTCATTTTTCTCTCTTTTTATGTTTCTCATTTCCTACAGTTGCGCTATATATTGTAAGAGATTCCAAAGAAATATAATCCCAATATTCCGTTATTTTAAATATGAAGGATATTAGAGCAGAACAAATGTAAGACATGTGTCCTTTATTTTATTTGAAATGATAAAGTTTGTAAAGAAAAACTCTGTCGATTTTTTTTTTTAAAGTGACAGCTAAATGAGGCTGATTTCGTTAATGATTATGTCGAGAAGTAATATAACTTGACCAAATGTAACTCCTTGATACCGACTCATACCTAACGTCGTATCACAATGCCAAGATAAGAGGGAAATTAAAAGGAAAAAAGAAGATTTTGATTCCGAATGGGAAACTTAATTGAGATATATTTAGATATCGTTAGCTAACTAAAACAGTAACAGAAAATGTGCACATCCCTGATATGCTCATATGGCATTCAATACATATATTTAAGAAACGATAAAATAGCTTTTCGTTTAACGTACTTCTATGAACAATGAGCTGTTTTTACTTCTTTTTTATTCTTGTGAGTTAAAATGAAACACTTATAAATTATTACACTGTTTGTCGAATGTGTGCGACTTGTTTCACTGTGTATTTCTAATTAACGTGCAACGAAATATGTAAAATGTAATTAAAAATGTGCAACGACGTTGACGTCTAGCAATCATTAGCTATTTAGTGATAATAATTTCAAACAATATTATAGTGAGAGTATTATTTAAAGTTAATATTGTTATTACAAAATCTGTAATTTGAATAAACTAGAAGATTAAAAGGATTGAAAGTTTCTTTCCAATGGAATAGACGTTATAAAATCATACTCAAAATAATATCGTAGTAAGATGTTTCATTAGTCTTTGTGTATTCAATCCAGACTAAAAATAAGAAAAATCAAAAGCTGCATAAATGCCTTATTAAATAAAGACAAATGCACGAATGAATTGTATTTTTTTCTTCCATTTATTCAGTTTTTTGACATTACAGCTCCAAATTTAGGCTGCATTCTGGACAAAGTGCGACAGGCAAATCTAAAATTTCACCCGATCATACGAATAACACTAAAGGCCGATATTACTAGCGGAATAACTCAATACAGACGCAGAGAAAACTTCTATAACTTTTAAAAATAAACTGATTCTTATTCTAGTTGATTGTCTTTTAAATCATTATACTTTTCAATTTATAGCTTTGTCGTTTTTTGTTTGTCTTTCTTTATTTACTTTGACATAATCTATAACAGTAAAAAAACAGAGAACAAGTGATACAACATAATTGGAGTGAGAAAATTATCACCAAATTTAAATTACATTTCATTTTTATTAAAAAAAAACCTTTTGACATAATCCAGTTCACCAACATTCTAATGACAATCCAAAGTGATGTTTTCTGTCAAATATTGGAATATTTAAGGCTAGTCCACCATGTAAAGAACTAAATATCTACTGCATTTATTAACTAAAACTCTGCGAAATAGTGTATTATATGTTAACGTATAACCTGGAAACAGACTAATACGAGAAAGACAGATATTCATTCAGATCCTTTAAGCTATCTTTTAATTCTCTAACCACAAATACCGTAGTTTATTTTGATTCCCACACAAGGTGTTCCATAAAGTCGTGGCGATCATGTAAACGTTCTTGTTACGTTTATTAGTCTCAATTTGAATACAGTAATTAAATGTAAAACCAACGCGAATATATTCTCATGTATGTTGTCTTTCAAACTTGATAACAAGGCTTCTTAACCTAGGACCATTGAAAATGTACTCCATCTACAACATGTATGCGATGGGAGTAGTCACCGATCCCCACCCATATACTCTCCCTCTTCGCTGCCCTCAATCACTCCCTCCTACCCGACTCACACCCTCCCTTCGTGATAGGGCTGTTTGGTGTAGTATAAAACTTAACATTTCTTATATCGTTTACAGTAACATGTAATATAATTCAGTATACAAAGGAAATTCTCCCTGTACTTAACAAACATCGATGATAGACTTTTACAAATTAAACAACATAAAATACATGACGCTGTATTTAAAGGTCTCTTTTCTAATACGTTGCAAAAACTAGAAAGTATTATCATAACATCTATCACTGCTCAATGTATGGTAATAATTCGCTTTATATGTTGAAGGATATCGAGTTAAATTCCTCCATTATATTCAAGGGAACAAACGGCATGTGATACTCAGCATACGGTGACAATAAACACAATGTTTTAAACAGATACAATAATAACGTCGCACACCGTCTGTGCTTCCTGAATAACATTCTCGACGACAACAACAAATTTGGCTATATCCCAAATAAATCGCCTTGACCGCTTCAATCTGTTGACAACGGCAAAGTATAAAATGTAGATTATAATTTTTTTCATGACTTTAGGTAAGTGTGATACCATTTTCTGTATCCAAGGAAAATATTCTTCTAGAAGGATACTAAATCGTGCCAAAAAGTCATTCCTGACATGTTCGACATGTAAAAACTATCACCCATGTGCATTCACAGTTTTGAAGCATTTTTTAAAATTTGATGGAGAGAAAAAACATCAGAGAACTGCTAAAATTGCAGGAATGATCTAAACCTTGTTTTCTGGTTATTCAGAGAATTGTCTATTTCACTACTGGAAATGCTATACAATATGTGTTTGTCTTGAAAGACAACATTGTCATTAAATAAACTTTGAACTGTCATATGCTCGGCTGTTCTAACATGTTTATATCATAATTATTCGGCATTAACAAACAAGAAAAAAATGTGTTTAAAGCCGAGTTTTGGTTCAATTCTCACCCCCTATGGCAGAACAATATCACACTATGGAATTTTGGTCATGAATGACTTGATCTGAAAGAAAAGAGATTAAATTCCTTCATTCTTCCTTAACTTCTTCTTTTTATATTGTCCTTTCTGTTGACATTCTTTATCTCTTGCAATTTGTATCATCATCATGATCATCATGTTATAACAGATACAATTAAATTGCTAAAAGTCTATTCTTCTTACTGCACCACGTAGATTTGTTGAGGTAGCGTTACTAAGGTTGTTTTACATTTGCTGTGCCATAACGTACTTCTACCATTTTGCATTGAAGATATAAGTTTGAATGGAGGTGAACCAAAATTGTACACGAAGAATATTTTTTGTCGTCGTGTGAGGACTCAAATCAGGGGCTTCTGTAAAGATTTCAGTTATAATGAAATGTGGGCCACAATCATATGCCATGATCATGTTATTTGTTTTTTAACCTTTTAGTATTCATGAACAGCATGCGTTTTGATGTGAGTAGCAAAATGTCTTCCATTTTAATTTCCCGTCATTGTGGGACAAATTCCACCCGTGGGATACTCGATCATATCCAATCTAGTTCGATGTTATTCTCTGTAAAAGGACTACATATTTCCAATTTGACCCTTTTCACAGTTTGTGTGTGTAATACGTGTGAGAATGACCTAAATTGTTGGAGCCAATTACAATTTCTGCTCTTTTTTCCCACAACAAAGCCACTTCTTGTTTCTTGCGATGATTTATTATTCTGTTTAAGCTGGTCAAACATACATGACGAAATGTTCTAAAAAATATATTTACCGATCTAATGATATAACAATCTGTAAGCAGACCAGTCAAGCCACTTAACGTTACGTACATACCAGTCTTTGTAGCGCTTGAAAGTAAATTTCACAAGTCTATGTGACTATATGTTTATAACTACAGTAGTAGCTTGTCACACTAACTTGCACAGTGCTTCTAGTCCTCAGCTGAGAATACAATTTATAACACGTGGACACCCCCTACTGAATCATTCCAAAAATTGTGTATATTTTAAGAAGCTGCAATGAGTATCATGGATGCATTTTGTTAAAACATAAATGACTGTTGAAAAGATTGTATTTTGAGAAGTTTGTTTGAAACAATTTGTCGAATAATTCAAGGACGAGGCACTTGCTAATTTTGGCTAGGCTTAGTTGTCAGTATAACCGGCAAATGGTAGGATATATTTTTTACGGAATTTAAAAAAAAATAAAGAAAATATCGTGGTTTTGGTTCTGTTAATCACTAAGAGTAGTAAAAGTTCTTAGCCAGGATACGCTAATGTCTTTTCTATATGAAGTCAGTTTTATTCATAACTTGTCGTCATCTTTTAACATTCGGTATGTATTTCTGACACAGAGAAAGTAAATCTCAACATCACTATCATCCCAACCTAAACGAGTATTCTGAAAATTATCGTAAATGTATGTTGCCTTGCAGCTCGCTGTTGTCTACCAAACTCGCATCACTTCAAACTTACAAAGGGGTTAATATCATATTAGTAGTACCTGGAAGCATGCCACGTGTGCCTTCTCGTTACTGTATAGTGTGACTTTAAGTGGTAAGTATATTCGATGATTCTCATATGTGAAAACTTTGAGGCGCTATTTAAATTTAATCATGTTATGTGAAAAGTCATCTAGGGTTTATCATGCATAGAACATTGAAATAGGGGAATCAGAAATGATTTATTTGAAATATTCGTCTGTATAGATTCGATAAATTTTAATCAATCAATCAGTTTGTTCAAAGAAGTTATACGTACGAGACTAGAAGTACATGTCGATAAGAACTAAATAATAAAAAGACGATAATCAATATCATTCAAGATTTTCAGAAGTGTAATACATCGAATTTTGGTTACTTTGTCGAAACCTCAAATATTAGCTACTACATTAATAGTAAATTCCGTTTATACAATGTCGGTTCTATTCTTCATTTAAAAGTATTGATTTCATGATTTGTGTATAGTGTAACTTCAATCTACGTTTATAGTCCAACGTATGAGCTCAGGTTGAAAGATACAAAACTTGCACAGTGTTACAGATAAAGGTTAAAGAATTGACCAATCGATGACTATAACACACTGCATACCCTGTAAACAGTAGAACATGGTGATATTATTCAACAAACAAGAAATTTATAACTACAGTTTTGACAGAGTAGGAGACTAATCAGTTGTGAACTTAGAAATAACAATCAAATAATGAAATGAATGAATAGTATTGTAAATACTTGCGGATGAATAAATATAAATAAAGAGCGAAATTAGCAACTCTAGTAACCCAAACCTAGTATTTGGTTAAGGTGGTTTCCCCATCTGTATTCTAGTCCTGTTGTGGTGCTGTATTTCAAACGGAACAACAACAAAAATATATAAAAACGCCCTTGCAAAGACAAAATACCACCTTATGTATCGTAAATATTGAACACAAGAAACAAAACATTCGCGGAACTGACGTTTTCATGTTGGTAGGACAAAAACGCACTGCCCTCTATCTAGCATCCGATATTGGATTCGTTCAAAGTATATAAAATGACCGATTGATTTACTCTTTCTTGTTTGTTGCAGGTTATGATAGTTTGTCTGGTAGCAACAATAAACAATTCAGTACAAAAGACCGGGACAACGATGGATGGAGCAGCTACGACTGTGCGGAGAGACACAGAGGAGCCTGGTGGTTCTACGATTACTATCACTGTAGACGTGATTATTCTGCTTCTTATTGTCGGTCTTACTGTCCCAGTAATTATTACTATTGCATGGCATTTCCCAATGGTGACAGCGACTGTGCTCAGTGCGCATATACACACCTCAACGGAGACTACGACGGCTCTACTCGAGGAACGAACATGTTCTGGGAGAGTTATAATTTGAATGGTTACGGATGTAGCCTGAAATACACAGATATGAAAATAAAGCCGGTGTAGACAAAACCATATCAAGAAAACACTGCCCCAAAAGCAGGGTTTACTAAAAAGATAAAAGAAAGACTGATCATTCCGCTCAAATCTTCGAGCGTCCTACCGTAGAAATAGCGACATACCAGAACGAAGAACAACATGTAACAAAAAAAAAAGAGAGCGATCCGATAAATAATTCATTATTAAGTGAATGAGAAGATATTATTAATTGAAATTGATGTAACATTATGAATGTTGACCAGCATACTGTTGTTTGATAGTTTGCAATCTGATTATAGTGTGAGTCTCACAAAAGAATAAAAATTAAAGTTAACTTGTCACTGTTTTTTATATGTATTGTATCCCTCGTAGTCCACCTCTACCCCCTCCCCCTCCCAAGAAAAAAGTATTCGTATTATGGAAACTAAGATTTGCGTGAAAGTGGATACGTAACGATTCTTGGTTTCTTTGACAAACATACATCAGGACTAGGAGACTTCATTTTTACCAATCGCTTCAGATTTAGCGCAGTCGACAAGTCACCTGATGACAACGATTAAAGTCATTATCAGGGTTGTCGTGGAACTACTCACAAAAAGAACCTAATCAAAGAGAAGAAAATACACACAATTTAGAAACCGCAAACAATCTACTACAATGCTTTAAAAACTCAATAACGCTATACGTTTGGACTACACAATACAGTAATGGCAAACCACTCAATTAAATAACAACCAGAACCCTAACATTTATTCTGTAACGAATATTCTGACTTTTGTCTGCTTGTAATGTTGTCAAGTTCATATACCCATAGAATGATAACAAGACATCAGGAGGTAAGACAACTAAAACTTGAAGCTCTTCTTTCAGGTTCTCACATATATTTACATTTTAAAGACATTGTGTTAATGGATTAGTTGATATACAAATGCCTATATTCACAGTATAACAACGGGTATCAATTATTCAAATCACTCGATATATTCAGTTACAAAAGGATACTTTTGTAAAGTAATATTAATCTTCTTCTATTTCACTTTATTTCTTTACCCATTACCCCACTCTCTCCCATAACGTGTTCACTTCACCCCCTACTTTCCCTATCTAGAGACAACATTGTGCTTAATAGTATTATCATTAACTAACAGCATTAGTATTATCCATCTTCTGCTGCTTCTTTTTTGTTAGGGGGGGGGATGGCCAATTTTACATATTAATGGCAAACAAATAAAAAGTATGCTACTTAAAAACCAATACAAAGCTAATTAATTTCTCTCTTTGATCACATTTGGTTTGATAAAATGGGAAAAAAATCGGGTCTCACTTCTTTGCAGCTTTTTTAGCCTCCTCCGCCACTCGTCTCTCTTCTGCATTCTTGGCTTGTTTTACAGCTTCTTGAGCTTAACCCCAAGGATTTAAGTGGGAGGGTGAACTCCTGAGAGGGTGGGGAGAGTTTGAACCCAAAGGAGTTGTGTGGAGGTAGTGGGACAACTGCTTGGACCTTCCCCTGGATATTGTGTTATGGTATCACGTGTTCCTTTATTATACGTAATTAACTTCCGCTGCCATCAACATGCGAATTCTTGAAATGGCCCTGGTCCAAACATAACATCAATTTAAGGATATGTGTACCAAATGCTAGCAAGCGATCAAGAATTCTGTTCAGTTGGTCAAGATAACATAGCATAAATGTATGATGCACTAGATAAGACACATGCTTAGTTTACTTTTACACCGACGCCTGTAACTATTAACCAGGCCAACGTGAATGACGATGTGTACACATTTGGCAGATGTAGTCAGGAGTGTTTATAGAAACATTTGAAAAAATATCTTTTCGTGGAAGTGATATACTTTTAATACAAAACAAGATTAATTAACAAAATTAATTTAACATAACTTTACTTACTTTTGTCATATGCACGTTGATGTATTTGATTGACTGTTTATAAGCTATTAATTTTGTTCATTTCAGACTAAAGGAAGATATATACTATACGGAAATAAGATGAACAGCCAAATAATTTGATCATTTTATTTTGGCTTTCGACGATCCATAGTGTTATTGATATTTTATAACTTTCTCTTTCTGTTAGTTTTGCATTTCTCTCAACAAAAAATAAAAGATATGATATATGATATATTATGATATGTATATATATCTGTCTGTTTATTTTGCAATGCTTTAGCACAATAAGAATAAATGACACTTAAAGATAAGCTTACACGGGCATGCATATATTCGATGGTATATCCCTTCCTCGCTTCAGTAATCTACAATGGTCTCATCATTGTGGTACTACAAATATAGTGCTTCCGCCCTCTATTTTCAATTCTATGACAACATGACCTATTTCTTAATCTTCGGCTGTGTGTTCTGTTGTGGAGTCAAACCAAAACCACACACCGGTGTAGTCTCGATGTAAGGGGATTGGGGTTAAGGTGGACTTTTCATAAAAAGTACAGACTTGCTGTTTATGCATCTGTTGATGGCGGACTTGTTCTTGCAGATCGTAGAAACTGCATTCAGAGGCAAACCATGTACCTTAGCTATGAGCCAACATTAAATGAGTAACACATATCAGTTATCTAAATATCTAGGAAAAATATTGATTGCTGCCGTTGGTTTCAATGAATAAACGTTTCCTTATACATTCATAATTGAGTCAAAAGTTATTAGTAGAGATACTTAGAGACAATTTAAACCAATTAACCAACTAATCCGATTGTTCTATAGACACTGGACAATGGTCCGTTCATGGAAGTCATACATTAATAATGATATCTAACTGACTAATTACACTGAGTAATGATTGCTACACCATTAATAATTACATTTTATTGAAATAAAATGATTAACGAACATAATTTGATGGTCCATGTCACAAATCTCTATCATTTCATTAATGGTTTTCACCACCACTCCACACCCCCTCACCGCTAGAACACGTTAGGTCTGTAACAGTTACATAATATTATCATTGTTTTATCGAATGTTCGTAACTTGCATAATTAAATTATTAGCCAGCTTTGTTGTTATCATTTAAGAATTTACCAAGAACCTTAAATGTGACTTAACGAGGTTTATCAATAACAATTACAGGACTGTACTATCTAATAGATTAGTTCAGTTCCTCAGATGCAACATTAAACGTAAGAAGTTTCTAACCCCAAATGACATCATGTTTAAAATACATTAGCAATTTCTGAATGTCATCTGAAGGTACTATTTACATGATATTAGAAACACAAAACATGTTTTTCTTCGAGTTATAAGGGTTTTGAAATGTTTGTTGTTGTTGAAAATTCTGCCTAAATTCATCCATTACGGAAAAGAAAGACATAATCTATTCGATCCCACAACCCATGATTGAAGAAGAACACTCATTATTTTGCCTTTATCTGCTCTAAGCTTCCAAATATTTGTCAGCCTCCCCACAACCAGTATTGTAACCTTGGTATATTAATCTTCATAATAGCCGGTCTAATCTCTAAGTAGGCCTAATGCCGTTTTAGTTTTCGTGATATTTGATTACTTTTTTTCATGAAGATGGAAATCTTTGTTACCAGCTTCATAAACTATGGAATATTTACCGTAGCAATAATTAACCGCCTTTATCATTGTAATTAATCCTTTAACCTGGACGATAAAACTCGGTTTAAAAAAAAATGTTTGCCAAATGTATTCTTAACATCGCCTGAGTTTCTGAAAGAATGATAATAAACCCCATTTTGTTAAACAATCCAAAAACTTGATTTTTGACAAATTGAGTAACATTTAATTAAAACTATACATACATAATTTGTTAACAGACCCTCTAAGCTCAGACTATCAAACTAATTATAATGCCGTTATTACTTATCGCGATGTTCGATTAGTTTTTATATTAATATCGTAAATTTTTGTTACCAGCTTCATATACCATGTAATTTTTACTGTCAATCATTAACCACATCAATACTTCTGTATCCTTTATTCTTTATGATACAACTTGGTTTGAAATAGAAATGTTACTATGCACATGGACGTTGCATTAAACTCAAAGGGGTTACTTAAAGTAAAATGTAAAATTATATTCAGGGGTGTAAACTTACATATTTTGGAGCTCCTACATCTTATAACGACCCCACTGAACTTATTGGAAAATAAAATACTTATCGGTCCAACGAAATAAAAACAAAATCGCGGCGCGAGTAGATCTAACGTAATTGCAAATGAAGTTGTCTCATTAGGAAACCTCGAGGGCGGTTCCCTTAGTTGAGGACGTCTCTGGAGTAGGGTGGCTCTCTGGGTAGCTCGCTACTCGGGGAAAAATAACCCCTTGGGGCGTCTCGGTCTCTAGAAGGGGCTGTTTATCAATGGGGTTGGGTCGTCGCAGGACTTCACGTCCGGTGCCAAACATGGACGTAGAATTAGAAAGGGGATTTATAGTTCCATCACAACAGAAAATTAGCACAACAAATAGTATGGTTGCCAGATATTAGAACAGGATGAACTGTAGGTCTGCCTCCATGGCTACAACTTCGGGTGATGAACTTTTATTGAATATCAAATCTCCATGTAAAACAGTTCCAGGTGTTTACTGAAATAAAATATCCATTTAAAGAACATGCTCCAGGTATTCACAAAAGATCTATAAAAACGCTTCAAGTGTCCACTTAACTTTAAATTAATTTTATACTAGTCCTCTATTCTAATACTGGTGAAGTTAGTCTTAGAAAATAATTATAATCTCGTTCCCAACCATCTCAAACTTTATCCTTCTTCTCTTCTACTCTACCTATATGCAACTCAGATTCAGTAACTATTCTCAACTTTGTTCCCCTACCATCATACCCTATTCATTCCATCCCATAATTCCTAAAACACATCCCATAATACCACCTTAACCACCTTAAACCAATCAAACACAAAGGTTGGTTTATTGAATATTCATAATTTAGCCTTTGTCTCAACTTCCCTCTCCAACCCTATGCCCTTCACTCCCTGGTATCTGGGGTCCAGTGACCTACCAGCTGTCAATTAATGCTTAATAAATAAATTACCAGACACATTACTTAACATATAAATGGATTTCGGAGTCCATAGGCACATTTTAAATTAAACATCTATCACCAAGAATATTCCTACTTAACCAAAAATAGCTATTAAACTGTCTATTTCACTCACAGTACTAAAAAGAGATAGACTCTTTGGGAGCCAGCACATGTATTCCTAGAAAAAAAGGACAACACAACAACCACCCCTCTTGAGAAATTTGGGTTTCTAGTTGTGTATTTGAAAATTTCCCACCAGTGGGTTTGTTTGTGTTTTAACCATACAAAGCTGGTAATGAGGTATAACAACACCAGCTCCTATTCTTTATTTACAAAGGTGGGGGGGGGGGAGGCACTGTCTCATTTAAGTGTTAATGTATGTGTTGTTGAAAAATTATGAAATGTTTACCAATTGTACACATATACTGTCACATTGTTGTAACAAGCTAACTGTACATTAAGAGATCTTTTTGTACTGGCATTGCCCCTTCAAGAGTATAGTGAGCAGAATTTGACCACAAAATGTCTGCCGTGTCAAGTATTTTACACCCCGATATTGAGCCTCTCAACTCAGACAGACCAGGTCCCTGAGAGTAGTTGTTTCATGTTTAGGTAATTTTGGTTATTTGTAGGAAGTAAGATTTCTAAATGCCAAAAATACGTGCAAAACTTGGGAGAGAATGTCAAAAGATTTAAAAAAAACACACACAATTTGATCAGCATATACCTGAAGTGGATTCAAACTCATGAAATATGTAACTCTGCCTTGTTGCCTGCTGAACCGTTTAGCAAAATTTGAAGATGCGTCAATTGCGAAGGTGCGTCAATTATGATGCCTTTACTAATTTACACATTGATTGCTTTGCCAATTGTCATACAAAATTTCTGTCATAGGATTAGCCTTTTTTCTATATCAAGTCACATTAAGTGCTCAAAAGTTTGATATTCTTCTTGGAAAGTGAGAGGCTTAATGTTATCTGTTGGTGGACTTGAACCACCTGCTGAATAAATTCTGCATCACCTGAACAGATTTTTATCATGGCCAAACAAATTCCAGAGAAGAAATCATTTGATTAGCCGAAAGTTCACTGGCACCTTGCATATTGAATAACCCACAACGAGACTTCTAATCATTGGGTCTCTTAACCAACCTTTTGACTGAACTCTTCTGCGCAACTTCCATTTCTAATCCAGCAAAACGAATATGCACCGTGTGATATGGTTGTTTCTAATGTAAGTACAGGGGCGTAAATCCTTCCTTTTTCAAGGGGAATGTAGATTCAAATCGAGAACAACCAGACTGGCGCAATTTGTGTCGACTCTGTGATTATGAAATATTTTGTTTCTTTTTGTTTTCACATGCAATGATTGATTTAATACGGGATCCAATTTCACCCACAGAAATTGCCAAATGTGTTTCCAATTTTATTTGTCAAAATTTGTTATGTCACTCAAAGCCGAGGAATACGAGAATTCATATATTGAAGAGTGAGTAAACCAGGCACAACATCCAATATTTAGTTTCTCTTTCGCGCAACGTCAATGGGATATCCGGTTCTTTTTTCGTGCAACAATAGTCACCCCGGCAGTACGCGGAATATTGCGAAGCTTTGAAGTATTGTATCAAGACTTATTTTTAAATTTCGGCTATATTATCTTACAAATTTCTACTGATTATGCTAAAAACTTAACGTACGACATTTTATTTCAAACTGTCGACTTGTATTAACAGTTTCGTTTCTACCTCCAACGTATCCGAAAAGTGCAACTGGTTTACATAAAAATGTTTTTTTTTTCCTGAAATAATGAAAAGGGTTAGCTAAAAGATTTAGTACTGACGTGGAATGCATCGCTATTGTTGAGAAGTGTATCAATTTTATTTTGTTCATTTTATATGCCTGGCATGGTTGGCATTGGACAAACAAGTTTCGATTAATTAATACTGTACTATTTCAGACGGTTCACAGAATGTGCGTGAACTACTGTATAACTTCTAAGGTTGACTTAACGCCTGCACTGATATGTAATTGCATGAACATTTACAGTCTGTACACCCTGTTACGAAATTCAATTCAAAGTTTAGGTGGACGTCCGTACTAGGGAGGGATCTTAGGACAGGGGTGGGGCTTAAGGGGAGGAGCGTGCCCTCACCTTTGAGAGAATTTTGTCTCGGTAAGGGTGTTGTGAAGCATGATGCTATCATTTTCATTATATATTAAAAACATTAGCGTTCGGGTGATATAACATTTGTTAACCATTTGCTAGAAACTTTCGGGGTTGGGGGTGGGGGGGGGGTTGGTCAGGATCGTGTTCCCATGGTCCCTGTGTCTACGGCCTTGTTTATATTGAATACATAAAACATTTAAAATACATAATAGGATATGAGGGTAGGTATACGGATTTATCTCCTCTCTCAGTGACCTTTTATTAAAGACGACAATCCAGTGCCGTTCGACTCACGGAATTTTGTCTAAAAATGTCAATAACTGACTCGAAGTGAATTTGTTAATAGAAACCTATTTCTGTGCTTGGTGGGCATATAGCTTCTGAGAGGCAGTCTAAACGTTGTGCTGTATCATAAAGTAACCGGACCAATATCATATATGATAGCTATTTATTTTTCTTGGTTAATTTTCCTT